>NC_079152.1:35887433-36244233 GCF_947563725.1 Argiope bruennichi | reverse complement strand
CGGGGACAAAAATTCAGGCCGAATTTGTTAATCGCCGTTTGGCAATGCTTCGACCTCGCCTGGGAACATCAACATGTGGTTTGATAAGATGTCAAGCGAAGGCTATTCTTGCATAGGTTTGAAAATGTTTTAAACAAAAAATTGAATCCAAAAACGACAAATTTTTTTACAATGAGTTTAAGTCATGGCATATCGATTTTGAAACGAAATCGTCTAAAAAGAGAAGGCATGTCGAATGAAAAATCCTAATAATCGTTCATAAGAAGATCCAGTCGTAATGAACTATATAGGGTTAAACGTTTATGTGCACGGAGCGAGGTTTCTTATCTAGAGCATAGTTGTGGGACTATGTAAGGACTCTTTTTCTTCTTACCAAGCACGTTTATGGGAAATTAGGAATAAATTCAAGTGGTAAATACACGAAATGTTGTCATGATAAAAAAATTGTTTTGGAACATCTGTTGAATCCACCGGAAATATTAAGACTTGCTGATCAGAGATTCAATCGAAGGAAGAAACTGTCGGAAGCATATAAAAGAATATAATTTTGCTTTAGCTTCTGTTTCCATGGAAGCTAACATGTCTTTTTCTGTTTTATGCCGTTGATTGTCCACGCATCAAGCCACTCTTTTCCTAATTTTTTTTTTGCAAATAGTGACTTTTTAATTCTGTTTCTGAGGTATATATATATATATATATATATATATATATATATATGGTATATATCTATCTTTATATTATGTAACTAGGGACTTTCGGCCCCAGCTCTCTATCGGCCGCCAACCCCGATGTTGTTTCATAATACTGTGCCCAGTGTTTGTCATCTCCGGTTAGCAAGTATTTAAACTCCATTAGGCATTCATTCAGCGTTGGAAACTGAATCTCTCCATGACGACAACAAATATTTGTCGATCGACCTACTTTCGATTCAAAACTCAAAGCCCACAATGAGAATATTCCTTGCTCGTATCTGCTATATCTAAAAATTGATTCGGTTTTTCAAGTTTTGCTGCCACCGTATCAGTTTCACATCCAGCATTTATTTTCAAATCGGTAGCTTCTCGCTCGGCTTTTATTCTTTTTTTACATTATTTGATATTGCTTTGTAATAATATGGTATGCTTCGCTGAAATAGTTCTCTACTGGGTGCAGATACAAAATTATCCCTTAAAAGGAACTAGAAAACCACACTTCTGTGATGTTTTCTCACGAGCATTACTCATACTAGAGTGTTGATTTAAGTGGTCTTCTTTTGAATTCTCGAACATATCTTCAAGTCCGACGTGATGCAATAATAAGACAAAGGTACTGGAATATGACTTAGAAGCAATATTCCAATGTAATGATGCATACTTTGCTTTAAAAAATTAATTATGAGTGTCCTCGCCATGTAATTATTATGGAAATGTCTTGAAAAAGGAAGTATCGCCCATTAGGTGCTGCCGACTTTCTATCCGCAGTTAATCAGGTAAAGCAAATGAGAGACATGCTCGGATGATATAAGCTCCTTATTCACCCCATAAGTCTATTTCGCAAGTTTATTGATTTAAAAGTAAGGAAGCATATCACAAAAGAAACGCGATAATTTAAAGCATAACAAACCCAGATGATACACTGGCTTATCGGACGCAAACGCCCAAGATATTAATTTACAAATTTAATTAATGCTTTAGTTTTCTTAAATAAGGCAAGATTAGTTTTTATTTCTTGTAATGCCAATATTTTATAAGTGAAATAAAAAGTTTTTTTTTAATTTCTGTGACCCTTTTCCTACATTTTTTTCTGTAAAAGACCTATTTCCTGATTGTAGGGAATTGTGTTGTTATTTTTATGAATTATGTCGACTTAAATAACTTTTGAACTAAGATTTAAAAAAATGATAAAAGTGATAGAAGCAGAAACTGACAAAATATCATTTTTTTTTTTACTATTATTAAATATTTTGCTTCGATATAACGTTTTTCTTTTTCCGGATTCAATTGCATGGTTCCTTTGTTTATTTTTGCTTTTTCCCCCCAGATTGAAAAGTCATTCTACAAGGTAATGAGAGAAAAACGCAAAATTTATTTTTTCTCAGAACTGTCCAATTTTTATATCATGTTCTTCGTCCTCATTTTTTTTTTTTTTTTTTTTTTTTTTTTTTTTTTTTTAGTATTTTGTCTGCCAAAAGAAAGAAAATGTGTTTTTTTCGCGATAAAAAATTCACTATTAAAACTGGAGATGGTTTCACGAATAAATCCTTTCATTTTTCTTGTAGGTTCTTGCAGTGCTAACTTAGACAATTTGACAATATATATATATATAAAATATCAAGAACTGAAATAGTAATATCAATCTCTTTATTAGTCAGGGAAAATAATCAATTATCAATAAATGTTTGAATCAATTTGTCATGGAGTCCAGATCTAATAAATCAATTTAAGAATAAAAAATAATTTTGAAAAATCATTTTCTCGCTTTGTAACTAAAAAGTTCCCTTGTTTAGGAAAGTTAAAATAAAAACGATTCTCTCTAGAAAAAATATTGGAAAATTTATGTGGGTGTAATGGACGATTTTTATTAATCTAAATGTCTAAATCTTTCGAAAAATTATATTAAATCATGACCGTCGTATAATTAATAACATTGAATTACTTTTTAAATATCATCTACATATGATATATTGATGTCACAGGATTAATATAAGAATGTGAATATTTAATTATTTTGCCAATGGAAACAACATTATAAAAATAAACATATAAATAAATAAAACATATAGTTTCTTTCGTTTTAAATAATTTTATACGGTTAAGTTCCTATTAAACTATTCAAGGAAGCATGATATTTCTGCTTTATTGTTTAAACTTCCTTTAACGAATAAATTCAGCGTTAAGGATCGTCCAAAATGCAACTGAATTCAGTCCAGTTGTTTATAATGAGATGTACAACATACATGAATCGCTACTATGATTTGAATTTATATTAAGATACCTTTATTTAAATTCTAATATTACGTTATATTCCATCAAATGTTTTGCAGTTGCAATGTAAATTTGGGAAAAAACATGTTAAACTTTTGTCAAAATATTTAATATAAATATGTAAAAAGTTTTGAAGAAATTATAACAATTTTATTTAAAGCCGTAATAACAATTTCAAGGCTCTTCTGTGAATTGTTAAATCGTCGCTGTACTTAGCACAAACTCATAAATAAAAGAAAATTTTTATTATTTACAACAAATGTTTTGCTTTTTTTTTGGAGGGAGGGAGGTGAATTCGAAAGATAACCCAAATAATATTTATATACCCATTTATTTTATTTAATAACAAAACATACAGAAAGTAAATGGAGAAAAAAATGTTAAATATAGGTGATTATTTATAGTTTAGAGATTTTTAACGCTAAAATATTTATTAAAATATTTTGCAACTGCATTCTGGAATCATGTATTTTCCAATTAATAAAATTATTATTTAATCTTTATCCTCGGTGGTTATATTTTTATAAAAATTAAATATCTTGTTACTACTGATAAAAGATATCAGCCTTTCTTATTTTGATGTTTTCTTATGTATTAACGAATTTGATGTTTTTGGCAATTACAAATTTACTTTTTAATATGAGTAAAGAATATTTCAAAAAAGGTGGATGATTTTATAAATCACACTTAATATTAATTGTAATTAAATTCAAGACCTTTTCTGAAATTAGAAATGCATATTTCCTATTCAGAAATATAATAAATAAATAAATAAAAGAACGCATTTTTTTTAAATATTAAGTTGGAAGCAGAATTAATTTCATGATTCAAATATTTTATTTATTTTATCTTGGAAAATTTGCGTTTTAAAAAGTAATTGATAATATAAAAAGTTGAAGGCAATATAAAACCACTTTCTTAAACTGAATGAACATTTTTTTGTAAACATATAAACTTTACAAGAGCAGTTTTTTTCAATGTAAGTTTATATCAGAAAGAGACCTTATTGAGAATTGCATCGTAATTATGGTGAGTAAATCTCCTTACATAAAGAATTCATTCAATTACTTGAACTGTTTCTTCAAAATTCACCATGAAAAGAAAATTTGCTGCATTTACTTCTGAAACAGTCATGAACTGAAAATTAGATAAATTTCCTTATAAAATAACTATGAAAGGAAAATAAATTTTTTTTTAAAATATCTGATAAATAAAAGCTAAATTAATACGCTTGTAATGATGCATACCTAGTACTTTTTTTTTCAAAATTTTCCTGGAAACCTTAAAATATAACAGATTACATTTTGATGAATATGTAATACCCGAATTCATAGAAATTTGATATTTAGAATTATTTGATCGAAAATGAAATGAGTCACTCTATTAAAATCAATGAAAAACTGTTCTTTGATAAGGATACTAACATAAAGGATATTGCAATTTCCTTTACAGAAGGTACGATAAAAGAAGGAATTAATTTTTCTTTTCGCCGGATACTGAAATTTGATGCCACTCTTTTCGTATTACAGAGAAATTTCTACACTTTTTTCTACGCCATACAAATATACATTTGTTTACACAGAGAAAAAAAAATTCTATATAATTAGGATTCTTGAATTTTCATTAATTGTATATTATTTCTCGCAACTAGTTCTTTGAGTATTTGACCAAAGTTTGTATATACATGGATTCAGAATAACAGCTTTGCAAGGTATATGAATGTGGAGTTCAAAGCTGAGAAAATAATTTATACTTGATTTTCATTGATGCAGTACCAAAAGAAAATACCAAACAGACAATTCGAATTCACAAAGAAAATTTTAGAAAAATCGCACATAATATTTTGACAGTTATATAATTTTCTAAATAATTACAAAATAAAAGAATGGTTGGAAAAATTAGAAAATTGTTGAAGAAAAGAATGATTCCAACTGTTTCTTATATGCCATATAGTACAAATGTACTTTTTTATTTTGGTTTAAGATAACAGTTGCTTTCAGAAACAAAAATTAACATTCCTTAGCTAATATTAATTATGTAACAACGTGAAATAAAACATTGCTTACTAAAATAAATTAAGAAATTATACAGAAAACTTTTTATTAATATGATGCAATTTATTAATAGGATTAATTTTGGTTATGATATATTGATTATTAATAATGTTATTTATATTCTTTATATTATATTTATATTTATATTATATAATATTATATATTATTATATATATATTTATATATATAATATAATATTATTTATATATTATATTATATAATATTATATATATTTATATTTATATATATAATATAATATTAGTTATATATTATATTATATAATATTATATATATTTATATTTATATATATAATATAATATTAGTTATATATTATATTATATATATTTATTATATTATTTATATTATAATAATATATAATGTTATTTATATTATTCTATACCATTTTACATACATTCGGAATAAGTCAAAATTTACTGGGTATTCTATTATCTCTAAGCTGGCCTTGTTAAGTGACAAGCATATATTAAAATCATAATCACACATCCATTTTCAAACTTAAAATAAAATAATGAATATTTTACGTTACCTTAAATATTTTTTATCATATAATATCATTATAATAATTAGCGTAATCAACAAAATGGTCTATAGAAATTGCTTATAAAATATATTTTCTTATCTCAGAAGCAGGGTCGCTATGGTCTATATGTGTGTGTGTGTGTGTAATGATATTTTAAACTCTTAATTTAGCCAAATTAATTTCGAAAGCTTCATTTTAATTTAGCCCATAGTAATTTCATTCTCTTATTTCCTGATACAATTTCACTTTCTGTTTAATTAATTTAACTGAAGCTGTGTAAAAATTACTGAGCAATCAATCTAAGTATCAAGTGAAAGGGATTCCTTCGGTGCCCTTCACCACGTGTATTGAATTGGCGCTTGGCCGGAAATCCCATGTTATATAAGACTAGTGATCATTTGTTTCGTCCCTTCTTTTCTTCTGCTTTTGTGACGCTCTGCGCCTTCTTGTAAATAATCATGCCTGTCTCCCTGAAGAGAATAAAACGAAATTAAAAATACAAAGTCTCTTCACTGCTTGTCAAACCTGCATTCTGCTGCAACCAAAAAAAAGTTTATATATATATATATATATATATATATATATATATATATATATATATATATATATATATATATATATATATATATATATATATATATATATATATATATATATACACAAAAAAAAATACAGCATTATATTTCTTGATAATGTTGAAGAAAAATAATTTTGAGAATCTTTTGGAACGGTTTTGAAGATAAACATGAAAATCAAATTTTATTTCTCCCTATTGACAAATTCTGGACTTCTACAATTTACGCTTTGTTTCAAATTGTAAATAAATAAATTAAAAAAAACAGTTAATTTATATTGAAAGAGATAATCGTCTAATAATGTATCTCTTTCGCATATGTAAACACTGGTTGCATATGCGAAAATAAGGAAAAAAAAATGCCTTGAACATATGGTACTAGGTGCATTAAAACCAAGAAATTTATTATAAATTGATTCAACTACATGAGATATTTCTTTCCTTCTGCATTTAAATAATTTTCAATTATAAAAGTTCGAGCTGTTAAATAATTTTGAAACCTTCCAAACTTTTTTATAATAAGGTAATTGAATACGTTAAAATGTCGATATTCGACTAAATTCTAAATTCATTTTTTTGGAAAATTGCATTTATGTTTATGTTACGATAGTATATGCATAAATGCTATTTTAGATGTCTAAATGCTATTTTCTGAAATTATAAATTTTGGTAGTATCTTCTAATAGAAATCATAAATTAAATCCTAATGCAGGTTATCTTTTCAATTTAGAGTAATTTTAAATATCTCCTGGGGTTCTTAAACTAAAAAAAATAAGCAATATATTCGTTTAAAATGATTTTTCTACTTATTATTACTTTACAAAAAATGTTAGCAATTGATTTCCAATATCTAAAAAATGGAAAAAAATAAATCTTATTTTCTAGTTCAAGAACTTGTTAGTAAAATTATCAGTAGGACTTTTAAGGAAATTACTTATAAAATTCTAAACGAGAAAGTTTTTGATTTGTACTTGTTTTTCAGATTCCCTAAAAAACACTTTCCAATTTTCAAATTATTATCCTCTTTCAACTGACATATTTTTGTTTTAAAGACATTTTTTTTTAAATCCACTTTATGTAAAAGCTTAAAAGTATAAAAAATGTTATAACCTTTTTTTCGAACTATTCAACACGAACATAATGACTTGCAACTTTTATGATTAGAATCTTTTAGTGTAAAAGATTCTAAAAAGGATTTTATTTTTTTATTTCTTAACATCCGACGCATGATTAAAAGTTTTTAAGGAAAGTCGAAACTTTTGCAGTTTCTAAGTAAAGGAAAGAATGATTCTGTAACAAAAGACATAGCATAAAGATGATTTTCAGCATTCTGACAAAATGATGTCAGCTACATTCAACTGCAAGATAATTAAATAAACAATTCTTAAGTTATATTAACAGTAACTAACTTTTATATTAAATGTAACAATTGTATATGTAATAAATATGAAATGATGTTATTTCTTGAATTTTATTATAATAAAATATTAACCAGCTCATATTATATTGAGTTACATACTTTGACTGATATATTTAATAGCTTTTCGAAATTGGTTCATTAATAATATCTGTATAAATGGAATATAAAATTTCATGATTTTATATACCATTACTATCAAGAATTTTAAACTAAAATGATTGTCAAATTTTATAAATACATCGACAAAATTATGAATCATTCAAACATATTCAAACCGACGAATAAAATAAAATTACTGAAGAAAAATTACTGACATCTTCTACTATTTTAGGAATAATTTTGTAATATATTTCGTAATATGAGATAATGTTTGAAGTATCTTTTAATTTGTTTAAAAGAGTCGAATGTCTTTACCTATTCAAAAAATTTGATTCGATCTGCAATTTGGGATTTTTCCACAATGAAATGATTTCAAAGATCATTGCTTTCTTGTGCTTTCTTGATATGTAGAGCAGATCTTTTGATGTATGTATTTAAAATTATAAAGCCAGATTTTACTTCTTTTAATGCCTTTAGGACTCAATTGAGATAAATCTTCTTTAAGAGATCTTTAAGGAAAAAATAAACTATTCACAAAATTTGATTCAATCTGCAATTTGAAATTCTTCCACAATGAAATGACTTCAAAGATCGTTGCTTTTTTGGGCTTCCATGATTTGCAGAGCAAATCTTTTTTTTTATGTTTATAAAAATTTAAGGCCAGAATCTATTTCTTTTAATGTATATGGGACTCAATTAAGGTTAATCTTCTGTAAGTAATCTTTAAAGAAGAAGTAAAATAGAAATGTGAAGAAGAAATGACTTACATATTTGGGTTTGCAAATGTCTTTTCCGAAGCTATATAAGCAAACAGTGCTATTTTTTTTTCATTTTGAACAGAATATAAATAAGTTTCTAATCAACCGTTTATCCTCAAATTCAGAATAAATCTGAGAAATTTAAAACTACTTTTTATATAGATAAAAATAAAATAATAGTAAATTGTACATAATTGTTTTTATATAGAATACAAACAGTTATTTACAATTAAGCAAGCATAAAAATTAAATATAAAGACTTGAATTAATGCAAAAGTTGAACTTCTTTTCTCAGACTGTCGCACAGAAATCTGTAAGATGGCATTTAGAAATGAAAATATTCTGGATAAGTATACAAACCCTTTTCATAATATTTTTATCTTGTTTTCGTCTTGAAAGTTAATACATTAAGAGAATAGTTATTTTACGCAACAAATAAGTGAAAAAATGAAAAATTACATTTTAATTTATAATTGCAATAAAAATTAGGTAGTGAATTTATTATTTTTAATCTTTTTATAACATATGTTTTTTTTTCTGTCTCTCTGCTTCAGAGAAAATTATGCTTTTAGGCATATTTTTGTCAGTCTTCATTTGATTCATTATTATAATTAAACTTGTTACAAAATAAATTAGTGAACTTTATCAAATTAAAAATTAGTAATAAGAAGACTTTAAATTAGAAAATTAAGCAATTTTTAAATGTAATAGACAAAGTAAAAAAGTATTGTGTTAATAAGTTAATGTACAAAATATTTTGTCAGATTTCATGGAAAGTTAAAATTTCCTGAAATCTGATCAACATATTGATTCGAGAGCGCAAAGTTCTGGACTTTGATATTTTTTGTTCGAGTGAGATCATTTGACAGTTAAAAATTAATAAATGCTATCTTTTTTTATTTTATTTTTATACGTTCATGAAATATGTCAAACGGTAAAAGAAATTCTAAATTACGAAATTCTAGATTTTAATATTTTTTGCAATTAAGTTACATCATAAATAAGCTAATCAAGGCTAACTATTGGTTTTTACTTCAATTTTTCCAAAGTGTCACATTGTAAAATGCGGGAAAAAATTAAGTAAGCGATTTTTATAATTATTATTATTTTCAAAATATATTTAAAGAGCTTTTTACCAAAATTTAGTACATTTCTTTTAGAAACGTTTCATGAAACACACACACAAAATATTGATAATTTCCTAAAAGTTTATATTTTCCTTCATTTATTAAACTAATAATTTTGTTTAAAGATGATCGTCTATTAAATTTAAGGAAATTAAAAGAAATCCCTTTTGAGAGAAGTTATTGTAAAAAATTTAATGGACGTGTTTAGTAATGAAATAAAACTTTATTTATAAAGTTTTGAAAAATATCAAAAATTATAACAAGAAAGTTACTTTTAAAACACTATTAAAAAATAAAAATTTAAAAAAAGTATACTTTAAAGAGGATAATTTAAATTCTTCAACTAGACAGGTGCATTCTTCGAAATATCCTTTTTGAAAGTATTAATTTAGGAAGGATATACAACACATTCTAGAATCCCTTTAGCAACAAAAGTATAATAAGGGAGTGAGTTGTAGGCTTGTAGAGGAAATGTAAAGACAGATTATTCTCTTCTTGCTTTTGGTTTTTTTTTTACAAACTTTTTTAACTTTTTAACAAGAAATGGCTTTGTAGCAAAAGCAGCACCTAACTTGATATCTGTTTCATTTTTTTAAACTCCGACAACTGTTTTTGCAAAAATGTTCCCACTTTAACTTAAGACGTTAACTTGCAGCACACATTTGAAAGCGTTTTTAAAACAATCAGCTGCTAATATTTTTTTCTATTCAACAAGCAATTCTTATATCATCATAAATCCCGTTGTACATAATGCTTATAATAATATGAGTTTTTTAAATATAATTATCGCTTTTTAAATTCCCAACAATCTTGCATCTACTGAAAAACTCAAAACAATGCCTTGTACCAGTAAAACGATATATAAAAAGAAACTAGAGTTTTTATAACTTTTAAAAACTCTATAGATATGCTAAGTTTTGCAAAAAGGAGACAAAGATTGGAAATAAGTTGAAAGTTGGTTCATCAGACCAGATGACTTGTTGCCACTATTGTGGTGTCCAATTTCTGCGTGTTTTGCACGATGACGCCTCGGAAAATCATAACTGATATTACAAATTGTTTTCGAATTGAGATTCTTCTAAAAACTCTCGAAACATGAAGCTGCCTTGGGCAGTTTCTGCTGAAATGGTTTTCATAAGATGACTTTTTATCTCAAATGCTCTCTGGGGAAAAGATTGCTTGAGATTTCTGGCCATTATACACGTCAACATTTTTTTATTCCTCACAATAAATACATTTTTTTTTTCGTCCAATGCTTCCTGTGTTCTTAAGAGATCAAATTACCGCATTTCGTGTACGCTGTCATAACGGTGAACACAGTACTCTTTGAAAATCCCAAATAAATATCTGTTTCCATCATCGAGCAACCAGCACATTGCATTCCAGTAATAATCCAATTTAAAAAATCAATCAGAAGCGAAAAAGAATAACATTTGAATTCAGATGAAATAATTATTTGATGAAAACAACTATATGACGAATAATGAAGTGAGTATTTAAGGGATTATTTGAATATTTAATTATGTATTATATACTTAATTATTAAATAATTATGTATTCTACAATGCGCTATTTAAAGCAAATTATGTTCTTAAAGAATAATTTGGTGATGGAAAAAGACAGCGAGATAATACTAAATATATTTGCTACAAAATATGATATTGATTTTTTTGTAGTATGAACTAAACTGTTTTAACATTCAAATTAGAAAAAATACATTTTACAATAATCATAAAGTTACTAATAGAATAAATTGTATGAAGATAGTTAATATCCTACAAAGGTAAATTAAACATTATATATAAATTTCCCACAATACTGAATGTTCTAGTTATAGGAAATTATAATTTTTCTTAGAATGAATAGTAATCTTCAAACATTATGATTATATTATTATTGAAGTAATTTGAAGTAATTATTGAAGTAAATTATTACGGATGCAATTTCATGAATTATTATTTTATCGTAAAGGACCAGTTGGATATGGTGCAAAAGAGCAAAACGTGTTTAAAAAAATATTAATATTGTTACAATTCCAAAGATTCCTTTAATTATTCACAGATAAATACAATGTGTTTATTTAAAGTTTCCATTTGTTAAAAACGTATAAAATATCCTTTTAAACCTAATCTAGTTGCTTACCATCATTTGTTATACTACGTTGAATGGACCAATATTTATGTGAAAATGCATTAAATAATTTGTTTGATGCTTTATCATTAAAGAAATAATATTGATTTGGAATACATAGAATTTATTGCATTATAGACAACAGTTACTGAGAGTTTCCACCTTCTTCCGCTGCATTGAGCCCTTTGGATTTTGAACAACATATAGTGTGCAATAATATCAGGAAATATCCATTGAATTTTGAGTTTTAAGCTTTAAGATATTGCAAGAGTTGTTGCTGAAAGACTCTTCAGAACTTTGGAGAAGGCGTTGAGTCGAAGTTATTGGTTTCGAACTATGAGATGAAAGCCATTTAGAAAGTATAAGATGCTTTCAATGAGCGGGTCCTAGTTAGTGGATATAATGCGTCTCTTAACGAAAGTGAGTAACAACACATACTCCTTTAACGCACTCTAAAGAAAAACGAGAACCATCTTATTATATCACGCTACTTCACGTCCATGCAACCTTGCGGTTTCTCACGAGACTGCTACCATTGATAGGCATAAAAATATATTAATAAATATATTCTTATTTATTTAATTCAAAGCTATTCATTTTATGATCTTCTACCTCCAAATAACGTCCTTGCGTAAATATTTTATATTCCATTTCCTGAAAAAGATTCTAACAAGTAAAATTCAATTTTATAGTTTGTCAAATCGCCTCAAAGCATCTTAAAACCAAACATGATTGGAATGATGATAGTAAATGTTTAGATGATGTCAAATCGCCTCAAAGCATCTTAAAACCAAAAATGATTGGAACGCGGATAGTAAATGTTTTGATGATGTCAAATCGCCTCAAAGCATCTTAAAACCAAACATGATTGGAATGATGATAGTAAATGTTTTGATGATGTCAAATCGCCTCAAAGCATCTTAAAACCAAACATGATTGGAATGATGATAGTAAATGTTTTGATGATGTCAAATCGCCTCAAAGCATCTTAAAACCAAAAATGATTGGAATGCTGATAGTAAATGTTTTGATGATGTCAAATCGCCTCAAAGCATCTTAAAACCAAACATGATTGGAATGATGATAGTAAATGTTTTGGCATATATTTTTATTGCCTTTTTTAAATAAAAAGTTATTATATATGATAGCCAAATAAGTTTTTTTTAATATTTGTTTTGAAGCTTTGCATGTGAAATTTTTACTCACACCAGAATTCATCAATATCAAAAATACATATTATGTGAATATACATATACATTCAATATATCATATGCTGCAATTCATATATTTTTAAAAAATTAAAAAGTACCAAACTGATCCTTATAACGAAACCGGAACCGTATTTTAATGATTAAAATAATTATAAAAAATACACACATAAACTCAAATTTATTTTTAAAAATATAATTTTTTTCATCCTTAAGAAAGAAAAAAAATCTATAAATATTAGAAAATATATAAATGATATTTCTCTAATTAATTTACATAAATCTTAAATAAAATTATGACTCATGAAGCCATATTTGAATATTCAAATTAAAGGATTATGATGGGACTAAATGCCCTTTTTAGATAGATACATTAGATTAAATGTGATAGAGGCATTGTTTATTTACTGTAGAAATTGACAAATAATTTACAATTGTCCTCCCTTTTTTCATTGAATCGAAATGGATTGTATCACATTATTGGACAACGATACAATTCATCATTGGTGTATATTGTCACGTAGGTACTTTAGAGTGGAACTCAACGACACACACAAGCAGTAGAGCTAAACCAATTTATTAACTCAACTCTGAACTCAGAATACAGTGACTGACAGATCTTCTGCTTTTATACTAGCAGGGAAAGTTCCAGAATACTTTTCTGGAGACAGCAAGAAAAGTCCAGAACACTTATCTGGTGAACTAAAGAAAGGTCCAGAATCTGCTGGAACATGAAATAAAGGAAAACATAAAATCAAGAGATTAAATAATTACACAAACTGTGAATCGCATTGTCTCTAGCGGGATTCGAACTTACAGTCTCTTGATTATGATATCAGTGCTATAACCATTCGAACATGGAGAGTCGATTGTCTCTTTTCAATGCGGCAATATCATTTGAGCTCCATGACTACCAAAAAACGAAGTAGAATGTAAAAATTAATTTAAAATTAAATACGCTTTGTTTGAAAAGAAGGAATCAATTCTTGTTTCCACTGTTTGTCTACATAATTATTTGTTTATCAAATAATTTTGAATAATTCCTGTTGTAAGATTAATCAATGTCATCAGGGAAATTAGATGACATTTAGACAAAAAGAATGGATAATTTCTTCTCATTTAAAATCGAAAGATTTTGTTTTCTAAAGATTAGGTAATATCTTTACTTTTTTTTTTCTTACTTGTGAGATGTATTTTTCAAAATATCTATTATAATATGAAAAATTAGAAAAGTTGCTATAAAATGAGGGAAATGCAAATGAAAAAGATTGAGAGTAAAGTAAAAATAACGGTTGAAGAAAAACGAAAGAATAAAAGGAATGAAGTATGAACAAGGACATTAGATGTTCTAGGCAGTAGAAAAAAAAATGAAAGTATTTACTTGAGTTTTAAATAAATATATGGCACCAACCCTGTTCCAATAATGTCTTTAAAGTTTATTCAGTAAGCAGATGTAAGATTCCAGCTCTGAGATTGCAGGATATAAAAGTTAGAACATATTTAACGAGGTATATCGTCTAAATAAAGAATCTTTTTTTTTTCCAAAATAAAAATAATTCAATTTTGAAAATTGTGGGGTCTAAAGGAAGTGCAGAATGAGTTTTAATTGCAATAAAGTTCATAACAGTCTATTTGATATTCGTAATATGTAGTATATATTTAAATCCCTTTAATTTTTTATCTAAAGAGAAAGTTAAAAAATCTACATACAATTTAATTGTTGAATAAAAAAATTAATAGAAATAACTGAAAACACTTACTAGATGAAGTAAATAATGCAGAAAGACAACTCGTTGAATTTAATTAAACTATAGTGGGTAATTTCTTATATCTAAATTTCAAGTACTTCTCAAATAATATTTTTAAATAAACTTATTTAGACGATTTAAATACTCACAAATTTAAAATTTCAGCTTTAGAAAGAAATACAAGCATTTCGATGCTAAGCCTTCACTATTAACTAAAAACATTGCTTTCCAGTAATTAGTTAAAACTATGAAAAAGATCTGAAAGGGGAATTCAATATTTGTTGTCAATGTTATAAATTATTTAGAACCACTTGTCCAGAAAGTTTTCATAATCTCTGTTACTTAACTCGATAATCATAGTAAATGATCATACAATCGGCATGGAAAAACATTATGATTTTCATTTCCCTCTGAAAAAAAAGATAATTCTAGTTACAACGAGATTATTTATAGATGGTGTATTTAAGCTTTTCGAAAGTCTGGGCAAACTGTCTGGTGAAAAAATATAATTCTAAAAGTTGGAGCGGATTCAAAAATCAATGCGGATAATAAAGGAGAAAAATATACGAGTTCGATCAATAAAACCTTATTTTGAAATATTATTCAATTTATTCAATAAAAATATTATTTTATGGATTGCCTAGGTGACTTTTTATTGTAAATAAAAACTGAGTAGCCTAAATTTATATAGCCTAAGTTATTTATAAATAATGAATAAACTGAAAAATATCATATCCAAAATAATAGAATAAGAAATGTTTTATTATGGGAAACACTTCCATTTCTATGCTTTACAAAATTCTGCTCAAGGCTTGTAACTAGACAAAACATATACCCAATAAGAGAACTATATAAATGGTGTTCTTGTTAAATCGAATTTTTGAATCGTTATTAAATACACGGTTAGAGAAAGAGTATTAAATTATTTATTTCTTCAACTTGAAAATTTTTTCTTAAGGTCCAGTTTAAATATGTTAACATTCTGTTTTTAAAGTTACGCTATGATAGTTATTTTGAAAAACGGTCGTCTGAATTGGAAGTTTTTGACAATATTAGGCAACAAACGCGACATTATCTTGATAATCCTATTCCTGATCAAGGCTGAACATTCGTTCGACATAGCACTATGATGTTTGTAACACAGATCTTGAGCATCTGTACGAAATCCGTCAATACACTAATCAGATAATTCTTGACATATCTCAAAATAATGTGTGGTAACTTAATGAACGTTTTATTTTACAAGTAATCAATAACAAACTTTTTCGTACTCTTACATTATTAACAAACAATATTTCAAGGGATGAAAATGGTAGAACCTGCCGAATAGTTGGTCAAAAGTGAATCATGATTTCTCACTTACATACAATGTACAAGATTTTCCAGATTGTACAAGTTATGAGTGAACAATGTACGCTGTCTCAAAACAGTTGCACTTTGTTTATTTTGCACCTACAAACATTCTTTTACGCCAAACCATATTTACTTTAATTTATAATGCAAATTAATGAGTGTTTGTGTATGCGTGTGAGCATTTGTGTATTTATGTGCTCTGAAGGCCAGAGGTTTATTTTAGAATAACCAAACAGCTCGTTTATACTTTGGAGAGTGGGAATGTACACCTGGTAACTATTTTTGAATTGCAAATTTAATAAAAAACTGGTCATAATTTTTGCATTTTTTACAATAACTTCCGAAAATATTGCAGTAGAACAATAATTTCCATTTCTTCTTAAAATTCCAAATTTTACCTTTTAATGGTTATACAATTTTTAACATATTATTGTTCCTTTTCTTTCTACTTTCAATTATTTTTTAAATATTTTAAATGTAATTTTTACAATATATTTCCTTGTTTAAGTGAAAATCAAACCGTTCGGATTGTTGCTACTAATATTTCATTTTTTCTTTTTTTTCTTTTTAATGATAATCACTTATGGAAATTATAAAGATGAAGTTTTGGCTTTTTCATAAACTATTGATACAAAATTTTGCCACTAAACTTCACTTGTAGTAACAAAATCAAGTACTAGATTTTGTAAGTATACTGTTAACTTATATTCTAACAGTCCGGCAGACAGACCTCATTTAGACGGATTTTACGAAAAGTGTACCAGATTTGAAATCTGCAATTCTAGTATAAAAACCAAAACCAAAATCTTGTCTGATTGGCTCAAAGCATTTTTGAATGTTTTGTGTGAAAGAGATTGATGAAAATACCTCCCTGAGTTAGATAAATGATACCTAATAGATAGATAAATAATACATAGTTAATTGATACTTCCCTGAGTTAGAAAAACTCTAAAATGTCAAAAATCAAGTACTAGATTTTGTAAGTATTCTGTTAACATATTCAAACAGTCGGGCAGACATACTGCATTTAGACGGATTTTACAAAAAAGTTTACCAGATTTGAAATCTAGAATTATGGTATAAAAACCAAAACCAAAATCTTGTCTGATTAACTCAAAGCATTTTTGAGTTTTTGTGTCAAAGAGATTGATGCAAATACCTCCCTGAGTTAGATAAATGATACCTAATAGTTAGATAAATGATACCTAATAGTTAGATAAATAATACATAGTTAATTGCTACCTCCCTGAGTTAGAAAAACACTAAAATTTGTTTTTCTAATTCAGGGAGGTTAGTCTAAGGCGTGGGAATATACCAAATCTCGAGTTTTAATTTTTGATGGTAACAATACTTTCACCATATTTTCTATATGAGGAACTAGAAATGATATAATGTTTAAGAATAGCCGGATTTGCAGTCTCTTAAAATTTTTTTACTATTTCACGCATTTCCAATTCAATCCGAGTCCTGCAGTTAAAATATGTTTTGTTTCTGAGAATGCTAGTAATTCTTAATAATTTAATTACTTAGTTTTATTAACTTCTCGTCATAAAAACATTTTCAGTAAATTCAATATACAAAAGTGTTGTTTAGTTCAGCAACGAAAAGGACTCTCGTTTACATTGTTATCAGTTTTAATTTTTCGTTCAAAATTTACAAACTACGATCTTTTTATTGCCCTTCCTGAAGAACATAAATTATCAAAACTTTCACTAGTTTAAAAATCTTTTACACAGCATTATTTTGTGCAAAATTCTTATTGCAACACTCATAATAACAATAAAGTTTTTTGTTACGGCCCTTAACTATACAAAGTAAACGAAGGAATAACTGGGAAATTAATCTTTAAACTAATTTAAGCCTTTAGAATTAGCTCATGAATATTAATACGGTGATAATTGCAATTGCTTCGATGAAAAGTAAAAGAAAAGAACATAAATCGTCTTAATCCATAACAGTAAAAGGCTAATTAATATTCATTGGAATTCTTTAACCGCTGTTTCAAAATAAAAGGAAACTATTCTAGATAATTAGATCTAGAATTAGTATTATTCTCCATTTTATTTTATAGGGAAGGTGAAAGGCAACATAAATACGGTGTTACCAGATTATTAAAAATATATTTTTACGAAGTTTTTGTATTGATTTTCGTATTTTAACAAAACTGTAGTGCATGATTAATGAGTAATATCTCTTTCATAACTTTTTTAAATATATGTGCAGATGCTACTGTGAATTTTTTAAATAAAATAAATGATGCACTTTTCGTTTTAATTTGCTTAGTGTGGGTTTTTTTTAAAAAATTAAACTCTAATAATAATTTTACAGAATAAGATATATAAAGATTTTTGTTAAAAAAATCAATAATTTGTTATTGAGTAAGGATAAAAAAATAAATTAGGTCCCAAAAAATTAAATCAAATTTTTACACTTTAAATATGGCTTAGTATTTGAAAGATTTTAATGTAATTTGAGAAGAGAAAAAGGTTTTTTTTGGCAAATTTTTTAATATAAAATAAATTCTTCATATACATTTAATTCAATAGAAAAAAGAATCAAAAACATGTGAGAATTATTTTAAGAATTAATCCATTAATATCAGAAAAAAAATTTAAAAAAACAAAAAGGTAAAATATACCATCCCAAGAAAAAATCTGAAGAGAATTTATCATATAATTAAGGAAAGCAACTTTGGCATAATAATAAATAACTATTGCGTTCATTAAAATTCATTTTCCAAGTTGCAAGTAATCGTTTATTCAATACATTAATAAAATGTTAATATTATTCGAATGTATCCTTTAGTTTATAGGTCAATCTAAATATATATTTAATACTGGTCATCTAAAATAGTTATTCTAACCAAAGGACACTTTATGTAATTAAGAAGTAGTTAGCTTGATTTTTTTTTAATTTTGAAAATTTTATTGTGCCTCAATTTAGTTTAATTAATATCCGGTTCAAAAGCAATAAGATTATTTATTTGAAGTGGGCTTTGTTCTATGTTACTCTAAGTCAGAGATTGGAAGAGGAAGAA
Organism: Argiope bruennichi; assembly: GCF_947563725.1. Taxonomy (NCBI): domain Eukaryota; kingdom Metazoa; phylum Arthropoda; class Arachnida; order Araneae; family Araneidae; genus Argiope; species Argiope bruennichi. The sequence continues at coordinate 36,225,221 of NC_079152.1, read as the reverse complement.
AATTTAAGTAGACTTTTCAACAGGTTACAATGTCATGAGACGATCGGTATTTTCAGTAACTGCTAGAAAAAACAAGCATATCATTGCATCAAATGTGTAACTAAGTAATTGACATCTTATAACACTTTTTTCAATAAAAAACTGCCGGCAGATAAATTAAAAATTAATCTGAAGACCTATCAGATATGTTTTACTAATGAAGCTTTACTCATTTCAACCTGGAACAGAGAAAGATCACCTATTATTATATGAGCATAAGAACAATGCACCAGTGAGACGTTTTATAATGAATCCAATTTCCTGTATCATAATATATATTCGCAGGTGTTACATTAGATCTATAATATGGAAAGTAGCACTAAACAACAACTTAAAGGCTATATTAATTTACTGGTTTTTTTTTTGTATCATCACATCGGATTTTCGAACATATATCCACCATTAGGATAGAAATAGATTTGGACTGTATGAATGAAAACGCCTGTCCTCATCCGGTATCAATAGTGAGTGAATGCAACGCACCTTTCAAACAATATTTACTTAACCCAAATATTGTACTGACTGTCGTATATTTATACGTATAGTCTATTTATAAAAACAATACAGTGTTAGATTTATTATGCATTAAGATCTTAAGTTTCTTTCGTGTAGTAGTACTACTATTACATAAATTAAAAGAAGAAGAGGTTTCTGCAAAATATTATTTAAGAATTGCGTCTTCATTTCCACGTAAAGTTTATTTAAGTAATTGTCACTGTTTCCATAAAGTGTTTCATTGTTTTTTTAAGCGAGATGGTCTTAAACATTCTTCGAAATAAGATTAAAAAATCTGTAAAAACGATGAAAGTAAAAAAATGGCATAAAAACGTTTATTTTTTTTTAATATTGTAAATTGTGTTGAGTGCAAATGATGTTTTTCTATTTTCAGCTTGAAACGCTTTTTTTCCCTTGTTTCCTTCAACCTTATTATTTTTTTACGACTGAAAAGTCTTTAAGGTAATGAGAGTAGAGAGTGAATTTTCACTTTCTTCGTAACTCTAAACTTTTTATCACGCATTTCTTCTTATATTTTGTTTATTGTAATTCTTTCAGTAAAACAAAATATATTTTTTTTTCTTCGAGATAGTGATTAAGAAGAAAAATGATTTCACAAAAGTACGTTTTCGATTTTTCTAAAAGCCCAATTTTTTCATAGCTTTAGGAAACCTGACAATTAATTGATTATGAATTGACATGCTTTCTAACTACTGACATGTCTAATACTAAACAGCAAAGAAATTCAACATCTTTTATTTTCATTGCCAAACAAATTTAACCCTAGAATTTAACAAACAAAAATGTTTGTTAAATTTCTTAAACTGAAATAATAACATGCAGCTTTTTTATTTATCAGGAAAAATACTTTCATAAAAAGTGTAATCAGTTGCCAAAAAAATTTGAAATAATGCTTTCAAAGCTTTAGAAAACCTGAAAAAATTCTAGGAAAGCTTTGGTAAAATACATTCTAAGCTTTAGGAAACCTGACAATTGACACGTACTCCAACAACTCACACGTATGTCTAATACAAAACTGCAAATAATTTCAACAAGAAACATTTTTGTAAAATTTCATGAACTGAAATAATAACATGCAGCTTTTTTAATTATATAGAAAAATACTTTAATAAAAAAGTGTAAACAGATGTCAAAATAATTTCAGATAATGCTTTGAAAGCTTTAGAGAGCCTGACAAAGCTCTACGAAAGATTAGGAAAAATAATTTCAAAGCTTTAGGAAACCTGACGATTGGCATTCATTCTAGCAACTTACACATATGTCTAATACTAAGCTGCAAAGAAATTCAACATCTATTTCTTTTCTTTGCCAAGCAAAATTTTTGTTAAATTTCATGAATTGAAATAATAACATGCAGTTTTTTTATTTATCAGGAAAAATACTTTCATAAAAAGTATAATCAGTTGCCAAAAGAATTTGAAATAATGCTTTCAAAGCTGTAGGAAACCCGACATAGCTTTAGGATAGCTTTGGAAAAATACTTTCAAAGTTTTAGGAAACCCGACAATTGCCACGTATTCTAATAACTGACACTCATGTCTAAGATTAAGATGCAAGTACAATTTCATGAACTGAAATAATATCATGAAGCTTTTTTAATTATATGGAAAAGTACTTTAATAAAAAGTGTAAACAGATGTCAAAAGGATTTCAGATAATGCTTTCAAAGATTTAGAAAACTGCAAATAATTTCGTCATCTTTTCCTTTTCTTTGTCAAAGAAAATTTAAGTTAAATTTCATAAACTGAAATAATAACGTAATTTTTTATTAATCAGGAAAATTACTTTAATAAAAAGTGTAATCATTTGCCAAAAGAATTTGAAATGATGTCTAATAAATAATCAGAAATAATTTAAGATTAAAAAATTAATTTGGGACCAGTATCTTTCAAATTGTTGTGTGATATCAATAAGAAGCATTTTAAAAATATAGTGGAAATTAAATTATCTTCCTTCTAGCATATTGCCTGGTTGAGCATATTTGATAATTTTAGCAATTCTAAATTTAAATATATATATAGATATAAATTGTGAAAAATTATTATTAATATATGAAAAATAATATTATTTTAATTTTGAGATATCTTTTGAATATAAATTATAAACGTTGCTATGTAAAAAGTATGAGGATCTGAACTTAGGAATATAATAATCCGAATAAAACAAATCATGATAAAAATAAAATTAACAAAAATAAATTTTATATGGTTTTATTTATATAAACTATATTTTATAATTTTATTTTATAAAAAAGACATGTCAACAAGAAAAGGAATTGAATTAGGAAATATAATAATCTGATTCAAACCAGCATGATAAAAATATAATTGTAAAAAATAAAGAGCATACGATTTCATTTTTATTGAAATAATTTGAAAATGATGACTTAATTAATGTACCTACAATCCATTTAGTTATAAAAAGTCATATTACCTTAAATATCATGACAAATGATTCGGAAAATGATTGGTAATAAATAAATAATATAAATTGGGAAAATAAATAAATAATATAAATTCTGTTTCATTAATAAGAAAGTAATAACTTTTTAATTTTTTAAAGCATTATAGATATTTAACCTATCAGGAGAAATGATTGCTTGGTGCTTTAAATATGCACATAAAAGAATTCAGATTTTGGTTGAAATTGCTAATCTCTTATACAAATTATTGTAGAAATATCATTTTGCTAATCTTGCTTTGATTCGAATTTTTTGAATAACAAGATGTGATCAAACTTTTATTTTCTTTCACTATCTTTTTATTAGTTCAATATGAAGAAATAAGTCACTCAGTAAAGATCCTATGATTTTTATAAAATTTTATAGTAATGATTGTTGAATGCAATAAATTTATTGAACTGTCTCCATTACAGTCCATGTAATTCAATTTTGAAGATTAGTTTTTCTTTTGTCAAATTAAAAAAAATCTAAGGAAATACGTAAGTAATCATTAGCATTTTACAATACTCAATATTGAATACAAGTAAGTACATTTTTCCATATAATTTGTAATTTTGAAAAATTATTCCTGATATTTCAATTAAAAAATTGGAATATTCAGCAAGCGAAAAATGTAAATCATCATTTAATTTGCAAATTTCGAAGTACTATTTTACTTTTACTAATTTACTCTCTTGAAAAATACATTCAATATTTATGATAAATATTTGAAAGATTTCTAAACTTAAATTGAAAAAAATAAAAGCATCTTTTATCTGCTTTCAAAAGCAAAATTTGTTTAAGATTTAAAAAAATAGAACTGCATTTGAATTTTAAAATTACGTAATACCCAGATTAATAAAGTGTAATTGCAGAGAAATGAAAAAGTAAAAATTCAAGATCAAAATTTGAAACATAATTATATAACGAAAGTATAATATAAAATATGCAAGGTAATCAGAAGCCATGAAAACAGTTTACATTTTTCTTTCATTTAAATTATTAATTGTTTTTCAATTCATATGCTTAGAATCATAAAGGAAATCATTGTTGATGTCTTGTGTATAATAAATAAAAGCTATTTTGCTATATAATTATATTTTATTGGATGGATGGCCAAAATATCTCAGAATACAAATTAATGCGAGAAAATTAATATAAAATTAACAAAGTTTATCTTACTTATAATTATTCTCTCTATAGTCAAAGAACTTAGAATACAATGAAAAATATAAACATTTAAATAGTGTTAATTTTTTTTTCTAATATTTCATATTGAAATGATATCTAAAAGCATGCTCAAGAAAATAAAGGTAAAATGATTTTTACACCTCTACCTGAAAGATTTCGATGCCTGTCTAAAAGCTAGTTTGAAAACGTGAAACTTCTGCATCAAAGTTAGAGATGCTTAGATTTCTAATAAAAGATACAGTAAAACTGTTACCTGCTCTATTCTAATAAAGTTGTCTCAAATATAATAAAAACCAAAGTAACAAAGTTAACCGTATTTCATTTAAACTATTTTTTGTGTTATATAAACGTCAATCGATGATTTTTATTCCTAGAATGCTATTTTAATAAAATGTTATTAAATCATATATTGATTTTTTTATAATAATATTAGTTATCATCTTCTTAAATGAGGAAGGCTTCAAACAGCTACTGTATTAAAATCATAATAAAAGGAATATAAATTTCCATGGCTTCAGTATTTTACATTAAAATAAAAGTGGCAATTTATGATATAACCAATAAAGCTATCAATCATTCAGTCATATTATTCGAATAAAATAACACCAGTGAAGACGAGTTACTGATATTTTTTTTAAAGTGATTTTAAAGTATCCTTCGTAACATTCTATAGTCGTTTATGTAGTTTGAGTTGTATAAAAAGTCCAAACTTTCGAACCAATTCACTCTATTCACTTGGTCCACTCTGCAATTTGCAATTTTTCCACTTTCAGTTGTAGAAATGCTTTCTAAGGTCCTTGCCGCTGTTGCCTTCTTGGGCTTGCTTGGTAGGTAGAACAAAATTTTTATTATATAAGAAAGCGTAAGATCAAAGTTTTGTTTCATTTTATGTATTTAGATGTAAATTAAATTACCTTTTGTATATGATCTCATTTAAAGAAATATTAGAATAAAAATAGTAGTCAATTTTATTTAGAAATTTGTATTTTCAAATGCCCTTTCCGAAATCTGATATTTCTTCCTTTTGTAAAGTTTTGTTTCATTTGATGCATTTAGGTCTAAATTTAAATTATGTTCTGTATATGATCCTATTTAAAGAAATATTAGAATAATAAACTTATGTAAAGAAATACTTGAATAATAAACTTGTATAAAAAAGTACTAAAATAAAAGGAGAAAGAAATATTTAGAAATTTTTGTCTTCAAGTGTTCTTTCCAAAACTGTAAAAAAAATCCTGATAAGTTTCTTTTTTCCGTAAACTTTATAAACATGAAAAAATTTCAAACTGCCCATTTATTCACAAATTGTTAAGAAAAATGCTAATTCTAAATACATTTCATATACATTAATATTAATCTAAAGAATCTTATGAATATTTAATAGTAAGAAAGGCTGAGACATAAAAAAATACAAAGCAAAAATTTTAGGTTATTTCTCAAAAATGAATATTTTAGGCATGACACTTCCGCAAGGGAAAAAAAACTGTTGTTATTTGTAGAAAATATATTTGTGGATTATTTATTGATAACTTCTTTATTCATAGAAATTTTACTGAAGATTTATTTAATATACAAATTAATTCATTATTTATTCTGCTATTCGGCAAGCTTCGTAAAGGTGAACGCTACACTACATAGGAAATAAATTTCAAGAAGAAAAATTATACTTCAAGTTCTATTTACTTCCTTTTTAAAAATTTAGACCTGTAATTTAAATTATAATATCAATAAGATTTAATAGTCGATTTTTTGTGTGATTTTTTTTTGGGGGGGTAGATAAGTTAGCACTACTGTACAAAATTATATAAACAAAAATGATCCATGCAAATATTTAAAAACAAAAAACGAAAAGGAAGCATTTAATAATTTTTAATAGCTCAACATTGTATTGGATTTCAATTTGTATATAAATACATAAAACAAAATTGGGAAAAATATATGAGTACGAAATTTTCATTTCGAGCTAATGAACTTTTATATTTGGTTAGACTTTGTTCTCTATATTGTTTTTAAACATTTGAAACATCCCTAGAATTGATGAAAGTAGATAAGTGTCATTGAACTGAATGCTTTAATCGATATTTATCAAATCGATTAAATTTTTAAAAAAATAAATTCCGAATTTAAACCTATGCTTTTCCTCCACCTGTTTTAATAATAATTAGTTACATTATTTTTAAATGAAAAGCTTAATAGCAATTTTTAGAATCTAGTAAAATTGTGAAAAAAATAATTAATGCATTAAAACGTCAATACATGGGTTTTTTTCCAAGACGGATTTTCTGACATTGTTTTCTATATTGCATTTTCTATATTGTTTCTTCTCATTTGAAACATCTCTGGAACCAAGGAAAGTAGATAGGTGCCATTGCATTGAATGCTTTAATCAATATTTATATAATCTATTAATTTTTTAAAAAAAATAAATTCAGAATTTAAACTTATAATTATCTTTTATCTGTTTCAATAATTAGTAACATTATTTTTAAATGAAACGCTTAATACCTGGTTATAGAATTTAGAACTTGTAAAACTGCGAAAAAAGTAATTAACGCAAAACTTCAAGTAAGACATGGATATCTCAAGAGGGATTTCATGATATATATAGATAAAATATCAATCATGTTGAACAAAATATTATTATAAAAAGCCTATAGATTCATTTCTAAAATTAGAATATTGCATAAAATATTTTAAAATACCAAGATGAAATATAAAAACTTGCATTTGCATTAGCAACTTATTGGTTCGTAATCATTCTTCATCGATAATTGATTATGTTTTAATGTTATATAACTATTTCTTAAAATTAACATCATTGAAATCCACAAAAATTGTATAGAAAAATGAATTTCCTGCTATGTCAAGTTGGACAACCAACCTTTTCCTCTGCATTTACTTCATATTTTTTAAATGGTTTAATATAATAAATTTCAGTATATAAATTTAACTGTTAATTGAAATATTAAACAATCTATAGAACATGACATATAATGCAATGATTAAAACAAAATTCCTTTTATTAAACAATAATATAATGTTAAATATGCATTTTATATTTCTTTTTAAACTATTTTTTCTACTTGAAAAATGCCACTATATTATTATCACGTGAGAACATGATGTTATTTTGGTGAGGGGGTTTGAAGCTCGAAATCGCGTAGGCAATGAATATTGAAGCTTGAAATCGCGTAGGCAACGAATAAAGCAAAAATGGCAATTTTCATGATCATCTTTAAATGGCATATATTTTTTATCTGCTTTTACTAGTATTGCATTATTATTATTTATGCTTTTTTTGAAAGCAGATGCGTTTGTAAAAGGTTGACCTGCTTTTACCAGTATTGCTTTATTATTACGTATGCTTCCTTGAGAGCAGATGCGTTTTTAAAAAAGTTGACGAGAACTATGACATCATAGCTGTTATTTCATCTCAGAATAGGTCGAGCTCCAAACCTTTGTTTGCCAGCTAGAAAAACTGAAAATGAAAGTTTAAAAAAACATCTATATATAAAGAGAGAGAGAAAAATAGAGAGAGAGAGAGATCAATAGTGAAGTCTCATGTTTCTTTCAAATCAGTTTAAATTGGTAAAAGACTTCAATCAATTAAAACAAATAATGACTCAAAAAATAATAATGTTCTCGCATGATAATTTGAAATTTGCAATTGTAGATTTAATTTTAATTTTTTTTTTCTTTCTTCTTTCAGCTTATGCTGCTGCTGATCCCAGTAAGTAAAACCTTCTTTCATTTAACTTTAATTTTTGGGATGATTATACATACCAATAGTATCCACTAAAACTTATTAAAGATATTTATTATTTAATCACACGGGAGGAATAAAACATCATATGTTAAAAAATTGCAATAAAATATATTTTTGTTTCTTAATAAACTTGGTATTTTAAGCATTGTAAAATTAAAAGCTTAATTATTATTGAATTTGTAGGATTGTATATTGTTATTTAATTTTTTCCTCACTATTTAAATAAATGTTTAGTTTCACGTAATGTTATGAAAACTTTATCTGTCTAAATATAATGCACTATAAAATAAAAATCATTTATATCTGGTCTCCTTTATTAACAGATGTATTCGACGACATCGAGACAGGATTGAACCATCTTATGGGCCATGACGAAACTCACCACTGATGTGATTAGGCTGAGCTTAATGGGCATATGAAAATGTATTATCAAACAAAAAACAATAATGATAATAATAATAAGTTTTGTTTGAAAAACTATTTGAGTCATTTTTCAATTTATCTCTCCTTTTTTTCTGATTTTTAGATGGAGTACACACACAACACACACATACATATACTTAATTTTTGGGGACATATTTTTAATTGTATTATTTAGATAACCATGAAAATAATTCCCAGTATATAATAATGGGCACATTCGCTTACACAACCAAATTTTACAGGTAGGGGGGGGCACATTCACACACCTCACAGAAGAACAACCATGCCAAAACCAGAGCCCGAACTCTGATTGCCTGGATGACACGCTACCACTATGCCAGGACGCCGGCACAAAATATACTTCAGGCTGCAATTATAATGCAGATACTGTGGACAATCAGAAAATGATAATCTCTATCCATAAAATGACATATCCTGTAATGAGTATGTTCCATCTTTAGAAATAAATCCAAAACAACCAGGTTTTGGTTTTTTAATGTTAGGAGATGCGAGATTCGACAGATTGATTCGGATATATCTGAGGCCTTCCCCGTACAAGTGCTGTATCCCTGAAAAGGCGGTTATTACGGAGAAAAATAAAATTGACAAATTTAGTATATAAATATATATAATGTGCATATATGTATATATGTGTATGCATGTGAATATATGTCTATGTTGTGTGCATGTATATATGTCTATCTTGTGTGCATGTATATATGTCTATCTTGTGTGCATGTATATATGTCTATCTTGTGTGCATGTATATATGTCTATCTTGTGTGCAAGAATCAAAATGCTGCATTCGTAAATTCTTTCTCAAAACAGTATGCGTAGAGAATAATTTCTCACGTCCACTTTCTCACGTCAGTAAATTCAATATACAAAAGTGTTGTTTAGTTCAGCAACGAAAAGGACTCTCGTTTACATTGTTATCAGTTTTAATTTTTCGTTCAAAATTTACAAACTACGATCTTTTTATTGCACTTTCTGAAGAACATAAATTATCAAAACTTTAACCAGTTTAAAAATCTTTTATACAATATTATTTTGTGCAAAATTCTTATTGCAGCACTCATAATAACAATAGAGGTTTTTATTACTGCCCTTAACTGCACAGAGTAAACGAAGAATAACTGGGAAATTAATCTTTAAACTAATTTAAGCCTTTAGAATTAGCTCATGAATATTAATACGGTAATAATTGCAATCTTCGATGAAAAGTAAAAGAAAAGAACATAAATCGTCTTAATCCATAACAGTAAAAGGCTAATTAATATTCATTGGAATTCTTTAATCACTTTTTCAAAGTAAAAGGATACTATTCTAGATAATTAGACTTGGAATTAGTATTATTCACCATTTTATGGTATAAGGAAAGCGAAAGGAAAAATACATATGGTGTTACCAGATCATTCAAAAGATATTTTTACGAAGGTTTTTGTATCCATTTTCGTATCTTAACAAAACTGTAGCGCAGGATAAATGAGTAATATCTCTTTCATAATTTTTTTAAGGTATATGTGCTCATATTACTCTGGATTTTTTGATAAAGTAACTGATAAACTTTTCTTTTTAATTTATTTAGAGTGGGTTTTTTTTAAATGAAACACTAATAATAATCGTACAAAATAAGACATAAAATTTTTTGAGTGAAAAAGTCAATAATTTGTTTCTAAGTAAAGATTAAAAAAATAGTCACAATTTTTCACTCGAAATATCAGTTAGTCCTTGAAAATTTTCACAAATATATCTTAATGACATTTCAGAAGATATTTTTTTTTGTTTGCAAAATATTTAACATAAAATACATTCTTATATGCATATCATTCAATTTGCAGCGGAAGATAAACATGCAAGGCTTATGTGTGTGTGTATTTTAGTTTTTCAACATTATATTTGTTCCTCAATTTAGTTTAACTAATATGTTCAGAAGTAACAACAGGACTTATTTAAAATGGGCTTTGTTCTTAGTTAATCTAAGTCAGAGATTGGAAGAGAATGGAAATTTAAGTAGACTTTTCAACAGCTTACAATTTTATATGTCTCAGGTTACACTGTCATAAGATATTTGGAATTCTAGAGTAACTGCTAGAAAAAACAAGCAGAACACTGCACCAAATGTGTAACTGAGCAATTTGCTTTTTATATTTTCACTTTAAAGATATTTTGTCAACAAATAAATGAGAAATCTGAAGGTCTATCAGATGTGCTTTACTGATGTCACTTTACTCATTTTACTCAATATAACTTGGAACAGAGATATATTACCTATTATATATGAGCACGAGAATAGTACACTAGTGAGGTGTTTTCCGACGAATCCAAGTTCCTTTATCATCTAACTTATTATGCATATTCACGCTAGGTACATCCTATCTATAACATGGAAAGTGCATTCAAAAACTAAAGGGTAATACTAATTTACTGATTTGTTGAAGTATTTCCTCTGATTTTCGAACTTATATTCATCATAGGGATATCATTCAATGTAATATTCGTCATAGGAATACCATTCAATAGATTTGGATTCTATTAATGATGATGCCCGTCCTCATAGAGAATCTATCTTGAGTAAATGCAAAGCAGCTTTTAACCATTAGGTGCTTAACCCAGATTTCATGCAGGCAGTCTTTTATTATGTGCCACATGTATAGCCTATTTATAAAAACTGTACAGTACTCACCATTTTATAGAATAAGAGTTAACATTTTTTTCTTGCGATTTAATTCATTTAAAATAAAAAAAAGTTTCTGCAAAATAATATTTAAGAATTGCATCTTCATTTCTACCTACCTACCTATTTATAAAAACAGTACAGTACTGGCCTTGTTATATAATAAGAGTTAACATATCTTTCTTGTGATTTAATTTTCAAAGTAAAAAAGGTTTCGGCAAAGTAATATTTAAGAATTGCATCTTCATTTCCCACGTAAAGTTTGTGTAAGTAATTGTCACTGTTTCCATAGATTGTTTTATTATTTTTTAAGAGAGATTGACTTAAACTTCTCACGAACTAAGATTTAAAAAATCTGCAAAAGTGCTGAAACCAAAAAATGGCATAAAAACGTTTATGTTTTTTTAATATTGTAAATTGTGTTAAGTGCAAATGATGTTTTTCTATTTTCGGCTTGAAATGCATTTCTCCCCTTATTTCATTCAACCTTACTATTTCTTTAATGACTGAAAAGTCTTTAAGGAAATGAGAGTAGAGAGTAAAATTTTATTTTTTTATTATCTCTGAAATTTTTATCAAGAGTTTTTTTTTCTCTTTTGTTTATTATAATTCCTTGCCTAAAAAAAGGTAGACGTTTTTTCCTTCGAAATAGTGATTAAGAATAAAAACGATTTCACAAAAATACTTTTTCCATTTTTCATAAATCCCAATTTTTTCAAAGCTTTAGAAAAACTGACGAAGTTTTAGGAAATCTTAGGAAAAATACTTTCAAAGCTTTAGAAAACCTGGCTGTTGATACCCATTCTAACAACTGACACGTATGTCTAATTTTAAACTGCAAAGAAATTCAACATCTTTTTCTTTTCTTTGCCAAACAAAATATTTGTTACATTTCATGAACTGAAATAATAATATGCAGTTTTTTATTAATCAGGGAAAATACTTTAATGAAAAGTGTAATCAGTTCCCAAAAGAATTTTAAATAATGCTTTCAAAGCTTTAGTATAACTTAGGAAAAATACATTCAAAGCTTAAGAAAAGTATAAGAACAATACTTTCAAAGCTTAAAAAAAAGTATAAGAAAAACACTTTCAAAGCTTTAGGAAAACTGACAGTTGACACGTATTCTAACAACTGACACGTATGTCTAATACTAAAATGAAATGAAATTCAACATCTTTTTCTTTTCTTTGCCAAACAAAATTTGTGTTAAATTTCATGAACTGAAATAATAACATTCAGGTTATTATTAATCAGGAAAAAACTTTAATAAAGAATGTAATCAGTTTGCCAAAAGAATTTGAATTATGTCTAGTAATATTCAGAAAGAATTCAATTAAAAATTAATTTCGAACCAATATCCATCACATTTTTGTGTAATATCAGTAAACGATTTTTTAAAAACACAATGGAAATTAAATTATACTCATTCAAAAGCACATTACCTGGATATTCATGTGATATATTTTATAATTTTTGCTATTCTAAAAGTTTAAAAAAACTATAAATTATGAAAATCAATATTAATATATAATTAACAATATTATTTTAGTTTTGAGGTATTTTCTGAATATGAATTAGTAATGTTACCATAAAAGATATTTCATTTTTTTAAACAATTTGAAAATTATGACTTAAATAATATAATTGCAATCTGTTCAGTTTGAAATATTTATATTTCGTTAAATATTATTATAAATGATTAGCTAAAAGACTTCCAGAAAATGAATAGATAATATAAATTGAAAAATTATATTATTCATTAATTTATTATTAATTGTTATTAATAATACTTCTAATTTACTTCTATTAATTTATTATTATAATATTTTCGTTATTTAAGTTTTATAAAGAAACAAGAATTTTTTTTAAAGAATTGCAGACATATAACCTATCAGGAGAAAGGGCTGCTTGATGCTTTAAATACGCAAATAAAAGAATTCAGATTTGGGTGGAAATGTCTAATCTCTTATGAAAATTATTGTAGAAATATCATTTTTCTAATCTTGCTTTGATTCGAATTTTTTGAATAACAAAATGTGATCAAATTTTGTATTTATTTCACAATCATTTTATTAGTTCAATATGAAGATTTAAGTCAAGGGGTACAGATAATATGATTTTTATAATTAAGTAGTTTATAGTAATAATTACTTAATGCATTACAGTCACAATATAATTCGATTTGTGGGCACAAGTTTTCCTTTTCTAGAATAAAACCAATTTCCAAGGAAATACATAAATAATAGTAACATTTTATAATTCTCAATAATGAATAGAAATACTTACATCTTTCTAGATACTTTGTGTTTTAAAAAATGATCCCTAATATTGCAACCTCCTCCCCTTTCTTGGAATATTCAACAAGGCAAAAATCTTAGTTATAATTTAATTTGCAAATTTGGATTTATTAATCAACCTTTGAAAAACACATTCTGTATTCTGAATAATTCTTTAAACTTGAAACCTTTTTAATTGGTGCATCTGAACTTAGTTAAACAAACATTTGGAAAATACATTGAATATTTATGAAAAAATATATAAATATTAAAATATAATAAAATGTTTTATGTAAAATATTTCTAAACTAAAAGTGAAAAAAAATGAATAAAATTTTCTTTTTATTCAAAAGAAGAAAAAAATTAATTTAAAACCTACAACTTTATATAAATTTTATAATTATTTAATACCCAAATTTATAATTCGTAAATGTAGAGAAATTAAGAATTATAGATGAAATTATAAATTAAAATATTGTCGGCACTGTCGAGCTCTCTCTCTTTCGATTCCTCGCCTGGAAAGAAAAACAAGCCAGAGACTGCCCCTTTCATTAGCAAATCTAAACGAAAATAATTGGTATGACACCAAATTTAATTCTTGAACAACATTTAATTGACATTCACATAGGACGACAGATAACAGACAAGAATAATATAATAAAATTTAATACAAGAACAACATCATCAAACTCATAACATCAACCGTCTCCTCTTGCATCGTCTCTCCCGCCGTTCAACTCTTCTATTTCATTCAGTTCTCCTGCTGATTCTCATCTTACGCAACGCCCTCACACGCCGTCCCCAAGAGAAAAACTGGCCTTCATACGATAAAAGTTTTTTTTCTTTTTTTTTATTTCGTTGGACAAAGTTCTGAATATATGTGAAAAAATAACTAAACAAAATAAGAACATGTTATACATATATTGAAATAACCATGAAAGTTCCAAATATACAAGAAAAATAATTTAATGAAATAAGAATATAGAATACATATATTGAATAAAAATGAATAGATATATGGAAAATAATTAAACGAAATAAGAATATAGAATACATATATTGAATAAAAATGAATAGATATATGGAAAATAATTAAACGAAATAAGAATATAGAATACATATATTCAATAAAAAAGAATAGATATATGGAAAATAATTAAACGAAATAAGAATATAGCTTACATATGTTGAAATAAAAAAATTAACACAATAAACATTAACGCAATGGATGTTGAGAACTAATTTTAACAAACAAAAAAAAAAGAATTAATGTTTAGTTTGAAGACGAGATAAAGCTTTAGCGTCTTTGTTTAAGATTCCAGGATGATGAGTAAATTTGTAACTCTATCGTTGCAAAGCCAATATTCATCTAGTTAATTTAGGACTTTTGGAGTTCTTTAAATTAAGAATTTTAATGGATGATGATACCCATCGGAACATGGACAAGAGAACATTTCTCAGCTGGACCAAAAATAGTTTTTATAAAAAATGAAGCTTTATCTTCAATAGGAAAATCCACTAATAGATCTCTTCTGATTACATTTATTTCAGTGCCAGAATCAACTAGAGCTGTCCCAGGCTTTCCATTCACACTAATACGTATCTTTTCTAGATTACAAAGGCCTTTATCAAGAGAAGGTCGTCTGTGAGACATCACTTTAGACATAACTGTCGTTTCCTTTGTGACCTGTTCTGAATCCACAACTGTTCTATGAACATTTGCTTTTATTCTACTATCTTGATCTGAATTCGCTTTTAAAAGTTGTGGACAGAATTTCTTTACATTACCATATGCTCCTCAACAGTAACAAGTAAACTTTGGGTTTTCGGTTCGCACTGATTCCGTGATAAACCCTTATCTTGCTTCATTGGTTTAGGGTTACTATTATAGTCTTTGTTATCACGGCTAAAGACGTTACTTCTAACATTTATTTGTCGATGATTCTTGAGATTTGGATTTCATGGTCTCCCATAAGTTTTTCGAGCACATTCATACTCGTCTGCTAAATCTTGAGGTTTTTTAAATGTCCCATTCACGTCAACAAAATGGTCACGAACTTCTTGCGGAACTCTCTTCTTTACTTGATCCGTAATAACCAAATCTTTCATCCCATCCAAATACGTGGCATTCAAAGCACTTATCCAGTCTTGAAAGAATTTTGTAACTTCATAAACGAAATTTTTCCAACTCTTCTCTGGACTTCTTTGGTTCTGACGAAATTTCTGGCGAACGCCCTCAGCATTCAATTTAAATTTCTTCACCAAAATTCCCTTCATTTGTTCAAAATTTAAAAAAAAAAATTCTTCTGGAATTCTTGCGATCTATTCCATTACATCTGCAGACATGAGATCTATTTTATTAAAATATTAAACCAGAATTATTTGTTTGAGAACGCTTTCCCGAATAACAGCAAATAAAATATTTTAATAATATTCAAAGAAATATTCTTATAATTAAAAATCAATAATGGAATAAATTAGATGATAAAAAAACCCAAAGGTCTACTTTTTCCTTTTACTTATTTCTTGTTTTCTTTTTTTTCTCCAACTGCTGTTAACAAGATTCATAAAATAAGAATAAAGTATCCAGAACACCGGTTAAAATATCCAGTTATACGCATATCAATTAGAAAAGTATTATTTTAAAAATATCTTTAGTTCGGAACCGAAACGAAAGATTTACTGGTAATTATTTTCCAACTAGAACACAAAATTATCAAGTACAAAATTCAATTAAATAAATCGCTTATCACAAAAATCAAAAAAAAAAATTCTTTAATGCCCAGAATATCTGAAAAACGAACATAAATATCAAAACATGTGAAACAAAAATCCGTAGAGTCTTATTATTGTATTACCCAAGAATTAATTCGTCATAGTGTTTATGGAACAATTACATTATTATATATTTAAAAAAATATATCTAAAGAACATCAATTTTATTCTTATAAAAATATAGAATTTATTACAAAAAGAAATATATTTATTTATGACAGCATTCTCACTTTCAAAACGATAGTGTTAACAATTGTTCAGTTCATTTCTTGATAGAAATAAATTTTTAATACAACATGCTTTAATATTATTTCTATAAAAGGTACAATAAAACGTATTTATTTTTTTTCCCTTTTACTTTACTGATGTAAAGTATATTGAATCATAAGAAGAATTGACGCGGTAATATCACTGACGTAACATATAAAAGTTCCTGGCGGAATCATAATAAATTAATACATATTAATACTGATTTGTGCTGTAAAGATATATTAACAACATGTTAAGAGACGATACTAAAAATCCGGAAATCACTTACGTGATATTTAGACCTATTATTCCTGACGGTACAAAATTGCAAATTATATTCCGAAAGGAATAAAGCTATATCTTTACATAGGCACATAATTAGTAAGCATTTAACTTACCTGATTCTTTTAGCTACTGTCTAACTTCCCTCATCACATACCTGTATTCAGTGGGTTACCTCGACTTCCTTTTGGATTAACAAGAAAGATATAAGACTTAAATAACCAGATACCGTTCGCTGCCATCAAAATGTCGGCGAGCTCTCTCAATTTCGATTCAGCGCCTGGAAAGAAAAGCAAGGCAGAAACTGCCCTTTCATTAGCAAGTGTAAACGAAAATAATTGGTATGACACCAAATTTAATTCTTTAACAACATTTAATTGACATTCACATAGGACGACATAAGAGACAAGAACAATATAATACAAGAAATTAACAAAATTTAATACAAGAACGACATCATCGAGCTCATATCTACCCTCTCCTCTTGTACCATCTATCCCGCCGTTCAACTCTTCTCTTCCTTTCAGTTCGCTCGTTGATTCTCATCTTCCGCAGCGCCCTCACAATAATTATGTAATGAAAATATAATATAAAAGTTGAAAGGCAATCAGAAGCCATAAAAACAGCTCACCTTTTTTCCTCATTTAAATTAATTCTTTTATTAGGTGCATCTGTTTAGAATCGCAAATGAAATTAATGTTGATGTCTTGCGTATAATAAATAAGAGCCGTTTCTCTACATAATTGTATTTAATTGGGTAATATAAATTAAGGCACGTAAATTAATATAAAATTAACATAGTTTGTCTTACTTATGACTATTCTCTCTATGGTCAAATAACTTTGAATACAATGGATACCTTAGCATTTAAATAATGTTAAAATTTTTCCAATATCTGATATTGAAATATTATCTAATAGCACGCGCAAGGAAATAAAGGTAATATGATTTTTATTCCTCTGCCTGGAAAATTCCGCTGCCTGTCTAAAAGAGAGTTCGAAAACGTGAAGCCTCTGCATCAAAGTTTATTCATTGAATACTATTTTAATAAAACGTTTTAAAATCATATTATACTGTTTTATTTATAATAATATTATACATTATCTTCTTAAGTGAGCACGACTTCAAACAACTACAGTACTAAAAGCATAATAAAATGAATATAAATTTCCACGGACTCCATATTTTACACTAAAATAATAGTAGCAATTTATGATATAGCCAATAAATTCATCCATCATTCAGTCATATTATTCGAATAAAATAACTCTAGTGAAGACGAGTTACGGATATTTTCTTTATTTTTTTAAGTGATTTAAAAGTATTCTTCATAACAGGCCATATTCGTTTATGTAGTTCGAGCTGTATAAAAAGGCCAAACGTTCGAACCAATTCACTCTATTCACTTGATCCACTCTGCAATTTGCAATTTTTCCACTTTCAGCTGTAGAAATGCTTTCTAAGGTCCTTGCTGCTGTTGCCTTCTTGGGCTTGCTTGGTAGGTGGAACAAAATTTTTATTATATAAGAAAGCGTAAGATCAAAGTTTTGTTTCATTTTATGTATTTAGGTGTAAATTAAATTATCTTATGTATATGATCTTATTTAAAGAAATATTAGAATAAAAATAGTAGGCACTATTATTTTGAAATTTGTATTTTCAAATGCCCTTTCCAAAATCTGATATTTAATTCTGTAAAATTTATAAAGAAGAAAAAGTGCACATTTGTTCAAAAATTAAAATTAAAATGGTAATTCTTATTATATTTCTTATATATTAATATTAATTTAAATAATCTTATGAATACTTAACAGTAATGAAGGCTGAAATATAAAACTCCAAAGGCAAAACATTTGTGTATATTTCTCAAGAATGAGAATTTAGACATGAAACCTCCGCAAGGAAAGAGAAAAGAAAATTGTTATTATTTTAGATAATATCTTTGTGAATTATCTACAGATAACTATTTTATTCATAGAAAATTCACAGAATATATAATAAATTTACAAATTAATTCATTATTTATACTACTCTTCGCAATCTTCGTAAAGGTGAATACGGTACCTTATATAAGTAAAAAATTTCTAAAAGAAAAATTATAATTCCTATAATATTTATTTCCTTTAAAAAAATTTATTTTGTAAATTATTTATAATACCTAGAAAATGTAATGATCGATTTTTTGTGTGTATGTTTTCTGTTTTGTGGTTTGAGATAAATTATCACTGCTGGACAAAATTATATACTCAAAAAAATCCAAATGCTTAAAAAAACAATACAAAAGGTAACATTGAGCAATTTTTAATTGCCCTACATTGTATTTGATAATTCAATTTATATATAAATACATAAATCAAAAATGTGAAAAAAATATAATAGTCCAAAATTTTTATTTCGAGCTAATGAACTTTTATGTTACGATAGGAATTGATTTCTATATGGTTTATTCAGATTTAAAACATCTCTGGAACAAATGAAAGTAGATAGGTGCCATTGCATTGAATGCTTTAGTCAATATATATATAATATATTAATTTTTTTAAAAAAAATAAATTCAGAATTTAAACTTAATAATTATTTTTTATCTTTTTCATTAGTTAGTAACATTATTCAGAATTTTTACTTATGATTTTCCTCTATCTGTTTCAATAATTATTAGCTACTCTGTTTATAAATGAAACGCTTAATACCAGTTTATAGAATCTAGAGCTTGTAAAACTGCGAAAAAAGTAATTAAAACATTAAAACTTCAAGTTAGACATGGAGTTTTCGAGAGGGATTTCATGAGATATATAAAATATTATTGTTGAATGAACCATGCTGAACAAAATATTATTTTACAAAGCCTATAAATAATTTCTGAAAGAATAAAATTGTATAAAATATTTTAACTTACCAAAATGAAATATAAAAACATACATTTGCATTAGCAACTTATTTGTTTTTATGCCAAATTAATTTTTCTTCATTGACAATTGATTCAATTTCAATGTCATACAATTATTCCCTAAAAACAATATGATTGAAATCGATGAAAAGTTTATAGAAAAATTAATTTCCGTGCTGGTTCAAGTCGATCAACATATCTTTTTCTCCGCATTTAATTCATATATTTAAAATAATTTATTAAAAATTTTAAAAATAGTTCAAAATCTAAAAAAAATTAATAAAAATATGATAATGAATTTCAGTTTATAAATTTAATTGATAATTGAAATATTAAATACCATATTCAATATGACTGATAATGCAATGTCCAAGACAAATTGATAAGGGTCAACAATAATTTCATAATGTTGATTCTGCATTTAACATTTCTTCCTTTAAACTATCTTTATTTCTCTAAAAATGTTAATATAATATTTTCCTTCTTCTTTCAGCTTATGCTGCTGCTGATCCCAGTAAGTAAAACCTACTTTTATTTAATCTTTAATTTTTAAAATGATTATACATTTACATAGTATCCACTTAAACTTATTAAAAATATTTATTATTAAATCACACGGGAGAAAGAATATATTATATAGAAAAAAACTGCAATAAAACATATATTTTTTGTTTCTTAATAAACTTGGTATTTTAAGCATTGTAAAATTAAAAGCTTAATTATTATTAAATTTGCAGAATTGTATCATGTTATTTAATTTTTTCCCTGTTATTTAATATTCAGAAAAATTTTAATTTTTACGTAATGTTATGAAGAATTTATCTGTCTAAATTTAATGCACCATAAAATAAAAATCATTAATATCTGGTATCCTTTATTAACAGATGTATTCGACGACATCGAAACAGGATTGAACCATATTATTGGCCATGACCAACATCACCACTGATATAATTAGTGTGAGCTTAATGAGCATATGAAAATGTATTAGCAGACAAAGAAAATAATAAATTTTGTTTGAAAAACTATATGGAGTCATTTTTCACTTTATATATCTTTTTTTTCCGATTTTGGGATGAGTTACACACACATCACATATACGCATACATATACTGAAGATTTTGGGGCATATTTTTAATTGCATTATTTAGAAACCATAAAAATTATTCCCGATATATAATAATAATCTAGTAAGAAATATTATATAATGTATAATCTTTTCATACGGTTACAGAAAATGCTGTGTTGTGTTGTTATATTATGGCACTTTACAAGTCCACTCACAGTTATCTGTCAGCGATTTAAGCTGAGAGAGCGTCTTTTTTTTTTTTTTTTTTTTTTTTTCATCTGCGCCAACTAGGGCCATGAGTACGACTTAGCTACTTCGCTTGCACAACCCCATTTTACTGGGGGGGGGGGGGAGGGCACATTCACACACTTCACAGCTAGAACACGGAAGAAGAAGAAAAACCATGCACGAACCGGAACTCGAAATGGTACCAATTCAATAACAGTACAAATATTTCTGGAATTTCCTAATTTCCAATAAAAGACTACATTATTTCCTTGAAATTTAGCTATTTGAGCTATTTCATCATATATTTTATTTTTAAATTCTTCTTCTGTTGAAAGCTATAGAAGAGATATAGAAGATAAAGCTAGAGATATATAGAGGCATTCAATAAAAAAGTAAAATTACATTATCGTTTAAATTAGAAGATAGATGAGGTGAACAGTTACGTTTTTATTGCACTATTATTTAGCTTTTATAGAAAAAGATAGACCAACTGGCAATATGCGAGTTTAGTAACGCTATGATATTATAGGACTAGTCTTCCTATAATATCATAGCGTTACTAAATGCGTTACACAATGCACAAAACAGTTAAATTGACCCAGCATTAATATCTTACTATTTGAAGGAATGGTAAATACCAAGTCATATCTAAACGGACTGAAATTAAATAGGTTCAATATACCCTGGCTGATCATCAAAGCATCTAGTAGACTATAAAAGTGCATGATTAGATTAATTTGAATATACTAAAATTGTACTTTTAGGTTAATGTGAAAAATATTTGAAGTAAGAGACTTATGTTTATTGTTAACAACTTCAAATTCTTAAAGAAGGGATTAAAACTGCTATTACATCTTACTGAAAATTTTAAAGGAAATTGATACATTCATGCATGCAAAAATATTAAACTCACTTCATTCAATGTTTATTTCATTATTATAATATGTCTTATTTATATAGCAATGGAAGCTTACAAAAAAAAAAATCAGTTACTATTATCTCAAAACAAAATTGTTGGAAAATACTAAGCAAAGCTTCAAACGTTTATTAGAAAAATACTATAAGAAAATCCTCAATATCATACAAAATCCAACTTTTTAAACTTTTAAGTGATGCCAGAATGATGAGTGACTAATAATAAAAATAAAAAGTTCTTAAAAATTTTGATATTTTTAACCGATATATTCAAATTAAAATTCCGATATATTCATTTTTTACCTAAGAAACAATTTCATACTTGATTTGCAAGCCAATACAATATTTAAAAAAAAATTCCCAAAACATTTAGTAATATTTTCTTGTCAAAATATATTTTTTCACATCTTGTAATGCTAAAATTTTCTTGGTCATTTATAGTTTTAACTTAATCTGGTAGAAATAAATAACATTTTTTTTTATATTTAAAAAACAATACTTTAATAAAATACTTGAAAGAGCCATTATTTCAGCAGAAAAAAATTTGGCTTTTTCTTTTCGCTTTTGATGTACTTAGATTTTTGAAAGTAAAGGCGATTACTGTAAGAGGCTTTTCCCTTAAAAACTTTTGAAAGTAAAAAACAGAAGAAAGCATTTTAAAGATGGACATTAATATAAATACATTTAAAAATACAACTATCAAAATGAAACATTAGCTTCCATGTTTAATGAATTTTTTATTGTTTTTCTAATGCCATCAAAGATCCATTTTTATTTTGTAAAGGTAGATAAAACACCCACAAGTTATTTAAAAAAATATGGAATTAATATTTTTCAGTTTTTATTTAATGGAAGTGGAGTAAGTTTATAAGAGTCGTTTTTATTTTGCTTGGAATCTGATTCCACGAAACAGTTTAACAGGCATTGATTTTAGTTCCTTTATTTTTTTTTTTTCAAAATTGCAAATATACTATTTGAATTATTTTTTTTATGCATTGAGACAAGCACAGATCCATGTGAGATGTAAAACTAGGCGATCGAAGGTGATAAGGGGAAAAATTAGGTATTGATAAGGGAAACATCTTAACTTTTCTTTTGTAAAATATCATTCCATTTATTTTGCAAAATTTTCTTTTCCAAAGAGCCTTTTAATGTAAGAAAAAAATAAAAATTTATTTCAATTTTGGATATTTTGTTAATTTTATTCCTTTGAAGACAGTGACAATTCGAATTTTTCTCGTTCTTTTTCCATATAACAGTGCTTCCATTATACTTTACTGAAATAAATTATTCCTAGGAAATGCTTACCAAAAGGATTTCAGAATGTTATTCTGTTAAAATGTCTTTCTGAAAAAGCAGTCAAAATTTAGACTCCAAAGAAATTTTAAAATAACTTTTATTTGAAGGAGGAAAGATATTTTTTTATAATTTCATTTGTATCTAATTAGAATTGAATATAGAACTTCTGCTTTTATTTTTGGTATCTATAACGTTTTTTTTTTTTTAATTTTTTTAATTTTGTACATTATATTTCCCTATTAATCATTATTTTGTACCTCTCTTTCTACTTGAATTACAATAATCTTTTCTGAATTAATTTTTCATAAAGTAAATATTGAAGAAAATTGGTGAAATGTTAAACTTTAATGTTAATATATATATATATAAATGTTAATATATATATATATATATATATATATATATATATATATATATATATATATATATATATATATATATATATATATATAAAGAAGCTTTTCATTCAAAGCTCCAAAGAGAAACAAAGCTTGAATCTGCAAACAGTTTTCTGTTTGATTTCAAACTATGAGTAGCAATTTCAATTATGAGTAGCAATAAAAAAGCAAGCAATAACAATTAGAATTAAAAACTATTTAATGTAAGACAATGGTTTGCTTTGTATATATAGTTCAGATTTTTTTTTAAGAGAAAAGAATGTTATACTTGGAAATTATAGAAAAGATTATTTACATATTAGATTGAAAAAGGTCATAGCAACTAATTAACTAGAATAAATAAAAAAAATTAATAACTAATAACTAAACAACTAAATAACTAATCAAATTTTATGTTTAATCACAAATTAAAATTATTAAATCTTCCAGTATTTCAAGAGTTATTTGGATAAACTCTCTTCTAAAAATCAAAAGTAAAAGATTAACCGCTAATTGTATTAGACGTATAATATGCAGCACATTTTCATGCTAGATTGAATATATATATATATATATATATATATATCAACATGATTTATTCCAAATCTAAAAAAAATTACTAATTAAATTATACTAAATTATAATTAAATACTAAATAATTATAATTGAATACTAAATTTTAACTTTGTTTTTGATAAATTCTTTCAGAAATATATTGTTATTTTAGGAAATTTCTTATCTATGCAAACTATCCAACTATCAATATTTTTAAAGAATTATTTTTATTACAGAAGATAAACATTTCAAAAATGAGTAAATATATTATATGTGGTTCTCTCCTTTAAGAACACGTCAACAAAGATTTAGTTCACTAGAGAAATGTGCAATAACCGGATTTCTGCACCTTTAAATTACCTAATAATTCCTTTTCCTACGAAAGCAATACATAGGGTATGTTCTCCTCAGACAATGAATTTCTTAACTTATTGTTTTGATCTCCAGCTTTAAAAGTGGCTTTTCATTGTGCACTTGAGTGACTAAGTGGGTGCAGACTACTTTATAAAATTCATAAAGATTATCATTATATATTTTATCATGGAGACTATTTGATGTTAAAATCTTTAAAATGTAAGATGTACAAGTGATACACCTTTTAAAGGTATTACAGCAAGAATTCATTTAGTTTTCTTCAGTATTTTAAATAATAGTATTTGTCATTCTGTTTTGTTCTTAATTTTGGCAATTAAAAAAAATATTTTAAGCATAATTTTTACAATATCTTTGTAAAAATCAAATTTATTATTACATAAACCAGCAATTTAATATTTCTTTTCATTGAAAAATATTAGTATAAAATCAATTTTAATTCTTTCGGCATAAAACTCTTTTATTGTAATAAAATGCAGTCTATCTTCATTGCTTTTCTAGTAATTTTTTTTCTTTTTTCATTTCTTCAAATAACTTCACTTTTTAGATAGTGTAATATATTATTTTGGCAGATTAAATTTTTAGTCATGCTTTTGATTTACGTTTCTTCTTGCATCAATTTCAGTTATTCATTGATGATTATGTTATTCATTTATTTGTTACAAGAGGCTTCTGACGCCAGATATTAGTTAGCCAGGATTGATGACTGGTAAAAGTTCAACTAGATAAATTATGTTGCTTCCTTTTTAATGGCTTCCGCAGCAAATTATTTTTAAACGTCAACATTTATTTTTAATAAAGCAATTTTTTAAAGTTTTGATAGACATAATGTGTACTATCTTAGAAGCCTTACATAGATCTATTTATAGTACTATGAATATTTAATATTTAAATCAGAATAATTAAATAATACTTTCATCGGAAATATTTAAATGCGATCAATACAAAAATGTTCTCGTAGAAGCTATTTAAAAATGGGGCACACTGTAAAAGTTTTCCATCATTGCACACTTTTAAAGTCAATTGTAAATATAAGTGAATATCAGAAGGGTTTTATAAAATCGCATTTAATAAAAAATCCTACCCATTTTGAAAAAATAGAATCTTAATGCCTGAAAAATCAACAAAGAAAGAAAATTCTATAAAACTGCAAAATAGGTTAGCAAGTAGAAACATTTTTGTCAGGTTGGTTTAACATACTTGAACGCATCAAATTCATTAACCATTTCAGATATCTGTAGTTTAATCATCGTTATGTTTTTTAAATAATTTTCGGTCATTTATAAGTCCTTCGGTAATTTTTAGTCATATCATCCCATGAGTACCATTTTTAAAAGCGATGGATGCCGATATGTAGCGGTTAAGCATTGCATTCTATTCTGTTGCATTCTCTGAACTCGTAAATTAATGTAATTCGAATTCACGTGAACATTCTGGGGATAATTCAATAGTAAGA
This sequence comes from Argiope bruennichi, assembly GCF_947563725.1. Taxonomy (NCBI): domain Eukaryota; kingdom Metazoa; phylum Arthropoda; class Arachnida; order Araneae; family Araneidae; genus Argiope; species Argiope bruennichi. The sequence goes on along the minus strand of NC_079152.1, from coordinate 36,199,426 downwards.
AAGTGGTTTGGGAAATTTCATGATGTAAATTTTAGTCCTTCAATAATTAAATAAAAATTAGTTTCACTGGATGAAAGTCCATATCAAATTCAAAATAATCTATCAGAAATGTTAAGATTATTTTCCAAACAATATCACTTTGATTAAATGCGATGGGAAAGATGCAAAAAGGAAAGAAAATGAATTCTTCAGAAACTGACCGAAGAAAACTTAAACCGAAGAATCGACATCAGCATGTATTTACTTTCTCGGTTCAAAAGAAAGGATCCTTTTTTTTACATGAAATCCTTTCAAATGATAAAGGCTTGGTTTTGTACTACAATTTTCAACTAGAAAAGCGTGGATTGATCCAAAAAGTGTTACTATCTATCTATACTATTGGAAAGGAGTAATTTACTACGAATTTCTTGAACTTAGTCAAACTGTTACAGTTGAATGTTATTATAAATTTAATTAATGTTCTGGAGGAAAAAGCATTTACGGCCAAAAATGGCAGAAAATGTTGTTGTTGCATGACAACGCTGATCCGCATGCGCGTGCTGTAATTTGTTTTCGAATGTGGCTTTGGTCATCAAATATATCATGTTTTTGAACCTTTTTAAGGATTTTGGCTGTTCGAAGAAAACTTTCGCTTACTTTAGAAAGGCTAATTATCTTGTCTATTAGTTTCGAGACGGTAAAATCCAACTGTTAAAAAATAAAATAGGGAAAAAGCATGCCATATAGTCATCTCGTACAACGAACAAACACACTCCTATAGCAAAAAGTAGTAGTCCTTCAATCTCACCGAAGAACGGTGACTGTTATAAAAATCTAATAAGTAACTGGGGCCAAGCCTCGGCAGGAGGTTGTATGTGTATTAGCCCTTTAAAGGGCCCTTTTTTTCTAGTCATATTATGTTAAAATATTTTTAGTCTTAAAATTAGAATAAGAAAAGGGATTCATTTAGCTTATTAGATAATGTGATTAATTAATTAATTTGGTTAATTAATAATTAAGTAACAAATCAAGACACATCATTTTGTATTAGATAATGAACCGAAGCATCTAAGTTTCTGTCTTTCTAAAAAAAAATGTATCAGAACTCATGCCAACCTGTATAATTACATACAAAGATTGATAAATTTGGTGGGAAGCATACTTCCCACGGCCCTAGAAGGGATTAAAAATGTTATTTCTGTCTATTCTGTTTATTTATTTTCTAAAGGCAAATGAAATTCTAAAACTTTTCGTCAAGAGCATGATTTTCCCTTTATCGCACTTTCTTTCTTTCACACAATACACTGGGGACTCATGCTTCCATATACATATATAAGGGTGTCAACTTAACATCGGACAAGCTGGCAGTTGCCACTGGCCGCACGTGATAATCTATTGTGATACATAAATATTATTGGAAGAATGCAAAGTCACATGTTTCTGATATGTTGGGTCGGAAAACGTTTTTTTTTTAATGTTTCAATTAATGTATCCTTTCATAATCTTTTCGAAAGTCTCTCTCAGACACCAGTTTCAGGCAAAGAAAATTTATCTAAATCTGAACACTCTAACTCTATAATTTCGTCCTTTTAACAACCCAGCAAATTTTATAGCTAAAAGAGTGGATCATTGAGCATTCATAAACAAACAAGTAAAACATTGCACTGGTTGGCGTTTTTATACTAAGGAGAACCATGTAAAAATTTAGTTTTTGTAACCTTTTACTGCCAACATTACAGAAGCCAAAGTATTTTGACACAACTGGCTATCTTGATTGAAGAATTTTTGCATTCTAAAGTACATGCGTTATGACAATACTTTAAATTGCAATAAAGCAAATAAAATTAAAACAAAAGTTAATAAAAATAAAGGGGAAGGAAATAAAAGAGTGTTCCCCATTTTCCATTCATACGAAGTAACAGTTCTCGACAAGAAATAACAATTCCCGACGAATTTTTAAAAAAGATAATGCTACTTCAATTGTAGCTATATATCGAATTTTGTATTCAATTGTTTGGTAAAAAGCTGTGCTAAATATATATTTGATTTTTTAATACTTGTGTATTTACAGCATATCAATTTATAATCGGCGAAAAATAATCTCTTAATTTAGCAGAAATACTAGGCTCTAGGCTACTATAATAAATTATTTTATATCTTTTTTTTTTATAAATGCCATGCAATTAATACATAACTAAAGAGTTTCTTTACTGCATTACAAAGCACAAAACTCTCATGCATGAGACATTGAAAGTAAATATCAGAAAACTTATAACTTTCATGCCCTTTCCATTATCCACAATTTTATGCTGGTGATGGAGGGAGGGAGATAACACCTTTAAGTGATAGTATTCCAGAGTTTCAGAAAGACCACTCCCTATGGTTCTTTAATTCATCTCCTGCACTTTTGTTATTTTATTTGGCAATTTTTTCTATATTAAATTATTATATATGCAAAGATTATAAGGCTCATTTATAAGTGACATTATGCCCCATATGCTTATAATAATGGACATTATAAATTTGATGATTAATTTACAGAAACTAAACTAATATTATTTGCATTCAAACAACTTTTAATAGAAAATTATAAGCTTGTGGATCGAATGGAATGGTGCCTTTTATTTTTGAGATAACGCACTATTTTTCATAGACCAAAACTTAACATTTATAACTTACAAATAATAATTTGAAATATATTAATATTTGAAAAAACTATTTACATATTGTTGAAAGGGTCCTCCAGATGCCTTGTAAATTGTTTTCTTTGCAAAGTCATTATATTTAAATGGGAACGTTTTACTGGAAATAAAATACGTTAAAAATATTTTCAGTTTTTAAAGAAATTTCATTCACAAATATTATGGCTGGTTACTGAAAAAAAATATGATAATATATATTTTATATTAAATAATATAAACTAGTCATTTTGCATATTTACCAGGGATTATTCATAATCACCAGTAGTAATTATTCACAATCTTCAATAAATTTGTTGATGATTATGAATGATCACCGGTAATTATGCATAATCACCGGATAAATATATTTAAATTTATTAATTAAAATTTAAAAAAAATATGGAAATATATATTTATATTAAATAATATAAATTAGTCATTTTGTATATTTATCTGTGATTATTCATAATCACCAGTGGTAATTATTCACAATCTTCAATAAATTTGTTGATGATTATGAATAATCACCGGTAATTATGCATAATCACCGGATTAATACATTTAAAGTATCATATATCTAAGAATGTAAATATAAAAAGTGAGAAAAAACTTGCCATTTCAACACAGATGAGAATAGAAAACCCTGACATTTAACTATAGAGAGTTAAAGTAGAAACTTCATTTCACCTAACCTTTTGAAAAATCTCTGAAAGTAACATTAAAGAAATGATACCTTGATCTCCAAATTCCAAAGCAGACCGTAAACTATTCATATATTTCGATAATGATATATTCCCAATTGAAAGTCAAGTTCTAATTTTTTATTCGAAAAATAACTAAATTATACAACATATAACCGTTGTGTTTGATATTAAACAATCTAACAATAATTTTTTTTTATAAATTGTTTACATTATCAGACATTATTACACAGAATGCAAAGAAATGGAAAAATCGAAGAAACAAATTTGTATATGGTGAGATGGCTAAAATAAAATGGGCGGCTGCACAATGCCAATATAAAAGGTTAAAAAATTTTATTTTAATTTCTCTTAACCAGCTGTCGCGTTAAAAAGACAAATGTCATATTTTATTGGTATTTATACATGCAATTGATATCATATTGAATTATTTACTGTATTTAACCAATTTTGACGCAGAAACTCTAAGCTATTTTAGTAGGAAAAGAAACATAAATCTTCTTGGTTTGTTATTGTAGACATAAATGGTAATTTTATCATGTAACAAAAACGAAACCTATTATCCAAATTTGAAATCATTCAGACATATTTGGATAAAATAAAATTACTGAAGATGAGTTATTGTCATTTGTTTTGTTTCTAGGAGTATTTTAGAAATATTATTTGCAGTGCAATATATCTATTTGTTTTTACTTCGAACCTTGTGCTGTATAAAAGAGCAAATTGATGAGTCTTTCATAATAGATTTGATTCTATCTGGAATTCTTCCATACTCAAATATCGAAATGAATTTTCAACTCCTTGCCTTCGTTGCTCTCTTGGGCTTGCTTGGTAAGCAAAATATATTTTTATGTCTTGTGGGTCTCTAGAAGAAAACATTTGCACATCATTTCAAAAACTTTTTCTTAAACTTAATATTTATTAAGTTATCTTATTTGAAAGAAGAATAGAAAAAAAAACGCAAAAGGGAATTAATCGAAATATTTTTATTTTAAAAAGTTCCTTATTGAACTATAAGTAAACTCTGATATGTTTTCTCACTGTATTTTTTCTTAATAATTAAAATAATTAACGTTTCACATTTTAAATATCATGTGAAAATTCTTATTATTTCTCTGATATAAAATCTGTTCTGTGAACGTAACTTTTAAAATTTCATTTAACTTATTTCTGATGAATTTATTAATTGATTTTTTGAGACTCTTGCAATATATATATGGGCGGAATAAATTTTTTTCGAACTTCAAATTTTAACAGTGCCCATAAGCTATATAGTTGCTTTATAAATGAAGGGAAAATATCGAAAAGAAATGTTACGTCGAAACTTCAGTTCAAAAAGTGAGAATTGAAAAAAATCAATCTAAAAATATATATCAAATTTACTTATTCCTCAAAACATATAGATTAATATAGTATAATATTTAAGTATTAAATACTAAATATTTCAATTTAGTTATGTGATGAACGAAAAATATTTTTAAAAAATACATTACATTTCATATACGTTAGACAACCTCATTTGTCAAATTTAGCAAAATTCTGTATATATAAAGAAAACGAGAGTAGATATTTTACATACCTTTAACAAAATTTTAGGTTGTCCATTGAGAATAAAATATTTATAATATTTTAAACCGAATATTTCTGAATAAATTTAATTTTAAAAATTCTTAGAAGTGCTTCATTAAGTTTTAATTTGAAATACTCACTTACCTGTAGTATATTCAGAAACATCCCTACGACTTTTTTGGAAGATTAAAATAAGCAAAACAGGAATTTATACAAGTTTGTATATTGATTTATAAAACCAGTAGAACTTTTCTTTATATCATCATCAAATTTCAACTATATATGGCATTCCCCACTTAGAATCGGCCGATTATCGGAGAAATCTACTTCATTCCAGTAATCTCATATAACAATGATGTAAGAATTCACCAACGATACCCTGCAAATTATTTAATGCCCTTACATATTCAAGAATAATGATTTGCTCCTGTTCTCTCAAGTTTCTCAAGATTGTCGATTCACGCATTTTTCAAGCACCCCTACAAGAATTTATTGCATGCATTCGCATCTTACGCGTGCGGATCCATATCTTTATAATTGACAGACATGTACTCAATAACTGACATCGTCATCCACTTCATGTAAAAAAATTTACCAGTTGACTGAGGTTATTGCAATATATTATAAAAACCATGATATTTCGTATAAATTTTCCAAATCTCTAAGAATGATTACAAATCGAGACAAAATGTTTAAACTGGAGCTATGCATTAAATATATCCCTTATTCTGATGGTCCCAATAATATTATTTTTGGATGAGTAAATTTGAATTAAAAATATCCATTATCTGATAGTCCCAATAATATTCTCTTTTTTTTTTGAAGAATAGCCATTTTTTTGCAAGTATTCATTCATCATCACTTTATCTTTGAACATTGATAAACTTCTACAACTGCAATTTCTCTTGTAGGAGTTATTTACAGTATACTGAAAGAAACAAGCTAAGATAATTTAGTGACTTTCATGCGCCCGCTGACAAATAACTTAAATAACTCCATGGTTTGTTTGCAAAAACAATTTTAAGAATATCAACTTCTTCACATCATCTATAAATTGTATATTTTTTTCTGATTTCGATTCTAAAATGATAAGCTTTTGGATTAAACTCAAATATTAATGTGAACTCTAAGAATTCAAAATTATGATTTTGCGATGCATATGCAATAATTTCCTTAACAAATAAATCAATTCAATGAGAAGACTAGGCTTTATTCATAAAATATGATTATTAAAGAGAAAGTGAAAACAGAAGCAATTTCAAATAAAGACTTCAAGGCATTTCAGTTAGAAGAGCTGGGCAGGGAAAAAAAAAGGTAAGACTGTTTAGCATTAGTCTCAAAATTTAAATTTAAATGCAGGGATATTTTTATATTAAGCCAATTTATATTCATTAAGAACTGATTCCTTTTATATCGAAATGGCGCCATAGGAATAAAATAAAACTCGAAAAAAATTGCTGTAAAGTAAATTAAAATCATTTTTTCCTCTGCTATTTCAAAATGGACAATTTATTTGCAAAATAATTTTTATTTTATTTATATGTTTTAATATCATTTTTAACATGACAAATTTAATGATTGGAGTAAGGTTTATAATTTGCGAGTAGACTAATAAATTAATTTATCTGCTTTATTTTCCTCCCAAGATTAATTCTACATTGATAATATAACATCCTTCGAGCAAATGAATGTGGAACTGAAATGCTAAATACTTCATTTAACTTGAAAATAATAAATTTCGATAACAATTTTAAGCAAACGAAAAAGAATCATATTAATAATTAGAATTATTTATTTAATTTCTGTTTATTCATTTTCTCTACAATTAATAATTTACTACATTAATTTCATTTCTCTTGTAGCTCATGCTGCTGCTGATCCCAGTAAGTAAAATCAAATTTAGTTTTCTTTTTAACTATCATAATTTAGACATAAACCTTTTTATAAAACCCACAGAAATCGATGAAAGAGTTTTCAGATTAATTACTTTGTTTTGAAATATTGATTTGCAGTTTTTAAATAAGTACTAGACTTCACCGCTTTCTGTTTTTTCTGATATATAATGGATTGCAATACTAATGAAATTGATGAAATTCATATACCTTATATGATCATCTATCTCATATAGTAACAAATTCTTGAATATTTTAATAAGTTGTAAAATTCTGTGCAATTTCAATAAAAAATCTTGAAAATATTTGTTTTAATAAGAAAAAATATTTCTTCAAATTAAATTAATTAAAAATCTAAAGAAAGATAAATAAAAATGTGAAAAAGCAATTATAAAATATTTTTTTAGGTTGCTTTTCTGAAACCTAATTTGTATTAGAGATTTCTGTTTTTATCTTCATATATAAATATTTTTTTATCTTTTGTATTTTACCATTTCCTACTATATATTTATTTTATTTTTTTTTTCTTTCATCAACAGATGTATTCGATGATATCGAAACTGGATTGAACCATCTTATGGGCCACGACACACATCATCACTAATGTAATTTGTGATTTGGCTTCAACGAACAAAAAATTTGTAATGGAATATAAAAAAGAATAAATTATATTCATTAAATGATATCGAATCATTTTTAATCTCACTTTCAGTTTACGCATTTTTTTATCAAACACTAACTTCAAGATGTTCCTGCAAATATTATTAGCAGCGACTGACATTCTGATAGATATTTTTATAAAAACCTTATTAGATTTTGCTGTTGTTTATATTATGTTATATAAAAGAAGCGTTTCCCAATAATCATTAACCAATCAATTTGTCATTTATTATATTTTTAATTAGAGGAAAAACATTTTAAGGAGTTAGTTCTGAATAAAAATTTGCAGAATGATGATGATTGTTTAAATTCGTCTGTTTAAAAAATGTCTGAGTTTAAGAATTTTGAATCTGAACCTAAGATTACGATAAGCCTTAGAAAAAAAACTGAATGGTATGATATCATAAAATGACTCGCTTTGAACAATACTGGGGACTGCCTAACTAAAACTAAAAGAAATTATAGAGAATATGCATCGCACAAAAAATAAAAAAAAGTAATTATTATTCAGGTAATGCACCTATATTTTTCTTTCTAAAATCCCTGTTTAAATCAGACACTGTTTTCTATGAGTATTAATACAAATTACTTGGACAAAATTCAAAAATATTTGTAAAATATATTATTTAGATTAAATACTAAATTTATAGTTATACATCAATAATCATTTTTAAGTTAATGTGGCTTTAAGAAAGTGTTTTCGTAAGAATGAATTCTATCCAAATTTCTTCAATTTTAACTTATAAAAGAAAATTATTATTTAAATGTATTAAATTATTATTATTTATAACAGAATACAGAATTATAATTTCAAAACACGTAATTAGTTTTCAGGTTGAGAGCAGTTTGTCAGGTTTTTAAATTAGAAAAATATTTATGAAAATTAGTGAATCTTAATTTCTTAAAGAAAAGAAGAAAAAAAAACATCCAAAACATATCAAAATAAAGACCAGGATTCATTTCAAGTGGTTCTACTTTGATTACCAATATAGTTGATAATACTACTTATATTTAATTTTACTTAAATCTCTTGTGCATAACTTGATATTCATGGTTCAATCAATATAGTATTTTTAGGTATCAGATTTTGTTATTGCATACTAGCCATTTTTAACAACGGGTTTGATAATTGCTGAAATTTTTATTGAATATTGGATGAAATTTGTCTTCATAGCATCATCAAGAAAATAATTTTGAATCTCAAATTGTAGAAAACATATAAATCATACCATTTTATAAACCTTTCAATACGGTATTCATTTTTCTATGAATTTCTCTAATTTTCTGTACAAATCTTGATGCATTCAGTTATGTTACTGGAAAGGGCAGCAAAGTTTTAAAAATAAAAGCTAGAACTTTCTTGTCATTACTTGATAACAAAGGTGCAAAAAAATTTCAAAAATGTTTTGCTAAAAGATGTCATATTCTAAACCCTATTCAAAATCGAGAAATGTGCAGGATCTCCATATCTTGATAATGAATTGTGGAGAAAACGCCAGGATGATAAACTAGTTATAAGAAGGAAAATTATTTGAATCTGGCTCAAAAATGAAATTTATTTTTGTAAAATACGTTTAAAATATATTTAAAAAATAATAAAAATATACACAACTAAAAATTGGCATTACAAAAAAAATAAATTTCTTAAATTTTCAAAAAGGGAAAAAATTCCTTTTTGTCTCTATAATATTTTTGGAAGTTATTGCGAAAAAATGCCATAATTCTGCTTAACTTTTAATTAATTAAAAATTTTATTAAAATTTCTCAAAACTCACTCCAAAGTTCACGTTCTCGTATCCCAAACATTATATAGGCGAATTATGGTATTCTAGGACGAAACGTTTGGTCAGTAAATTGCAAAAAAATTACACATTCTTATTACATATGGCTTTCTCAAAGGAGTAGAGTTCAACGATTAATTTTCCAGTTCCTAAATATTAAAATAGTGTTTTTTAATATGATTTTGGGATGCTATTGCGATTAAACTCCAAAAATAAAACTTACTTAGTTATTAGTTCATTAAAATCCTTACTACTAATAAGGACTATTAAGTGTATATGCGTGTTTTTACGCTGAACATATCAAAGGATGAAATTAGATCTATTAAATTGGATGGAGAGTTCTTTGGAAGTCGTAAACATCCATATCTGAGCGAATTTTTGGAAATTTTATCTAGAGTTTTAATGAATAAAAAATAATTGGAATTCTGGTATGAAATAATACAAGATTAATTTTTATGCCATTACAACATCATATGTTCATTGATACTAGTTTCGGTGTTCCGCAAATAAGTTACTAAAACTTCACCAATATTAAAAAAAAATATTTGTTTGCATAATTTTCTATAGTAGATATGTTTACTATATATAAATTTTCACCTTTAACATTGTCTTATCAAATATTTATAACCATTACTTATTTTCAGTTAAAATAAACAGCCTAAGTATTCTCACTAAAACTTTCTCGCATATTCATTATTAAAAGTGTCATCCCATGAAACGCGCCGATGGTATTGGCGTACAATTGTTACGAAATACTAACATTTGCATGAGTAACAATTTAACTGAATCTATCACGTGATCACTAGCGAATATTTCGGCAATTAATCCTTGACATGCGGTAAATAGTATCCGAACATCGAATCTGTGCTTCCCAACCTATAGAAACAAAAAGAAAAATCCTATAACAAATTTGATATATTTAAGTTATTACGTAAATGAATTATCGTGTTTACGTATTTCTGAAAGTACAGATTGATATATTCACCTACAATATATAAATCTGTACACCGAATTGTACCCATCTAGTTCTCTTCGTTTTGCAGTTGTCTTGTTAAATTATATTCGAACAGCTGGAAAGGCAGATTTACTCTGAAACGGATTTTGTTTAAAATTTGATGTAAGGACCGTATTTTAAATTTCATCTATCTAGCGCAAAGCGTTCTTGATTCTTGAATTATTTTTGTGACAAATAGACGAACAGGCAGACATTTACCAAAAATATTTTTTTGCAACTCTGGAAGGTCTAAAACATAGATATTTGTCAAAATCCCAAGTTTGAATTTTTTTTAACGATTACAATACTTCCTCAATTTTTAGTATGCGAGAAAATAGAAAATAAAAATGATTATGTTCAAAACCTGCATAGTTGATACAGAAACTAATGTAACTGAATAAGGAATATGTACAGAAATTACAATATCTCGAAAGTAAAAAGATAGGTGGACCAAATAGTTAGGTATTTAATAGTGCGACAACATTACGGCCTTGAATTCCATTAAAATCGATAGTTCGCACAATGAACAGAACAAGTAGTTTAAAATTAAAATAATATGGTTTTAATAACCAATGACTATTATGAATTAAATTATTAATGATAACTAAAAATAAATTTTTCGTTAGAATTTGAACATAATGTTATGCATAAGAGATTTAATTGAATTAATTTAGTTGAACAATCAACCAATATTCTCAGCGAACTAGCTGGTTTTTAAAGGCGGCTACTAAAAATAAAATCGTTTCGAGGTACTTATTCTCACTCTTCAAAGAAAAATTGCTCCATATTTGGAGCTCTATATCAAACGGTTGAATCTGTTGATCGCTTTCAGCAGTAATTGTAATAGTGATTACTATTTCTTACAGAAAAAAAAGAGAAATAATTTCTTTAAGAGAATTATAATTTTAAACTCGAAAAAACGTAATTTTCAAGAGACGTATATTCTTGTCGATTATTTTTCTAAAGCAATTTCTAAAACAATAAAATAAATTGTTAGAGAAAATGGCATAACTGCAAAGTAATTTTTAATTCTTCTCACAAAATAAAACACTAATTTTAGTTCAATCAAAATGTTTCTTTTTGTAATGCTTCTTTCCATTCAATTCTATTTGTACAAAACAATTATTTTTACTTTTTAATAAAAAGAACAAACTTTTAGCCACAGAATTTAAGACAAAAAAATGATTTTTTTTTCTTTTCTTTTAAATAAAAGTGGCCAAGTTAGTCTTCACACAAGCTAATTTTATTTGAATTCCATTCGTATAATAACGTCAACAGTAGCTAATTCATTGAGAAATTGACCATATTTAACATAATTCGAGAAAAATTCTGGACAAAGAATTTTTATTTTATGAATTGAAGACGATTAGAATTGATATGAAATGTACATAAATTGGAAAAATTCGGTTTCGTTGAAAAACTAAAGATTCAATGAAGCTACGAAGGGATTCTTTTGTAAAGTATTATTCAATTTATTTGATAAATTTTATTCCACTATGGAATGCCCTGACGTCATTTAAAAATAAGCAAATAAATATTTGGATGTTTGAATACTGAATGCTCACAAGAATTTTATTCTTTTGCAGACCGTGACAATACGGGATTTTCTGTTTTTCTTCAGAATGCAACATTCCTTTCGATTTGCTTCGATGGAACGGATTCTGCTTAGAAAACGTCCTCCAAGAGAATTTGACAAATTTTGTTTTTGTTAAAATGTGCTTTTGGAAAAGCCTCAAAAGTCTAGACATGTATTTGAAACGGAATTTCATCCTGCTATTTATATAAATTCTATTTTAAAGGAGAAAATAAAGCTTTCTTCCACTTTTTATTCACATAAACGCAGTTCGTATTAAAATTGTTTCTCTTTAATAACTGTTAAATATTTCTATTAAAATTGCATTTTTGATTTTTACTAGCTTTAAGGTCCTTTTAAAAATAGTATCGTTTGTTAAGTAAGAATGAATTAAGTGATTTGATGACAATTAATATTACGAACATATAAATAGTAATTTACTGAATGCATTTAAAAAATAAATTCATTGAAAAAATATTTTCTAGTTCGAAAATCACAATTTAAACTTTTCTTATCTTTACGAATATACTAAAAATGATAGCATAAAATAAATTTTATCACAAAATGAGGGAAATTTCCAAATTCATTTCAAAATTCCCTTTTAAAACTAAAAAATTAACTATTGTTAGATATTGATGTTACCTACCCACTGACATAGTTGTCGTCATGTCTGATGGCCTTTCTGGAAATATAAAGTATTGATCTTTGTTTTGCCCTTAGATTTAGCATCTATTATAATCTTAAATATATATTTTTTATTGATAGTAGACCTTTAGTAACTAATAAAAAGAAAATATTACCAATATCGATTGGGTTTGTCTAGTAATTTCATTAGTACAAGTCATTAAATTTTAGAATATAAAACAATTAAAATATATTTTTAAAACTGATCAGACTTTGACAATAAATTATTTTAAACAATAAATTAATAAACAATAAATTAATAAACAATAAATTATTTAACAAAACTGATATTTATAAATCTCTTGGACATTATAGAAATACGTAACTTCATTGATTAAAGAAAACTTTATGCTGTCACAACCGACACAATAGTTCGCATTTCATTTTTGTTAGTTTTGAATTTGCTTACAAAATTTTTAAAATTCAATGCCATTCAATTTCGTTATTTAATGCATCTTTAAACGATTGAAAATCCTCAATATCTATCACCAAGCGTTCAGCCTTTTAAAGTGTTTTGCCCATAGTTGTTGTATATGCAAATATATTTGAAGCAGCTGAACTGATTTCGTCAAATTTTTCTCGCATACTCTCTTATAAAGATACTGTCCCAGTAAGCGCCAATATTAACTTTTATGTAAATTTAGCATTTTTACAAAATCTATCAAGTTTTTTTTTTTTTTTTTTTTTTTTTTTTACGATTAATTCTTAGCATGTGGACAAAAGTATCCAAAAATCGAATTTGCGTTACAGACTATGAAATATGAAATATCTATGTATTAGAATTAGAAAGAAAATTTCAACAAGCCTTTTCAAAGAATTGTTAGAAAATAACTCTATATTTGCTATTCTTATTTTTTAATTAAATAATTTTAATTAAATTCTGAAAAGCCGAAATATTTTTTTAAACCAACTTATTCATCAAAACTGTTTTTGCTGATAGTACCTTGTTTTTTTGTTTTTTTTTAATAATAGAACTATTAATCCGTACGACTGCTAAAGCACACATGACTGTTTCTCAAATAAAGCGATTATAAATTCCATAAAAATGAAAGAAAGAACTTAAAAGTACAGAAATGTTGCTTGCATTAAACACATTCTTAGAGAGATAATTGTCAGTGGCAAAAAAAAAATCGGTTCAAAATATCATTTATTAAATGTAACTGATACAACTTCTAGATAAATACAAGTGTGATTTATTAATAATAAAACAGAACGCTCAGATGATTTCCTATTTGATTTGACTAAAATAAAGTGAATAGACAAAATCTTTGAACGAATGGCATTTATTGAATACATGTGGTGATATAAGTTTATAGTTTCAGTATAAAGCAAAGCGTAATATAAAAAGACATACTTATTGAGGCTCATTTTATATATATGTTCAATATGCCTCATGCAGAAAGTAAAACAGATTGGAACAAACAAACAATATATATGTAACAGACGCAATTTCTGATCAAAAATAGTCTTCTAACTCCATAAGTATAATAAATTATTATTGAAGCAAATAAACCAGAAATCAACAGTATGGAATCATTTCCCTGCTTTTGCTTCGAAATCTTCTTCTACATTAACAATATTTTTACCTGAAAACGTATTTCTTTATATTCACTTAATCTTTCTTGATATATTTTACGTTTATTGGACATTCGAAAATCTTATAATTAAAGATAAAATTATAAAAACTTTAGAATGAAATAACTATGAAAAAAAGAAATTTTAACTTAAAAAAACTATATTTTAGAATGCAATCAGAATAGTTCGAATTATTATTTTTAATTAAAGTGGCTTTATTCTAAAATTGAATTGAATCACTTTTGATGATTGAAGGAATAATTTTTACATTCTATGAAAACATTCTTCATTTCAAGCGTTGTTTTTCAATGTTGAAATAAATTGATGTTCGGATCTCTCTTTCTATTTTAAATAAATCATTTCGTACGGAATCGTGATTATATTCAAACCAATGATCAATCAAACGTATCAACAATACAATGCATTGAATAACTATTTTCTTGTTTTAATTTATATAAATTGATGCTAACCTCTTTTTTTTTCCTTTGAGCTTCCTATTCCTTCTTTTTTTAATAATAGTACTGTCAACGTTTTTCCTATTTACATAAAACTTTGAATAATTCATCTGGCAAGAATCATAGTATGGTGTCTGTATCATCACCAGGTGCCAAAGTGCCATGCCAGGTTCTATCAACGTACGATATTTGCACAAGTGAAAATAATGATTTCAGCTATAGAATATGCATTAACCCTAATTGACGGTGAGATATAGAAGGTAATTCGATTTATATTAATACATAAATAGAAGCATATAAAACGAATTCTTACTCAGAAATCAATAGAAATGGAACACTCACAAATGAACAAATTGCCCGGATGAGTATACAGCATGGAATAAGGAATCAAGAATGTTTCTAAATAATTGAAAAAACATCTGACCTTTAAAATAAGAATTTAATAATCTACCTCATTATTAGCGTCTGATCTTGATAAGATATTTATTAATCTACATCATTAATATTGTGAATTATGTTTTCTTTAACTGATACCTGATAATACGTTTTTGTTAAATTAAACTGAGTTTAGAAATTTAAATATAAATTAGATCAGAGCCGATGTTTAACTTAAATTAATAAGAAATACTCTTTAAAATTAATAACAAGAAATTGAAAGAAAATCATGATGCATTTTTGCTTGCTTTCACTCCTGTATTTAAGACTATTTATAATATGCACGATATTCTTATTTTTATAAATGACGATCACCAAAATCTATTTCGAAATATTGAGAAGCCATTAAAATGATTCTTAAAATTATTATTTTTATCTTAACACCATAAAGAATTTTGAGTGATATTTTCCAATTTTCAGGGCTAAACATGTTTTAACAACAACAAAAAGATCTTCAATTTAATAACAAAAAAAGAATGAAATGTCCTTTTTCTCCACAACCTCAGAATCTTTTCACATATTTTTCTTCTTTCTTTTTGTCTTGTTTTTAGTTTATCACATTTTCAAGCATTAAGTAATGCAGAATTTTCTTTGGGTAAGTGATTAAAAACGAAAATTATTTCGCGAATAAGATTTTTTTTATCCGGTTTTTTTTCATCAAGCAATCTGACTTCTGACAGGTACATATCTCTAAGACTAATTTGCCAGGAATTTGACTTTCTCTCCTTTCTTAATTTTTTTTTTTTCAAAATCACCTTAATGTTATGTTACACACCAAACAAGGGCAACATCCAGCTTGTCATTAGTACGTAAAAAATGTGTTTACGAATTTTTTAATCAATTTGTGAAAAGAATATAAGACAAGGACTACTAAATTTTATGATGAATTTAATATCTGAAAAGTTGGAGTTTGGAGACAGTTTCCTTCACTGTGCCATGTGAAGTCAGTAATTGCTTAGTTGGAAGTATTTTAAGGAACAAAAAATCACTTTCCGAATTAGAAATGGACTTCAGCAAGTTATGTGAGTATGTTTAGCTTTTGCTAACCTAAAAAAAAAAAAAAAAATCTTTCAAACATGAGCAAAATCATTGTTGTTATTTTATTTGTGAAATATAATTTTAATTAGGTATAATAATTAATAGAGCTGTCATAGCAACGAAATTGAATTGTGGGAAGAAAAAAAAAATGATATAAAATATATCTTAAATTCTAAAAATTGAAACTATTACTAAATATACTTATTTTTCCCGAGTTTAAAAATAAATCAATGGCGCCAATTGCATTTTAAAACACAAATTCAACTTGTTCTGTTCTAAGAAATTAGATTTTTATCCTACACTGGATCAGACTGAAGGAATGGAAAACTGCAAAAAACAATATATTGACAAAAATTAAAAGGATATTTAATTTGAAAAATGTCAAACAAGATTTTTAAAACTATTGTGACAAAATAACCAGTTTCAAAAATAAAGGAAGGAAAATATTTTGATAGTTTATTGTAATACTTAATTAAAATTGCTCATTAATTCGTTAACCTGTCTCCTCTCCAGCCAATGTAACTCTCACTCTCTTTTTTTAACCTATTTTGAAACGTAACATTTGAAAAACAAGATGGTGTTAAAACTGACACTATGTTGACATATGATCAATATTGCAATAAAACATCGATGACATGTACTTCACATTCAGTTGATTTGATTGGAATACATTTATCAGATTGGACATCTATAACCTTAACCTCTACAAAAACTTCTGATTTTAGCTGAATCATGTTCGATTTGATTTCAAAAATAAAATAAGTCTAATAGTATTTTATTTTCCTCTAAAAATATTGTAACATAAAATATTATATCTTTGTACCTGAATCATATGTTTTCTTACAATTCTTGCAACCTCACTCTTTATATTTGGTCTAAAGAATTGAAAAAAACATACTAATATGTTATTTCTGTATATCTTCGAAAAAACTGACTACTATATAGGTATTGCATTCATTTCAGTTAACATTGTTTTGAAAGAAAATGAGTGTACACTTTATCCATTGTCCTTAAAGTATAACTAAAATTGTAATTACAATTTCTTTTGGAAAAAAAAAATATCAGCATAGATTTTGATAGCATTTATTGAAAATAATTTAATTGTAATCATACATTTTTTTAATCTTTGCATGAGTACAGGGGGGGGGGTCGTGAAATTTGGAGATGTTAAACTATCCGAATAGGGGTTGTTTGTCTCTTCTCTGGTGGGTACAGAAATGGTGTGGAATCGGCAAGCCACTCACTGACGGCTGCAAGACATGCCTTCGACTAGAGAGTTTGTATCATGGCCGATGATAATCCTTAGGACTTAACCTTACTTCCCGTCATTGCTGTCGAGGCGTCAGGTCATTTAGATGTTTCCATGTGCCTCAGAGGGGGTTGGAGTAGTCAGCTATAATTATCTTTGTATGAGATATCATCTAATTCGTAATCTTCCAACGATGTATTAATACTTGTCTTTATGTTATTGATGTTTTTATTCTTATACATGTTTGGTTAAGTTTGAATGAGAGTTGAGAAAATAAGTATAAAATGTTGCAGCAATAGACATTTTTTTTTTGCTTATTTGAAAGTAAGGTTGTTATATAGAGAATTTTAATGTTTTAATGATCAAGTGTTTTTTAATTAAATCAGCAAACCAGACATTCATGCCTTAAGGATTATTCAAAAAACGCACAGGAAAGTCATTAATTCTATTTGTTTTCGAGTTTTATAGATTTACCACAAATAAAATTTAAGAACAAATATTTAAGGAAGGGTTTTACATTATCATAACGGCATTCTTACTTGCAAGAATCCAAATTTTGCTGTAAATTTAAAGCATTAAAAATTTTGTGGAACATTTACTTAAATAATATACAAAAATATTCCATAAAAAGTTGAACAAGTTATTATTTCCTTATTTATTACACATAGACACATACTTTCAACAGCAAAGTTTCATAAAATAACATATTCAAATGTATGGAAACTCTTTGATTTCTGCAAAAGTTGATAATAAAAAGTTTAAAAAATTACAATTTGAACCGTCCACTATAACACCTAAACATCAATGATAAAAGGTTTTTATACTCACACATAATGTTTCATTTTAATTTTTAGCGTCAAAATTTGCGAGTTATTAAAAGAATAATTTATCATCTTAAACCATTCTTTTTTTTTTTGTTTTACAATGCTTTTTAATAAAAAATGTATCATAATTATTATTATTATTTCCTTTTTTATACTTTTCATTAAAATTTTTTTTTAATCTGAATCAAAAATTTTATTTTGTTCTAACTATTTGTATTATTCTGAAAATATCGCTAATCTATTTCAAAATTCGTTGACATTCAATATTCTTTGAATTCTCTATATACTCAATACAGCATCTTTAGAATAAACAATACACGTTTAATATTTAAATAATTCAATTCCGAATAACATTTCAATTTGGATAAAAAAATCCTGATTTATAACAAAAGTACAGATAATTTTCTTAATAGTGCATCTCTTTTGAAATGAAGATCAGAATTTGAAAAGACGTGGGAGGAAAAACCTTCTGATTTAATACGTTTTGCTATCAATCTCAAGAAAGATTAAAATTAACTCTTCCTTGAATTATTAATGGCAAATCTGTTTTCGTATCGTTTAATTTTTCTCAAATTGCTCACTCCTATCACATACTCAGCTACCCTAAAATGACTCAATGAAAATAAATATTCGTACACTAAAAATAGTCCGTTTAAAAATCCACGCATTTATTTTTATTCCTGTTAATATTTAATACACAGACAAATATGCAAATATGCTTTTGCATAGGTGACTGTAGATAAATAAATTTAGAATGATTTGAAATTCTAAGAATTTTATTTCAGACACTTTATTTTCTCTCTCTGCTAAATTACAACATTTTCCTCGTAGTTGATAAAGATCTATCAAGTATTCTAATCTGGTTGATTTGAAAAAAAAAAATCTTTCGGATTTTATATAATGGAACATCAAAGGGAAATTTTTATGTAACTTAATTTCACTTCTAAGAAATGCAATTTTAAAACTTCATGGAGAGAAAGAAAAATGCATTTAATATTTATTTAAAAGGATGCACTTATTTTCCAATCAATTTCCGAAAACCATTTCGTCTTAATCGATATGTATTATGTATATGTATTATTATATGTATATGTATGTGTATTATATGTCCAGTAAAATATAACATAGCATTTTCATAAGTCAATGAAAGATTTTTTAATAATAATAATATCTAACTGAATATATAAACTGCAAGGAGAAAAACAAAAATTACTGAATTTTTGTAAATACATAATCATCAAAAGTAATGTTCAATCAAAAAGACTCGATGTTAAGTTTCAGCTTTACGCTGAAATAGAGACTTTTCCAAAATACAAATTCTCAGTATACGGAAAGCAAATAAGTTTCTAGAATTCGTGACTTTCAAGGGTTGGACTTAAAAATTACTTGGTAAAGTTATTTTTAAAATAAAAGCATAGCATATTTTATCCGGTACATTATCTATGAATAATAAAATTAATGGAATATCTCTGAACAATGGAAAAATTTGCTTTATTAAAAGTTTTATGATATTATGGATAATGATTATTTATTGACTCCCAGAAATCGTTGGCAACTAGCTGGTCCACCCTAATTAATCGTCGCTATTATTACTATTAAACATTTTATGTAACTTGGTCTTCAATGGCCTCAAAATGTTTTTAAGCTACAAATTTTTATAATAATTTGATTCATATTAATTTAGTTGTCACACAGCAGCTCCTTTTATTTTGCTTTCCATTGTTTTCTCTCAGTTTCACTAAAATTTGAATTTTACTAAGTAGAAATGATTAGATATAGAACTAATACAAAATTGTTTTTGCTGGAACCAAACGAGTTTTTAAAAAATAGAAATACAAAAAAAATGAAAAGTTCAAAATCGATTCATTATGCGCGAATCATTTTTTTTTTTTTTACAATTTAATCAGTTTTTCAAGATATTATTAGATAAAAGTTTCTCTTATACAACCTAAAATAAAATTTTTAGTTTTGCTTTCAAAATCTATTAAATACTATAAATAATAATATTTCATATTGTTTTGATCAATAAATATACCACTGGAAAAAATAATGAAGTTTAATTTTCCCAATTTTCTCGATTGTAGTCGCAAATAAGTGGGATTTGTTTTTATTTAAAATCTTAGAGCTTCAAGAATATTTTACTAAATATGACTTTCAAACCACCGGATTAATATAAAAATTTAAAATTCTTAATACATAATAGTACTGCATAAAATATTATTTTTTACTTCATTTAAAATAACTTACATTATTATATTCATATGTCTAGTATTATTTAGAAAAGAATATTTGGGATCCAATTTCATGTACGTAGGAAACATGTTCGCTTAAAATACTATAGAATTTTTAATTAATTAATTATATACTTTAAAATTCCTTGTAAGCTTTTTTTGCATTTGTAATTCTTGAAAATATCATGTTTCATGTTTATTACTTTTCATTCTGATATGTGCTGAAAATTACATTTTTCTGGGTTTAGTTTTCAATGAAGGATAATTCAATCTTTTAATTTGAATTTATGCCAATGTGATAGCAACGCGCTCATAAAGACTAATTTTTCCGTATCAGGTATAACGTGCACAACTGCAATTACTTAAATTTTATTTAATATGAGATATATTGTTGAAAAATATGCTTAGAATAATTTTTATTAATTAATTAAAAATTTAAAATATCATTATGTATGAAAATAATAGATATTTTTGATCATTTATTTCATTTTACATTTTAAGATGATGCAAAAATTTTGGTATTTCTACGTTAAGCGGTTTAGACTGTAAAGCGCCGACACACATATATTCAGCGCCAATAAACATATTCACATAATCATCTTTATTGTACGCCAGAGTTTTGCTCATTAATCAGTAGCGTTTGATGTAATATTATTATTATTATTTTACTAAGATACGATAGAGAAAATAAAATGTTTCAGTTCCAGAATTATTTTTGCGTTACATTGATGTGCATGTTACCAGTACTTTTATTATATTATGAATATGTCTTATTCGAATAAATTAAGAAAATTTAGAACCACTTCTACTTACGTTCAAGGTCACAAAGAAATTTATATGCGTTGTTTCAGAAATGCTGAACTGTAATTCATGGAACGGATATTCCTATTTTAACAGATTTAAGTATTACAAACAATTATTCAAATTGAATAAGAAATATATCTTTTCTTACAGTGCAGTATTAAAGAAGTTAATTTACATGTTTTATATTCGTAAAAAATTTCTTCGACTTCATGATAAAACATATTGTTTCTAAAATTTTATAACAACAATGAAATCTCTGTTTAGAGAATATGCGAAAGACTTGTGTAATAACGAGTAACCCCCCCCCGCAGTAAGAATCAGCACATATCTTATTTACAATAATAATTTTAGAATAGAATTATACGAATAATTTTTCATCTTTCACGAACGATTTAAATTCATCTTTCAAAGAATTCTGAATTATCAAAGTTTTTTTATTCATTTCAATAAATCTTTTCAGATATAAATATTAATGATATGAGCTTCAGCTTAAAAATTCTTTTTCACATATATTTTTCATTGTGCGACTTTTGTTAAAAAATTTGATGCATTTTTCTAGAATAATTTCTTTTATAGAGTTTTGAGCAACTTTTGATTAATATGATTTACACACTTCTCTTTTCATCAAATGTTTATATTTCGATTTAATTTTATTATGTTATATTTTTTATTATTATATTATATATTATTATTTTATTATTATATGAATTTGCAATAAACTTAAGCATCTTTTTTGCATATATTTTTCTTTATGTGAATTTTATTAAAAAATGCATGCATTTTTCTAGAAAAAATTCTTTTATACAGTATTGAAGAACTTTTGATTAATATAATTTACAACCTTTTTTTATCAACTGTTTAGCTTTTAATTTAATTCAAAATACATATATTTTGCATATTCATATTTATATATATGGATTTGCAATAAACTTAAGCAACTTTTTCACATATATTTTTCTTGTAAGAATTTTGTTAAAAAATTCGTGCATTTTTCTAGAATACTTTTTTATACAGCATTGAACAACTTTTGATTAATATAATTTGCATACTTCTCTTTTCATCAATTATTTATCTTTTAATTTAATTTAATCATGTTATAAATTTTATTATTATATAAATATTGAATTCTAATAAATTTTCTTTTAAATAACGCAATAATACATCTTATAAACTAAATAATAATAGCATTAATATTTAATAATTTTAGCAAGTTGTTTCCTCAAAAAACGATTTTGAGTTATTACCTTTTACATGCTGAGAATGACAGCTGTAATTCTTCACTACATGATATTTTTTACCTGCCATTCTAAATGCAATGTTGATAGAAATGTTAAAATACTGAGGAAATAATTTCGGTTGTATTTTCCTTTCCCGGGCCGACCGCTATACGTAATGCTGATCGCCCTCTTGACATTTGTTCCATTCGCGTGCCGCGTCATTTGGCAGAAAAATCGCTTTCGCCTGAAACTGGAAAAAACATAAAAGAAAAGATTTATTGTAGCAATCTGATGCGTCTTCGACACGCAAGTCACATAAAACACACGTTATAAAATACGCCCTCATTGTGCGCGATTTTGTAGATAAAACACCGTCCAAGCAGCCCATCCAATAAGAAACCATTTCGATCACGTCAGTTTATTTTGCCATCATTTTCTGTTATTATGTGAGGAAACTACGGCATTGTTCTTGGGAAACAATAATCTCTCGATAGTTCGAACCAAGCAGGTGTTCTTTTACGAACGCTTTGCTCGTTTTTTTTTTCTTATATTTTTTTATGTCTGGGTGGAGGTATGTGAAAGCATTCCGTTCGAAAGACCATCAAAAACGAATACATGCTTTGTTACATAAACGTAGAAGCAGATTCCTGCTGAACACATTGCTGGGAGTTGATGTTTGAATAGTTTGAAAAAGTTATTAAAACTCATGATATTGGCAAAAAAAAAAAAAAAAAAAAAAAAATGTGAATTAATGTAGTTGTTCACATAATCTTATCTATGTAATGATACTTAAAAACTGATTTATAACCTTATTAATTTCCTAATTTTATCTTAATTAATCCATATTACCTTCATTCTAAAATGTTCTCCTATTTCCTGGTCCAGTTCCACTTTTTTTATTTAATCAATTCTACATGGGCTCTATAAAACTGATTTATGCATTTTCTCACCCTTTGAGCGTATGAATCAAAATCCATAATGTTTACAACATTCTTTCAAAGATACCTAAGATTCCCTATCCAAAAGTCACACGTGTCAAAAGAAACCCCGATCAAAATCTAATTGTAAAATCACTGAAAAGAAAAATGTCGGTTCTTTTTACTCCTGCTTAGCGATGTAGATTGAAGCATTTATTTATGATCGCTTGTTTCTTATACAAATTATGCCTCCCGGGATGCAAAAATCATGTGCTCATCAATAAATGATTTTCTTACGGCTCGAAAGCAAGAAAAGCAACAAATGAAGTATTGAATAAAAATTTCAAATATGCACTTTTAATATTCATAAGCATGCTAAATAACGGTGCAAGTGATAGCACATGTTGAGTCGGGCTACAAATGAAGCTTATTAAAGCATTTTTATTGCCAATCCGCAATATAATTCCAATACCGATATAATCAACAGCAATTTTAGTATACGATGTCTAAATTCTGAAGCATTTTCTTGAAATTAACCAAAGCAGCTTATATTAGCCTCCTGAATCGAATCAATACAGTCGAAAATACCGACCATCGAAGTGACAGCAACACTGATAAAAGTTGTAAAATGTTTAAAAGTTATAAAAGTTAAAAGTTATAAAATGCAAGTTTAAAAGTTATAAAATGCAAGAATATATTTTTAGAATATATATTTTTGTAATTATGCGTGTCTTGAGTGACATCCGAATAAATATATACCACCCAATTCTTAAGAATGATTCAAAATCGATTTGTGCAATTATTATGTTTCATCGAAAGATTTTAAAAAGCTAAATATATGTGTATGTGTGTGTGTTTGTGTGTAAATCGAGAATTGAACCATTGCGTATTCAAACACATTTTATGCTTCATTTCAAGAGTAATTATTCCATTTTTTTTAATCTTTTGAGGTGATTCCTATGCTTACAACATAGATAATACAGCAATGCATATCGAATAGGAAGGCAGACATTATGGAAAAGCGACCTTGATAAATTATTCTGAGCATATATAGTTGAGATTCCCTATGAATGTACATAACACAAATATGTTTGTGTATGTGTGTGTGTGCGTTAATACAGAAATATATATTTAATAGTATATTCAGTCACGATGACACTACATATATATATATATATATATATATATATATATATTGTTACGAACCTATAATATTGCTACCCGGCACGAAAAGAGTCATCGTAAGAAAGACCGTTCAGCACGTACAGGACCTGTACGATCGGTCCTGTACATGCTGAGATCAATGAACTTAGAGCTTGGCGAGCATTTGGCGGCTTGGCGATAAATTTGGCGAGTTTGGCGACTAAATGGATAGTACCGGAAAGTTCGAGAACTTTCAAGATCCATCCACTAACAACCGAGATGCAGCCAGGTGCGCCCTGATTGGTCAGAAGATTCTAGTCCCGCCTACCGGAACTATAAAAGACGGGCACTCAGAAGCTACGAAGTTGTTGTTGTTGTGTGGATATCGGAAGAAGTCGAGTCGTGTGTATCGGAAGAAGTTGTGTGGATCTTCAAAAGTTGTGTGTGTATTGGCGGAAATTGTGTGTGTGAGAGTGGTCGTAGTCGCCGACGAGTAAAAAGACTAGAGGATTAGCAAGCAAGCAAGTTGCTGAACTATTAGAGGTTAAATGTGCTGCGCTATTACGATTGATCGACGATATTTTGCTGTATAGAAAAATTGCTGTATAGAAATTGTGTAACAACATATATATATATATATATATATATATATATATATATATATATATATATATATATATATATATATATATATATATATATATATATATATATATATATATATATATATATATATATATATGTAGTGAATAATAGCACTATTAGAAAAAAAAGTGGAAGTAGAGTTAATAGAAGCGGAAGTTACATTAGAAGTAAAAAGCGAAGCACTAATCACTTTTTATTTCCTAGTATGCAAATAATAAAGATATTATTGTAATCGTCAAAAAACATGAACTCGATATTTCGTCTAACCTCTGCGTTTCATATCGGTCTGAGTAAGAAAAACATATATTTTTGATATTATGTCTCTTTCATTGTGAACGCAATAACCCAAAAGGGCTTTTAGATTGGTGGTTTTAATTTTATAAATGGAATTACGACCAAATTTATAGATTTTTTTAAAAGGAAATATTGGACAAAATAATTTCAGAGAAAGTCTTTCTGGCTATTAGTGCACAAATGAATTAAATATCAACAAAATATAGAAAGCACAGAAGATAAAATTTAGCACGCAAATTTAGTTTTTCAAATATAGATATTCATCTAATTTTAAGCTAAATCCTTGTTCATAAGTCAAAATATACGTTCACATGATTAAAAATGCAATCTCATAAACGCATTGATTTTACCCTTTAAACCCATTTTTTTCTAGTCATATTATGTTAAAATATTTTTAGGCTTGAAATTAGAATAAGAAAAGGGATTCATTAAATTAATAAATTTAATTTGATTAATTAATTCATTTGGTTAATTAATAATTAAGTAACAAATCGAGATACATTATTTTGTCTGAGATAAAGAACTGAAGCATCGAAGTTTCTGACTTACTAAAAAAATTTGTCAGAACTTATGCCAACCTACATGATTTCATACAAAGATTGATAAATTTGGTGGGAAGCATACTTCCCACGGCCCTAGAAAGGGTTAATTTAATCAATGTTGATATGTTCCCCTGTAATTATGACTGTAGTTTTGTTACATTTTGATGTCAACTGTAGCGAAATTGCACATTTTCGCTACAGATTTAGTAAAAATGTTAGATTCACATCAAAGATCTATATTCTATAGCTATTTTTCGCCAATGGCATGAAAGATTTTTGCAACCTTACTGTAAGTCCCTAACTTTATGTGGATGAAATGGGGAGGGGGGGGGCTTTATTAGAGAGAATGCGAGAAAGTTTTGGGAGGACCACTCCGGTTTGCTTTGAGTAAAAGTCCTAATATTATTCAGACATATTGAAATAAATCACGCCTAAATAGCAATGTTATCTCAAATATCTTAAAATTTGCTTTTGAAAAAGTATATCTGAATCCCTTTCAACAAATTAAGCAAATATCTTCAGACATGCATATTTTTTAGGCACGTCTCATCCCGATACTGTGAATGAGCTCTACAGAGCCCACTTCATCTCAACCAACCAACAACTGCTCTTCTGCTTCACTCTTTTTCTTCGACTTGTTCCATTGTCGTCCAGAAAACAAAGGGAGTAGGGGAAAGAAAGTTCGAGAGTCAACGGCAATCAAGGGTAACTCCCTGAAGACTCTTCCGGGTGAAGTTTTCTCAGTGCAATCTTCGAAACACTAAGTTGTTCCAAGTATAAGTTGAGATATATCTTCCCCGATCCTATTATGAACCAGGAGTATTACAGGAAAAGTCATCATTATCTGTGGAAAAGGAAAAATCTAATATTTTGATGAGGTTCCTGAGAGTTCTTGAGAACTCAACTCATTCATATTGCGTGTTGCTTTAATAGAATTCCCCGCTGCAAGTTTTCTTTGCGATGATGTAGTATTCATTAGAGTAATTAGCTTTATTAGAAGGTAAGAATGATTCTTTAACTGGTAGGAGATGAATTAAAGAAGAGTTGCGAGAAACTTCGCTGAGACAATAGATTGTTTGCTCCGAGTAATTTTCGCCATTTCCTTCTAGAAGTCTTGCGGAGTTAAGAAATAGAAAGCAGATTAAAAATGAAAACAATTTAGCCGATTAAACATTAATGGAGGAAAATGTTTAAGAAAATTTCGCTTACAGATGCCGGTTGGTAAACAAAATTCTTAGAATATACGATGATACTGAAGGCTAATAGTAAGAACATGCAAGTAGTTATAGTACAGAAACAAGTAGAACGATTGACTGAGAGAATGGAAGGGAATATTTATTCATTTTCATTTCAGAATTCATAAATATAAAATATAAACATATATTATTAAAAATATATATTAATATGAAACTAACTAATTAAAAATGTAATACGAAAGATTTAAAACATAGAAATAATGACTGAAATTCACATTAAAAGCTCATTTGTTAGTTAATGGAAAATTAAGTGTAATCCAAAGGTTTTCTTAAAGTGTTGCTTTAAAACGGGATGTTAATGTAACTAAACTAAACTAACCAAAGCTTTTCTGAAATAAATATGCTGTTTCTATGAAATAAAAGGAGTTGATAATTTCATAAATTTTTTTGACAGTTAGAAATGGCAACAGAGAATACGGCAAGCATGAAACAGCATTTGATATCAAGCCTAATTTACCTGAAATTTCCCCTCAAAACAGACATAAAATCTTTTTTCTAATTATTAGAAAGAACTGTTAAAACTTCATTCGTTTTTGCTTAAAAAATTCAAGGGAAGAATCAATAAATGTAAGATTAGAACAGGAAAGAAAATAGATCCTGAAAAGAGATAGCTGAAAACTTGAAACGGAATACAGTTAAAGCAGTTAACCATCAAATCGAAAATCCAACACTAAATAGCTCTACTTACAAGGAAAAAAAAATATAGATCTCAAAACAAGTACAGAAATGTACTCGACCTTTCAAGAAAAGCGTCATTCCAAACTTTCAAGCTTCCAACATAGTTTTCATTTAATTAGACGAAATTATAAATAAAGGATTTGGACCAAAAAAGTGTTATACGAAGACAAGGTGAAGGGCTTTACTTGATCGAAATTATATTTATAGTAAAACAAGGAGGAGGAAAAGTGACGACAAAAGGATATTTTTCTTCTAAAATCTTTGGCTAAATTATAGTTATCGATAGCTAAATGGCTGGAATTTGTACGTCTACGTCCAACCAAGTTATTTTCTTTTGTATCTTATAATATTTTGTTTTTAGGCCCTCCTAATCATCTCAATGACTGATATTGAAGTTCATATTTAAGCGAAATGGATATAATCTGCCACAAATTCAGCAAAACATTGCTCCTAAATAGAAACAAATACTATTTCTCAGAAAATATTATAAGGATATGAGACCCCCCCCCTCATATGCACAAAGCAAATATGTTTATTTTATCAAAATCTAATATTTAATTTTGATAAAAAAGTTGTCTTTAAAAGGGTGGGAAATTATAAAACTATTTTTAAACTATTAAAGATGAAAATCAAACCGAAGACAATGCAGAAACAGTTTGACAGAATGAATCGAAGATAGGAAATAGCAAATGAAATCCAAAAATCTGTTCTAAATATTAAACATTTATAATTAATTAAAAATATTGTGCATGATGAATTTTTTATTTGTTGGAATAATTATTTAACAAGGCATAGCTTATATTGAGCACATTTTTATAGTCTGAATTGTTTGCAATAATTTTTAAGTTATTAGACTTTTCAAATGAATAACGTTGAATTATTAATAAAATTAATCTATTTCAGATAGGTATAAATGTTTTATAATAAATAGCGTAAAATGTTTATATACATTCTAACAATGTTGAGCAGCACCACAGTAAAGTTTCGAATACCAAGTGCAAGTTTTCATGCTCTTCAAAAAACAAAACAAAAAAGAAAAAAACTATGCCTTGAGCGTTGGAATATAAATAGCTTAATAAAACCATGTTCCCACTCTTCTTTTTTTCTCCTCTTAAATTTTGCGTTAGACTTTGTTTATTTTTATCTTCTATTATTGACTTTATTTATCTGGCTTTACTTTTTTATTATGCCCCGATTTTGAATATGTTATTAATATTTTTTTACCAACTCCGTGTAAAATTTATATTAGCTTACAAAAAGTGTTTCTTTTAGTTTTTCCTTCTGGCGTATGTATATTGAATTCTACCTTTTATACAGTCATTAATTTTTCGGTATAATGTTTTTAACTTCCATTATAAGCAAATATTTTTTTTAATTATTTGAAATGTTTAATTCCATTACTATTTGCTTAACGTAGCTTAGGTAAATTTCATTCTTCGGGAATTTAATTGCAAGCAAACAGTATTATAAATTAAATGTCTCAGATTTAAGAAATATTTATTTTGTAAGAACTAACCGTTTTTTGCTTTCCCTTGTGCAAAATATAGAAGAAGTATTGAAATTGACAAAGAAACTTTTATGAATCTCCATGTTTCAGACTTCTCTGACTTAGAAAAACATATATTTGGCACTTGTCTGTCTGTCTGCAAATATGATAACTTAAAAACATTTTTGGCATAAATGTATGAAATTTGGTGTATTGACTGTAGATCAAATCTTATAGATTTCCATCAAATTTTAAGCAAAATCTATTCATAGGAAACCCCTCTGTTTCGTTTCCCGAATATAAATTAACATGTTAGTAACATATGTTACAAAATGTACAATGAACAGAACTTGATGCATTAAAGTTGGAATATATTTATCAACTTTAAAGTGAAGATTCGTATGAACTAAATGATCTAAAGAGTTGACCATTTGTTGGTCTATATTGCTCACAATCAACATTTTATCAAGCATTAATTCTGTTTAATTTAATATATATATATATATATATATATATATATATATATAATGGTGGATGGGGTATATTGAAAGTGATTTTCATATTAATTTCATTATTAATCAAGATCTTCTTCATACAGTGCGCGAAAAAAGTATAAGGACAACATGTAATTGCATGAAAATATGCTTTATTTCCATTTCACCTAAATGAACTTTTTATATTTCTTACTTCTGCTGCATAACTTTGTGATAACACTTATACCACATAAAAAACATAATTTAGCTTCAAAATATTGATTTTACAAAATTTAACATTAAAGGAAATACGGAAAAAATTATAAGGACATGTTGTAAAATACTTAAAAAATGTTTCAATAATCAAGAAAACTACCTTTTTTTTCAATCACTTGAATAATCCGAGAGGTCATATATCCTGAAAGATCTTTTAAAACGTCCACAGATATTTTTTTCCAAGCGTCTTTGATAGCGACGACAAGATCTTGTGTACATTGATACTGTGTGCCGTTTTTATAAACTTCTCGGGCTAGAAGTCCCCACAAGTTTTCGATTGGATTAAGATCGGGACTTCTAGCCGGCCAATCAAGTAAATTTACAGAATTAGCTTCGAACCATAGTTTTGCACTCGCAGAAACGTGTTTCGAAGCATTATCCTGCTGAAAAATATGGTCCCCTGAAGTAATTAGTGGCGCTTCAGGTAACAAACTTTCTCCTAACATATCAACATACCTGTCCGAATTCATTTTATGGTTGATAAATACAATTGGAGTGGTTCCATTTACCGCAAAAGCGCCCCATACCATAACCGAGCCACCACCATATTGACGCCTGGAAAACACTTCCTTGGTCTTTCGCAGATCATACCAAAAATAACGAAAACCATCAGGTCCATCAAGATTGATCATCAAAGAGGATTTTGCATTCCATCACATCACTGCATCATTTGAGACAAATCTGGAAAAATAATTCAATACATATTCTGTATGGGGAAATCTTACGACAAAGTTCGTCTGTCCCAACATTTGAACTGGTTAGATAACTTAGTGTTATAGGCACCGGAGGCACAGGATGGCGTTATGTTATGTCCCAACATCTCAGGAAAAAGTTTTATTTTCTACTGTAAAATTTCGCAAATCCCAAATAAGTCGTTAAGTTTCACTTGTCCCCCCCCCCGTTTTGTGGGAAAAATAGAAGAAACAAAAGTTCATAGTTCATTGTCTGAGGAAATCTTGTGACTAAATTTGCCAATCCTAAATTGCTTTCAAAACGTTTCATATGAAACTCATGGAAGTTCGATACATCATCAGTGACTGCCTATTTCCATCTCATCCATGTCGAAATATATGGCAAAATAAAACATTGACACAGAACTCATCCTCAACGACAGGATAATTTTTTCCAAATTGAAAATTTCGCAATTTGTAATATTATTTAGCAATCCTAGTAATCCATCATTATTGCATAACTCTTATTTTATTGCATAACTTTTATATTATTGTAAATATACCTTAATAATACTTATATTATGCTAAGATTTAGTTCATCAAAGCTAACTGACATGGCAATATTAATCTTATCAGTATTACCAAATTCTTCGATCATAATGTGGCCAGTAAAGAAATCGTGTTGACGAGTTTTGAAGAAATACATCACAGCAATACAATGGAGCCATTTTGTAGAATGATTGCATAATAATAGTAGAGCATTCTATGTGATTATCTATACTTGAAAAGTGACAAAATTAATTAGGATTTAACTGCTGAAATCTGTCTTATTGCTGAGTTTGAGCATCTCTCTGATTTTCAGTATTAATTTTCGATAATATTATATAAAATTCTATTCTATAATAATATATACACATTTTTAACATGATATGATTTAGCTTCTGTAAAATCTGTAATTTCAAAACTAGAAGGGAAGACAACCTTTAATGACATATCTAAGAATCGTGTGTTTTCATACGAAGCAAAGTTGGCAAATTCTTTCAAAATTTTTCTCCATGGAGGATTTACATGTCTCTCGGAAATGGATGGTGGTTGAGTAAAGGAAACCACTGATTTGTTATATAATTCATATGCCCTTCAAATGATCAATGGCGTCATTAATTTCCTTTGAAAGAAAAAGAAAGTCATAAGAAGTGTTTGTACCAGGAAAAATGGTTTTTTGATTTTGTTTGCATATATAGGCAATATATAACTATTATTTACTTATATAACTACTTTACTATTACAAATATGACAGTCCAAGCAATTCTTATGATTTTTTGTTTCTTTTCTTGGAAGTGTAGCTTTAACTTCTTATTCATTCATTTTCGCATGTGTAAGGAATAAATGTAAATTTTAATTTGCATCGAAAAAAAATTAATAATATATGCGTTTTCTAATAATGTTTTCATATCTGAATTCCGTTTTTATTCCATTTATGATTCTATTTATTATTAATATCAATTACGGCTGGTTAATTTTATGAAAATTAAGACTTTTGTCAGCTCAGTATATAGACAAGAATTAAGTTTAAACAAATAAAATGTCATTTAAAGTTTTAATTTTATGAGTATGTTTTATGAATCTCTTATGAGTCTTAATTCAAAAGTCTTAATTTTATGAAAATTAAGACTTTTGTCAGCTCAGTATATAGACAAGAATTAAGTTTAAACAAATAAAATGTCATTTAAAGTTTTAATTTTATGAGTATGTTTTATGAATCTCTTATGAGTCTTAATTCAAAAGTCTTAATTTTATGAAAATTAAGACTTTTGTCAGCTCAGTATATGGACAAGAATTAAGTTTAAACAAATAAAATGTCATTTAAAGTCTTAATTTTATGAGTCTCTTATGAGTATTAATTCAAAATTCTTAATTTTATGAGTCTCTTATGAGTATTAATTCAAAATTCTTAATTTTATGAGTCTCTTATGAGTATTAATTCAAAAGTCTTAATTTTATGAAAATTAAGACTTTTGTCAGCTTGGTATACAGACAAGAGTTAAGTGTAAATAAATAAAATGTCATTGTTATTAACAAATTATTTAGATCTTTATGCATTATAGAGTTAGTTCGTTATGTTATAAAGAGAAGTAATTGCTCAGTATATTTGCAAAATTACATAGTTACGATATTACAAAATATTTATAAAGAAATAAAATCTCTTCATTACAAATTTGTTGTTTCTTTTCCTTTTTATTAGTAATTTCTATAAGTGACATCATAAGAGCCGATGAGTAAAAAGTCTAGCTGATTACAAGGCAGAGACCATCCACATTTAAAAATAGCTATTATCAAACGATATTATTGAAATAGAGAGCATTTTTTTTCTTTGATTTCATTTTATTTACAACTATAATACAACAATTTGAAAAATGATTTTGATATGCATGATCAATAAAATTTGAATTCTAAATGAAATGCTGTCATTTCGAAATTTGATAATGTGCTTCTCAAAAGGTATTGTTTTTGAAGCAATTCAGAAAACATAATATAACGGGAAAGCAACTCTTAGGAATGACCTGAAATTTTGCATGCCGCAATAAAATGACCTTTTTCATCGATTTTTGCGTCATTAAAATTTTCTTGAAAAAAATTTGAATTTTTCCACATGTTGAAAATTTCTTTTTAATGAGAAATAAATTTACAAAATGTTTATATAAATTAAAGTACCAAAATTAATTTTTACATTTAAAAAATCAAATATTTCTTGGCTGATAATTTTGACAATAAACCTTGACAACTGAAATTTTGAACTTTTCTGAGAAGATATCTCCAAGTAATTTTTTTCAAATTTGAAGTGTAAAATAGGTTTTACCATTGGAAATTTTGAAATTTGCTCTTCTTTTAATACATAAAGGGTTCTTTATGAAATTTTAAATTCAAAAAAACTTTGAGAATAAGTTAATTTATTTCGAACGTTACCTATTTTTATGATTTTACGAAGAAAGATTGGATAATGAAACTAATGATTCGTTTTTATTCTGCGGCTGTCCAAAAATAAATTTCCTACAAATCGATGAGGTCGAGTAACTTTCTGATAGACATTTTTGAAACTTCAAAATAAGATAACGAAATTTTCCCATTCCGTTTCTAGGGATATTTTGATAGATATCATTATATAGAGTATGCTTACCTTTCAATGAGGAGACACAAACTTTTATCTCTACTATTAAATCTTAACAAAATGAATGGCCTACATAATTGATAGGCTCGCCAAACAGCATTTATTACATTAGTGTTCTTAACTTAGAAATGCTCGTATCTACCTACTTTACAAAAAGATTTATCTGTTACATTTCTTTTCCGAGCATATCAGTATTTATACTGACACTTAAGATTGGAGATATCAAAATAAAGGAAAGTGCAATTAAGTCTACCGAGCAGCAAAGTCAATATTTCATGAAGTAATTTGAATATTTCCGAGCAATCCATTGCATATGTATCAAATACTAATCATAAAAAAGATATTTTAAGAACTGTTCTAGAAAGTTTTTATTTCATATCTATTTCAAAAGAATAAATAATTTTGAAAGCAGACAACAAAAAGGGAAGGATAAATTAATGGCGCAGTAAATAGATAATAATAATAATAATAATATGAATTTAAAAACATTTCATTGTGAGCCTAAAATTTGTAAACACATAGTGAAGAAGAAATATGTTCCAAACAATAACATTTCTTAAAAATCTTACGTTTCAAGAGATTTTTAATAGTGATTATTTTTCATAACATTTGTGTCAGTTTTTTTTCTAGAATACTTAATTTATTGCAATGGTAATGAGTTTTTAAGTATTGTACAAAAGGTACGCGGAAGATTCAGGAATACCTGCATTTGTGATTATTTCTAGATAAAATAATGTTAGTTCAAGGAAATGTTTATATAATTTATGCTCAAGATATACATTAGTGAAACGCATCTTAATTTGAAAGATTTAAATATAGTCAGAATTTGTGGGTCTTATGTGGGTCTTATTGTCCTTTTACTTCACTTGAGTGTTCTTTATTCAAAAACAAAATATACTTTAGTGAAACACATTTTCAATTTTTTAAGATTTAAATATAGTGTGAATTTAGTGAAAATTTGGGTCTTATTGTCATTTTACTTCACTAACGTAACACTCTTTAGTGTTCTTTATTCAAAAACAAAATATACTTTAGTGAAACCCATTTTCATTTTCTAAGATATAAATATAGTGTGAATTTAGTGAAAACTTTGGGTCTTATTGTCCTTTTACTTCACTGGCTTAACATTCTCTAGGGTTCTTTATCTAATACATAATCTATATTTACTGATTACACGAATAAGAATGATAAAAAAGTCTGAAAGCATTGAATCCTTAACTGGGGACGTGCGGTCTGTGAGACAGCTAGCGATAGATTTTCGGTCACCGCTATTCCATTTTTAGCTCAATTGAATGGATTAGGCCCTGTAGCTTCCTGTTTTGTGACCTTAAATACAAGTGCACTTTTTCAACAGATTTCAGAGAATACTTTTTAAAATAATTTAGTTATTTTTTTGAGCGCAGTCTCTAAAACCGCACCTCCCTGTTAGTGACCCAGTGATAAACAAGGCTTAGCAGATGGCGCTAAAACTTGGGCCCTGAAATATCATCCAATTTACTGATCCCATTATGAAGCAGTGCTCCATTTTGAGCTCTATTTTGTACTTTTTAATGAAGCAGAAATTTATTTTAGTGATAAAAATAATTGTACAGAAGAGTTTTTGCGATGAAAGTCAGCATTAAACTGATTCTTATATGTATGTACAAACATAAATAATATTTCTATTGATAATGTATTTTGAAAAATTTATAAAATATATTAATATACAAAGATATATATATATATATATATATATATATATATATATATATATATATATATATATATATATATATATATATATATATATATATATATATATATATATATATATATATATATATATATATATATATTCTGTAAAATATACTGTAAAAAGAAATATGATTTGAAAAGTAAAAAGTAACATATTATTTAATGTAACATGTAATTTGAGAAGAAAACGTATCTTCCAACGCATTTACTTTTTTCAATGATAACATCTTTTGAAAAATTTCTAAAACATATCTATAAATCAAGAAAAATATCTGCAAGATATATTGGCAGTTTTTCATACTAATACATTCATTAGAAAATTTAATTTGAGTGTAAATTAAAAGCGGTCTCGTAGACCGCACCTCCCCAGTAAAGTCCTAAAATTTCACCACCCTAGTTGAGGGTTAAATAAGATTAAACCTCGAGATGACCAATTTAAACAATAAATGGGATGATGTAATGCAGATATATTTATATTTTGTCACTAACTTATTTAATATTTTATTTATTTAATACTTTAATCCTTGCACTTATTCTAATCTTATGGAAATTCCATTTAACTAGAAATTGGTAACTTTCTTAAAAGGCTAACCTTTTGATGAAGGCTATTTAATTGCCTGTTGAAGTTCTTATAATTATAAGATTTTATTAATCTTTTTTGGTGGTCTTATTATCTTAAATTTTCTAATACGCAGAACAATCGGTTTTGAAAATTGTAATCTACTTACATTCAAAATTAGATATCTCTATATTAATTTAATTGCTTATTTTTAATTCTAAAATTAAAGGTTTAATGCTCATAAAGTCTAAAGAATGTGTATTTATAAGGGTCTCATTTTGGAGCATGCAGAATTATATAATAAATAAAATTAGTTTAAATCTGATTTAAATTAGAAAGTATATAAAAATAAATGAATTTCAATAACAAGAATTAGAAGAAAAAATAACTGTTTTGTAAAAATATACAGAATAACTATAAATTGGAGTTTTTTTGTTTTTTTTTAATGCAATGTTTCAATAATGCTGTCTGTTCTAAATTAATTATACAGTCAAAAATAAATCAATTATTTCCATTGACATTGAGTGAATGATAGATCTAGGGTAAAAGAAAAGACAAACAACAAAATTATAAAAAACACACTTCATTGTTTCACAATTTTTCAAAATTATACGGATTATAAAATACTTGATTTGAAATTCCTGAATATGCTTATTTATATGAATATAAAATACTGAAATTCTTAACATGTTTAACTATCCTTTTTCTGATTGCGATTATCACGTTGTACTTCAAACTGTTGAATATTTTCTTACTATAGATGCTGAGTTTGCAGATAAACCATATTATTAACATGTTTCTTTTTTTACTGCTGTATTATTTAACAATGCATTTCTTTTTCTATTGCATTAATATGTAGAAAGCTTTAAAGAACCAATAGATTAGTCATCCTCTTCTCTGTTGACTTAACATATGTATAACACTTTAATTTTTCTTATGAGGAAAAATAATAATGGATTACTAATGATCAGTTAAAAGGGTCAAATTATTCATCCTTTAGAGGATTCGGGGGCCGCGATGCCTTTGTGGTAAGGTCTCGACTTCTGAACCGGACGATTTCAGGCTCGAGACCCGACTCCATCGAAGCACTGTTGTGTTTGCGGGTCTGGTGCACGCTAAATCCGTCGGGGTCAAATGTCCTCCCGCTGGTGTAGTGCTTGGATAAGGGGTGCCTCGTCATCTCACATCGGTTCAAAATTAGGAGGTCTGCCGTTAAATAGTCCTAGTGTTACTTTGAAACGGGACGTTATTATAACTAAACTAAACCTTTTAAGGACCCAAGAAGAGAAATAAATATAGTTCATTATTTTTTCTCCATTAAAATATTACTTTTCTGCAGATATTTGAAATGCCACTTTTATCTTCCCAAACATTTATATGTTAACAAAATAATTTCAAAATTGATTTAGTAGTTTCTTTTTTGCTTATTTTCAATTATTTAAGCATTGTTTAGGTAATCTTTCTTAAGAAACTACACAAAATGTTTGAGCTAGTAAGTCTATTAACCTCAAGGTATGGGATTTTTTTAAATATTTATTTAAATATTAAGGTATTGCAATTAGACAACAATCATAAATTGTATTTTCAACTGCCATGCCATTAACTTAAGTCATTCACCTGAAATTTTCATCCAAGAAGTCATAAATAAATAATAAAAATCAGGAAGAGAGTAGGAAACATCCTGCTGATATTCCTTTGCAAGAAATCGCGGGTCTTAACGAAGAGATTATTTTTCTGCTGCGAGTAAACCACTAATACTTTCCTCAAGGGTCTTAAGCTCCGCAGCTCAAATTACTTCAGCTCTCTCTCCACTCAATTACATGATTCGGCTTCGACCTCCCCAATTATTTACTCTCGTTCTTCCGAGAACAGCCTCACAAATTGCTTCGGTCCATGCCGGATAATCGAGTGTTTACAAACTCAAAAATAATTTGTTTTTATTAATGTATTTTTTTCATCTTTTTACTAATTTAATGAATTTTTATCTCTTGCAAATACCTACTCTTTTATGATAACTATTGATAAAAACTATTTTTACAGATAATACATATTCAGCATTGTTCAACGACGCATTAGAAACCGGATATCAACAAAGTAATTCCAATCAGAAAGCTGTATAAAAATTAGATTTTTTTTTTTAAAAATCTATTAACACGTAAAAGCCGCAAACGCACGTACAGTGGAACTAGAACGGGAGTTGTAAGTTTTTTACCCTGTTTCGTTAGGTGTTACTGAGTAAAAACTCATGTCGCGTGCTCTGTGCGTTTGAGAAGACCGTTTAGTTTGAGAGGCAGGGAGGTTTACTGAGAAGTTTCCAAGAATAACCAAACATATATTGGTTTTGTAATTAATACATAATGTCCGGATATTAACAATGTAATTTCAAGCAAAAAGTTGTCTAAAAATTAGATTTTTTATTTTTAAATCTGTCAACAATTTACAGCCCCAAAAGCAGGTATAATGATTCTACAGAGGGAGTTAGCTGTGAAATTTCGTTAAGTGGGGCTAATTGAAAATCCATGGGAGGTGCTTTATTCGTTAGGGAAGTTCATTTGGTGACAGAGAGGTTTACTTAGAACTTTCAAAGGATGACCAAGCATACATTGGCTTTTTAGCCATTAATAATATGAGATTAGTTTTATCATATTAATAACGTCCCACGGGAGGGTACTTCGTAATTGAGGTTGGTTGGTTGATTTGGGTTTTTTGGTACAAGGCCATTCTTGGCCATACTGTGCCATCCACATAATAAAATGTACAGAATTGTAAATGTTTGAAGTTTCGTATAAAATAAGTATGTTTATGTATAAACTAATATAAAACAGCTAAGATACAGATGAAAACGAAATATGACAGTTTTGCTTTAACAATTAAAAAATGGGAAATTTTTAAGTTAAACATATGGTTAAAAGTGTGTAGGAG
The DNA here is from genome assembly GCF_947563725.1 of Argiope bruennichi. Lineage (NCBI taxonomy): Eukaryota > Metazoa > Arthropoda > Arachnida > Araneae > Araneidae > Argiope > Argiope bruennichi. The sequence continues at coordinate 36,160,322 of NC_079152.1, read as the reverse complement.
TAAAGTTGTAATTGAGGGTGAGAAGCTTTCGGTATGGTGATTGGTTTTTGACATCCTTGAGGGTATATGAATGTGTTGGGATGGCTACCTCCCATCGATGACGGGACGTACTTCCTTAGGGAAGTGTTGCACCGTGGCCGGTAATGGATTTTAAAGCTCAACTACAGTTCCCATTGGTATTCCTTTGCCCACGGTCCGGTCATTCGAGTTTTTCCGTGTGCCATTGGGCGGGTCGGAGTAGTCAACCTGTGATTACATATTAACACCTTAAGAAAACTTGCTGCCTTTGTTGTTTTAGGTTGAGTAAAGAATTTCCCTTATCTTTGGCGGAGAAGCTTTCAGAATTTCGGTGTACTTTACTTCAAATGGAATAATTTGGCTTTAGTAATATGAAAGTAAAAACTATATATCTGTTCTTTGTAGATTACCGTCAGAAGTATTGTCTTATAAATATATACAATACTGAAGCATCGTAATATTTTTTGGCTTAAATTCATTCAAGAATAAGTGATAGATATTAGTTCTGAGTATAAATTGCTATGTTATCACAAAGCAACCTAAATATATTGTTGCAGTATATAGTTTTAAAAAAATTCAAGCAATCAAAGAGTCAGACATTTGTATTGATAGAAAAGTGTCTAATTTCAAAATGAAACACATACTTTTAAATTAGAAGCTAAACTAAGATTTTAGAATTCTATTAGTTAAAGAATTAAACAATTGCCGAAGATTTGCAGCGAATTGCCGAATTCGTTCTTCAGATCAAACAAATAATTTTAAAATATTCGTAAAAATTAAATTAGATTAGTACATTTCCTATAGAATTTATTTAATACTTTCAACTGTTTCATTGGTAATTAAGTTACTCTTTTTTTGTTAAGGAGAAATAAAGAAAAAAAAATTAGCTTCGGTAAAAATACATTTTCAATTTAAATTTCAATATTCTGTAAATAAGTAATAATAAGCTTATAGACATAAAATTCCCATCATTGAAATTTCATATTCTCATCAATATCTGAATTCTTATAATTCTCTTCATTCTATCTTTTTCTGTCAGATTTTTATGGAAGGTAATTAATATCTTGTCGTTGTGTTGTGACTTACGGAACTCTGCAAGCCCGCTGTCAGCGATTTAAGCCGAGAGAGCGTATCTTGTTGTTTTTTTTCAGTAGCACCAACTAGGTCCAAGAGCATGACTTCGCTACTTCATGCGTCACATTCGCTTTCACAACCCTTCTTACATGGGGGCACATTCTCACACCTCACAGATAAAACACAGAAGTAGAACAACCATGCCAGAGCCGGGACTCGAACACGGGATGCCCAGATCATAGGGAAGACGCGCTACCCCTATACCAAGACGCAGGTAATTAAGATGTTTTAGTCTTAAAAGTACTCCTTTTTCCATATTAGACAAGTTGTCCATTTTATAAGTCATGGTTTATGAAATTAAACAGCCATTATTAATAATATCCATTATTAGTGCAAACAATAGCTGGTATTTTTTCCTATCTTGAATTTAAAATCGGTTATGGTGTATTATATAGTTTATTGTTAATGCGTATCGAATTTATCACTTTAACCGCAACGAATGGGTAGCGAAATACATACAAATGAAATTCAAAATGTCTAATAATACAATAAATCCACATTTAATAATATAGCCACAAATACACCAAATATCATATTTGAGGGTTAAGAGGGTTTTTTTTTTTTTTTTTTGGTTTTTTTTTGTGGGAAGTGGGTTATTTGTTGTAAGTAGAAACATTTGAGAAATTATACTGTAAAATTATATTTAATTTTGCTTCATTCTTTGTGGGAATATAATTTGCATTATTCAATTTGCAATGGTTTATACATTATTAAATTATATTTATTCTCAGTGCTATACATTTAAAAACAGGTATTGCGCATTCAATTAACTTGCAAATGTTGTCTCGACCATTAAATCTGAAACACAGTAAACACTTTAGTGTTTATTGCCTTTATAATAGTCCATCGTGTATTTTATTCAAACAAGTTACGGAAACAAGTTATTACTTCATACCGTCCGACTAAAACCTTAAATATAATTTGTGTCGACGCAAAAACAATTATGTTTTTATAAAGATAAATTAGCATGCAATCCAAAGGATTAATATACAATTGTGTGGATTTTCGGTGGAATGTGGATTGTCGAATGCAAATGCATGCTTTAATTTTTGCGAAATATTTTAAGCTTATCAGTCAGTCTGACCATTTTTTGTTTATAGAAAAATATTATTAGGTTTCTGATTTTCACTCCTTTTCTCATTCCCAAAAATTTCTGAAAATTTCTTAATTATAAGAATAATTCCCAGACTTCCTTGAAAAGTATCAAAATTTGAAAAAAAAAATAATAATGCTATTGATAATAAATACAAAAAAAGGATAGTCATAAATTTCAAAGGTTATACTCCTTTATATACACAACCAGAAAATATAAATAAAATATACTAATTATTTCTGTTTAAAATATGATTTTAGAAAAGATAAACAATAGACGCTTATATTACTCAGCTAGTTCATAGCTTTATTTTGAGCAGAAAATATTCTCTCAGCTTCAGCTGATCTTGAAGCCTCACGCAGTTTTATAATATAGATGATAGATGATATAGATATAGATGATAGATAAACATTGATGATCTAAAGTCAAAGATAACACTCTCTATTCTCAACCCCTGACTTTATTCAAGGAACTAAACCTTGCATCTGTTTTTATTCCATAAGTTGAAATGACTTCAATCTACCAGATTTACAGAGGTACTAAAATTATAAGAACATTCTAGAACAAACGAGTAACAACATAAAATAACTCAATAACAAAACGATTTTTAGGTAACAGCCTGCATTTAGATACGAACTTGCGAAGTGCTGGGTTCAGATCATAGGATTCTACCACTGAGCCAATCAGCCTCCGCCAAGGTAGACCAAGTTTTGTTACAATATTTTGATTCCTGTTGAGTCGACTTCAATTTTTCCTTCACTGTCTTATTCAAACTAGAACTGATAATATTTGGACCATTTTCTGTGAGCGAATCACTGCTCTTAATTTTCATCTCAACTTTTCGAAAACTCTTTGCTTACTTTTTTTCTGAATGCGAAGTGTTGCACAGAGATTAATGCTCCTCGCAAAAAAAAAAAAAAGTCTCCAGCATAATAATTTTGCAACTCGATAAATCAAAGTGTTTTTTTTTTTTTTTGGTAAAATTTGAAAGATCTGCAGCAGCACGCATTCTCCCAAAATATAGATATTGAATTAATCCGTTTAACTAACAACTTGTTCTTCACATTAATTTTTGGATTAGAGAACGATATCTATTCTTAGGAAATTCCTATATTTTTTACTCACTTTTCAAAACGTAATGTTTAGACGCCATTTTTTTACTAACTTGAAATCTGATATAATTGTAATCAGCGACTCAACTTCTACATTAATCAAAATTTGTTACTCTTTATTGTCAATTAACATTTTTGAAAGTTCTGATTTTATCCCTAAAATATTTCCCGCATTGACAGTCGAATATTGCAGATGGTTTTGATGTCTAAATAAATATCCTTTCTCAGTCAAACTCGGTTTTAACACAGTTTTGTGAAATATAATTCTTGGAAGGTATTCTTAGAAAAGATATCTTTTACATCTTCTATAATCTAATTCATACATACATATATATATATATATATATATATATATATATATATTAATTTCTGTATAAGCATTTGTAAAACATAGCGTCTATTTGCTATATCGTCTTCAAATTTTCGAATCTAACAATCTTCAATTTTATCCCCAATTTCAACGGCATTTTCGCCTTCATGAAATATTGTTGAGAAGGGAGACTACGTTTCTACATTTTTTTTAAAGGATTTCTTAAAAAGTTCAAACCAAAAGTTGCTTAGTATGACGCCGTATCAGGTACTTTAATTTATATTAAGACTGTGCAAATTAAATATTCTCTCTGTTAATCTTCAGAAGCAATTACACTAAATAGAATCCCTGAATATTTGTATACTCAAAATCAGAACACATCCTTGGTTCTTAGATAATGTTTTCATCAAAAGATGTAAGCCAGCGTGAATGATGACATTAATTCGCAACATGTTATCGGTTCATAGGAGAGTTAATAGAAATAACATGAAATCTGTTATTAGGAGATGGGGTGAGGACTCTTGACTAAATATAACAATTATATGGGTTTATAACGTCTTTCAGTTAAAAGGGAACTTGATTCTGTGCGTAATTTGCCAAGATAAATATAATTTAAGATGACGATATTCAGGATTACTATAAAGAGTGCTTTTAGCACATCCGGAGATTATAATGAAGCAATTACTGACTATCAGACATTTTACAGCACACGTTTTTAAATCCCTATATATCGTATCAATTGTAATATGTAAATACCCATGATATGCTCTACTGATGTCACGCTGGTATTCTATTCTATATTCAATATTTCAATACTTATCTCCTCTCTCCTTTGCTCCTTAATCTCGGGCCGAGGTGGCTTGGCGATAAGATCTCGGCTTCGGAACTGAGGGGATTCAGGTTCGCTACCCGTTTATTCCGAAGATCCATCGTGCAAGCGGGTCTGATGCTCGTTGAAAACATCTTATAAAAAACGCCCTACCACCAGTGTGGAAGTTTGGAGAGTGGATTGCCAGCTCAGGTATAGTCCTCGTCATTTGACCGAGATTAATATTTACGAGGTCCATTTCAAAAATAGCCCTAGTGTTTTTTTAAAAACGGAACGTTAATGTAACTAAACTCTTATTTGTTTCAGACTCTTTCAAATTGAATATTAATTTTTTTTAATCCTTCTTGAAATTCAAGATAAATTGTCGAAGATTCGCAATTGAGAAAAAATATCTAAGCATATCTCTGGTCTATCTAAATGTCTAAATTATTGGAAACTGAAAATAATTCACCATTGATCGTTCCAATTTACTGATTCTCAGCTGATGACAGAATTCAGCATTTTATATTAGAATAAACAGAAGGAATACCTTAGAGACTAGATGTGATATCATACCAAATTGCTTGTAGTACAGAGGTCTTTTTGATCTGTGCTATGTGATCATTTTTTTTAATTCCCGAAATCGACAACGGATATTCAGAATTAGCAACAATTTTGTTGCGATGCATCAAATAGTGTTTAAAGTACAGAGGCCAACAAATTTACTGATATACGTTTAAAAAAATATATTCCTGTACGGCTGCCTAAATTTGGGAAACATGCATCTAAACGATATATGAAGAAAACTTCTTGAACAAATATGCTGATTAAACCACTAAATTAAAATAATACATAAAAATAGTAGCTTTCAAACTCAAGATTTTTCGGAATTTTATATTTTATATTATATTTCCTTTTTTAATATTATATTTTTTATTAATTTTAATTTATAATTATATCATAAATATATTATTGTATTATTTATATTATATATAGGATTTTATATTATATTTCCTTTTTATGAATACAATTCATATGTGATAACAGAATCGTATTTAAATTAATTTTTTTGGTAAATAGTGTCCATGTATTAAAACTTCAATAACAAGATTTTGAAATCCTTGAACTCTCTATGATGGTCACTCAATACTCTATGATGGTCACCCAATAAAAAACAAACCCACAATATTTCTCCTTTTCACTCAATAACGAGAAAATCGCTCCAATAATTAATTTCAAAAATTGTCATTTATTTAAAATAAATTAATGTATTAAGCAACTAATATACTTAGCAGTCTGCCTTAGATCGAAAAATAAGCTGAATGTTTTTAGAAGTGAAAAATAAAATGCGTAAATGTATAATTCATAAGAAAGGTATTCAAGGTTCTTTCTCCCAACATTCCAAATTAATTAATTTACAGCAAAACAACATAAATGAGATTTGATTAAAGGCAATATTTTCAAAAACGAATTGAAACAGAAAATTACCGTTATTGATTATTAATATTCTATGATTATTAGCTAGATTATTATTAGCTTATTAATTATAAAATGTCATTTAATTAATTGCATTCTTTTAGTAAATATGACAATATTTCAACACATTTAATTTCAATTAGTATTTAATTAACTTATTCTTCTCGGCTAACGAATTTACTGAAATTTTAATTAACAACACTACCAGGAAAATTAATTAATTAATTTTGTTCTATGTTGTTTCTCTAAAATTACATTGTTTATAAACTAAATGAGAAGATTCAGAAATTAAATTAAACAATGATGTAAATTTGCTCAAATGCTTCATGATTTGTATTGTAAATATCTGCTCCAGAAATATTTATTTTAACTTGAAACTATGATTTTACGAAGATCATAGAATCGCTGAATGAATTAAAATAAGAGTGAATATCAGAAATGGTAGTTTCGTTTAGAGCCACAGGGTTTACGTGACTTTTTATGTATAGTATGCTACGTGCCTTAGTTTTAATTTTATGTTTGCTTTCATCTTGTTTTCATTCAGAGTTTTGGAAGTTATTATCTATGTTCACATTTTCTTGTTTTTGGTTAGCATTTAAATCGTTTGTGAGGTTTAATCCGTTAGATTCGACAGTATTGTCATACTCAGCCATATGATTAATGACATCATTTATGAGGTTATGGCAAGTCGATATCATATCATATTTTAAAAGCATTAATAATATTTCAAGAAAATAGATTTTATATAAAAATTTACACACGATTATTTCAATTCCTTGGAATTTTAACTTTTTAAACTTTGCATCTTAATAATGATGAAGCTATTTAATATATTCCATTATATAATAGCATTGGTTTTATTATTGATAAATTTTAAATCATTCGCATTATTTCTTTTCAATGTTGCTAGTTGGAAAAAAAATGATTAGTTAGATTAGATGATAAATTTATTCAAAAAATCTTTCCTTTTTACAAATTTGTTTTTATTCTTTTTCACATGAATAGTTTTTTTGGATTTTTAGCAGGTGAAAGCATACTTTAATGCCTTTTATGTTGTTTAATCTGCTCGCAATAATTTGTAAATTTATTTAAGAAATGAGAAACCTTTAAATTTAATAGAAATAATAATAATAAAAAATAATAAAGATTGCTTAAAATCGGGATATTAAATGTTCCTGGTATTTACAAAACTGATTACTTTGTAAAGGAAAGCAAGTTTGAATTACGATTAAAAATTCTAGCAATTCTCTCTGATAAAACACAAATCTTGTACATTATGAAGATGAACTTAACCGCGCATGCTTCTTATATTATCCCATATTTAGTTATATCTTAAAATGTCTTATTTTCTTTCCTTCGGTAACTTTTTCTAATGGTAATAGTAAATTGGTCCCTGCTTGCGATGAATATTTTATGCAAAATGTTGTGATCAGATTCAGAGAATTCTGTACAGAAGATTCAAAGAATACTTCGTAGATTCTAGCGCCATATAAAAAGTATTTTATATGAAGGAATTGCGTTGTATAAAAAATAAACTTATTATAATTTCTACTTTGTTCCTATTTTTTATTCTTTTTAAAATTTATTTTACTGTACAAAATATCATACAGTTCCCATTCGGACTATTATGATTCTTTCTAGTTTTTCTTACAGATGACTTATAAGTTCTTCCTTCCAGTTTTATCGTAAATTAATTCATCAAATTTAGGGATATTTTTGTTGTTATTTTGATTATAGAGGAGCATTCGGTTTTAATTAAATTTTATACAACGAAAGGTGTTTGGACATTCACAATAACTCTGAATTTAAACCATAATTAAAAACAACACCAAGTGCTAAACATGAAATAACTTTAAAAATAAGATTGGAATTTCTAAAGAGTTTGCACTCCTTATATATGTAATAATTTTTGCTTTTGCTCATCACGTTTTTTACAGAATAAATAATAGAAAAACAATTCTTATATTACATATGCAAATAACAGTTTTAATTCCTTGAAATACACATCACTTCATATATTCTCTGAACACACACGCATCTAGTCTGAAACATCAATGGATCAAAAGCAAAATAACCCATAAAATTCTTATATTACATATACCAATAATTGTTTTATACTTCATATATTCCTTGAAACACACATCACTTCATATATACCTTGAACACACACACACACACCTAGTCTAAAATATCAAAGGATCAAAATCAAAATAATCCATAAAATTCGAAGTTAATTCGTAAACAGCAGAAAAGCTTACAATTTTTTTTTTTTTTTTTTTTATAATTTTCTCTATGAAAACACTTTAAATGGAAAAATAATAATCAAGACAAAAGCTTCGAGATTCTTAATTCCGAAAATTTATCTCGACAAGCAGATATCGGACCTTAAAACGTTGCCTTTTCAAAGCGCCCCGTCTGCATTTGCATTTGAAGAGGATTTTCAACAGTTTCCATCCCATCATCAGCATTTTTTTCATCTAAGAAAAATGTTTCACTAATCTTTTCCGGTGAAGGAACAGGTATGTCCCGAGGGGTGTGGGATTACGAATGGACCAGGTTGCATTACGAGATTTCATCCGTCGAGAACGAACGATCTTTTTTCTTCCTTCCCTTCCTCAAAAGCACCCAGTTTATTTCCAGGTATCGCGTTCTGTCTGAGGGCGGTTTTCGCATTCTTGAGAGAACATCTACTTCCGATGGGACTGAATGCTTTTCGATATAGAAAACGGACGTTTATGCTTCTCCCCGCAGGCACACTGCAGACGAGAAATAAATTTTCGATGGCTTTTCAGATGGATAAAGAAGTCGAAAAGAGTATCAACAATAACGTAATGGTTATGGTGGAGTTTTCCTTTTTTTATTTGCGTTTTATGGAGTCATACTTATACAAAAGCTTAGAAGAGAAAAGAAAGTAACGTTAAACATAAAATTATGTGGAAATCAAAAATAAGTCGTGATTTGAATTATTGTTTCTTAAAGGTAATATTTTAGGGAATTATTTATATATATTTAATAGAGAATTTAATATATTTCTTAAAATAAATTTATGTGTCTGTAGTTTTATATTCAATAGTAAATTAAGCATTTAAATATCTATATTTTTATATTTAGTAGAAAATTAAGCAATTAAATATCTATAGTTTTATAGTAAATAGTAAATTAATGAAAAGCATAAATGAAATTTTAAATCAAATTTTATCAACACCTTCAATTATTTCCATCTTAAGAATCTCAATACAAGTTCCTTTTAAAATAATGATTTTAAAGAATTTTTAAATAGGTTATAATATATTAAGAAAATAGTTAAATTTAAAATTAACCCTTGCCTGCCGCGGGCGTATATATACGTCTCCCTAAGTCAATGTTTTAACTGCCCTTGGCGTATATATATATATGTCTCGAAACTATATACATATATATACGTGGCACTGGAGACCGAATCTCGCTAGTTATCCTCGGCAGGTAAAGGGTTAAATATTCTTTATAAAAGTGAGGAGAACAGTAGATTCATTTGATCTTTTTTACTCTAATTACATATTAATTAATTCCATATAAATAAGCTTTAATATACATGAATTTAAGAGTTCATAAAAAATGTCTTTAAACATTATGTTGATTGCCAATAAATATTGAGTATAACTTTATAATTCGAATAAATTTTACTTCCAAATGTTTTTCAATATTATATTTACAATTAAAATTAGTCCAACACTTTTCATTGAAGTCTACTGCATTTTAAAATGAAAATGGAATAATTTTATCATATTTTTCAACATTTTTTAAATCAAAATAATTTTCTTTCTAATAATTCATAAATTGGGAATGATTATGTTGCTCTGCTATCAGTATCTCCGTCTACCTAATTCTCGAAATTGATATCTGCTCTCAGAAAATTCCAGCCTTTTTTTATCCATGATCAAATCTTTATCGACTTATTTTTATCATCATTTTATGACTGATATCCCATTTTTTTCCATTTATTATTATTATTATTATTATTATATTCTAAAAGGTGTGATTTGGAATAAGAACTCTTTTTGTTTTATGTTTGTCTTCCATGCTGGGAGATTCTACTCAAGGAAATAATATTGATTACTGATGTACATTAATCTTTCCTAGGATTTTCCTGTTGTGATGATTTGATGTTTATAATGGAGCCTAAGAAATATGTTGTGAATTTTAAAGTATTTTCCTTTATATAATTCCAGATTTAAGGATTGCAATTTATTGATTCAATTCAGTGAAAGATAATTTTTTTCATAATTTGCAAAATTACTGTTATACATATATATTATTATATTTGCATTTATCTTAATACTTCAAATGTTAATGTTTTTTTTAACAATTGCAAACTTTTAATGGGACTCTACAGTTGCCTGAACCTTTCAAGTATGCATAGAGGAATTCAAGCACTGTTAAAGTGGACCGTATCTTGTGAGTATAAGAAGAAAAAAAAAATGTGAAAATAACTCTTTATCTAGACTTTTGTTCCTGATCATGGATTCTACCTTAGACTGAGCCAATGAATATATTTATTTATTCATTTTCTTCCTTTTATTTACTTATTTTTTTTCATTTTTTTATTTATATTTTTTTCTTTGCTTTTTTTTCTGTTTTCAAAGTTTAAACTGCCTATTTTTGGTAAATTTTATTATTTGCAAATTATTTTTCAATGATGCTTTTAATGTGGAATATTACGTTCTGCATGATGCTTTTAATGTGGAATATTATGTTCTGCCTCAGCAATTTAGACCTATAGACATTCTCCATTTTTTTTTTAATGCCTGCTCCTTTATTTTGTGTTTTTTTATTTGTTTGTTTTTGTTTCTAGTACACACGAATATGAAATATTTTTTTAATAGATAGTATTTTGATAGCTATTTAAATTCTATTTTTCATTTTAATTATGAGCTTCCTTTCGATGTAATGCTACTTTTGGCACACACCTAATCATCGTCAGAATACTTTGCAAGAAATCAGTATCCTGGATATAGGCAGAATATCGATACACAAAATTGTGCCAAATTTTAGGTTTATTTTTCATATCTTTATCATTTTTGAGCCATTTAAGAAAAATGTTAGCTATTTTCCAAGCTTTTTTGTTTACTTCATAGTTTACTGATGATATTTTGGTGTTTCTAAGATACCAAAGAGAATATATAGACTTAAGATACCTAAGAGATATAAGATACCTAAGAGAATATATACTTTGACTTCAGTGTCTTCTCTATGATTATTTAATCAAAGACGAGACAGATTAAACGAGTTAGAAATTTTTTTCCACAATTGCCATTGTCACCTTGAAGTATGAGGGGTTTCAACCAGTAATGGAATATTTTGAATTATTTTTTCTAGATACATTTCACGATTTATATATATAATTCTAGACACAGAAAGCTCACACGCCGGAGCTTTATGTAATAAAGGTTGAAAATATGTATTAATAAATAATTGTGGCAGTCAAATTCAATGCCGTAAAAGTTCACAGTTCTGATACATATACAATAGTTCTGATATAAAAAAAGAAATCATTTTGTCAGAAATATTTCTATTTCTTCGAGAATAAAGAGTATTTTCCCATTTTGTATCATTTGTAGGCTACTTATCTTATCGTATTGCTATCAATAAGCTATATTTTTTTTAATGTAGAGTTTTGATTTGAAAGATTTTCTACATTTAAGTTATCTAATTAGAAGAATGCTTTTTATATAAATTTTTTAATTTTTTAAAGTTTATTTTTTAAGTAATTAATTTCTTCATAACACGGATTTTTTTTAACTACAATATGTTTTTCCAAAATGACTATTAGATGGCCCCACTTCTAATGACGGAAATTTAATTAAAACTCGAGTGATTAATTAATGATTAAATTCTAAAATTATTATCATCAAAACATGCGATTGCATGGAATTTAAGAAATTTAAACTGTGAAAATGTATGTGAAAAACCGATTGAAAACCTTCGTCCAACTTTAGAGAAAGCCAAATTCTTTGAGTAAAATTGCCGAAAGAATATTTTATTCAACAGCCAAATATAAATGCGATTGCTTAGGCATTAAATTAAATACATATATATCGTTATGACTTATACATATATATTATTGTGATTCATTAATTAATGGGCAATAAGACATTTATCTGTAGAATAAATATGTTTCTGTACCTCCCTTTGTAATGAATCTTTCGAAAGATTACCTAAGTTTCGACTAAAGTTCAATTAGTATTATTAATACAAGAATGAATACAATGGAATGCTAAACGATAGCCGTGAGCATTAGTAGATTCCAAACGTATTTCACGTTTGAATACATGAGCAGAAGGACAACTCAATATCCCAAACTGCTTTTATGCTAGCATTTCCCTACGAGTATGAGACCCACGATGGTTATAAGCAGTAAATATCATGCATGCATTATACAAGTGCTTCATGCGTTATGTCTACGTCTAAATGCTCTGTCTCTTTCATGTGTTTAATATGCAGCACCAGGAATGCTTAAATGATATAGACTTGTGCGGAATAATGCTATTAAACCTTAGCAATTTCGTCCTCCTTCATGAGAGAATAATATATTACTATTACTAACCGTAAACTCATTGAATAAGATTTATGATTATATAAAATACATTACTGAGATATCATAGTCAGAAGCCATTAAATAAATGTATTACTTTCTACAAATAAATGTATAAAATATGCCTGGTGCTCTCATCATAAGCATCAAATATAATGTTATAATAATTTTTTAAAAAAAATCGGATATATATATATATATATATATATGCGCGTGTGTGTTTATTCGCTTGCTTAATATACTGCATGTTTCTTTTTAAAATGATTCACGACGAGCTGACAAGTAAGTCGATAAACTTTCTTAAAATTTACAGAAAACATTAGAGCGGTGCCTTTTGTACATTGACAGCCGACTTAAATCCTTCCAGATACTTCAGAGGTTTTTTTCCTTCGGTTTGTTCCCAACAATTTATACTTTGAATAGAAATTTACTCTTTTGTGACAGCAGTTTAGTTGTATATAAATTTTCAACGACATGATTTTTTTTCTCTCTTTGACAACAAGGTAAGAAAGACTGGGAAAAAAATTTAATTCTTTATTCTTATTATATAAAATTAGATTAACGTTTTAATTATTAAGTCTTAGTATTACTCGCTGAGAGGCAGCATCTTGTTGTCCCTTGAAATTGTTGTTCGTTTTGAAAGCAGTCCTATAACAAGTCACGTTATGGTACTGCTTTCGTATGTCAGTTATTTCATGATTCTTTAATAATTATTCATTATTACTGACATTCGAAAGCAGTACCATAACGTGACTTGTTATAGGACTGCTTTCACAAAGAGCAACAATTAGCATACTGTTAGAAAATATTGTCCTCTATTGTTGACTATGAGTTTTTTTGGTATGTTTCTGGTATAAACCAACTAACTTAAATCTTCGCAGACGGTTAAGAACTCCTGTCCGTTTACAAAATCCTAAGACTTTATCTATTAAGCAATAGATTGCTCCTCATATTTTGTACTGGGCATTTGTAAAGTAATCTTAATAAATTCTGCTAATTTAACCGATTAAGGAAATTGGAACAACAGTTGAAAATTGTCTAAAATACCATGAGTTTTTCATTATCAGCTTATCAATCATAACAGCAGAAAAACAAAGAAAAGCTAATTTTTGAGTTAAAAATAATTATATATATATTTTTGTAACAAAATATACAATATCTCTTTTAAGATGAAGAAAACTTTATAAGTAGCAAATTAAAATACTTTGCAAAAAATCATTCAAAATTACATTAAATTACATTAAAAATTATGTAACTTGAAAATTTACTGAAATACATTAGAAAGTTTTAAGATTTAATATGTGACATGAGTCTATTAAATAGTGTCTTGCTAAGAGCTGTTCTGAGAAACGTTGGTAATCATTTATAGTCAATTTTCAGATTAGCTGCAGTCTTTAATAAGTTCATTAAAATCTGTTTACCTGATATATTTATATATCAAAATTGTTCGATGATTTTTATAGAATGTCTCCATTCCTGCGCCTTTTTCTTATGAATGTTATTTGTAATTTCATTTTTGACTTAGGTTAGTACATATCCCTGCTGCTGCATTTCTAGATACGCTTATAGTACCGAAATTTGATTTCCTTGATGAATATTGCAGGATTATTTTATGGGTATTGCTAAAAGGTATAATATAAGCACATCGCTTCTTGCCCGAAATTTATTCCTAACAATCTCTTCAGGATTTCATTCTTGCTGATTGTGTGCAGGACAAAGAATTTCTTGAAAATAAATGTAGCTGCGTTTCTAAATGTATTGATGTTGTGAAGATTTTGCAAAATCGTTTTAATAAATTCCATTATTACATTTTACAAATAACGTTGCACAATTGATTGCAGATCGCTCAATTTTGAAGATAAACTACTTTTATTTAAAGAGTTTTTATTTAAAAATTCCAAATACAGATTAATGATTAGTTTATAAAAGTGTCCAATTTCGATGAGCATTGGGAAAAAAATTGAACTGTTTTAATTTATACCCTGATGAAATTGTTTACTTTAAGAATAAATGTAAAATATGCATTCATTTATTTAAACTTGCTATATTCGAAAACAAAATTAAATTTTTAGATAAAAATAAATTTTGGAAACTAATTTTAACAAATTATTATAAATCTGATTAAAGCATTCCTACTAAAATTGGAAAAAAAAATACTTTAATTATACAGATTTTCTATAGAAAAAAAAATAATAGAAAAAAATATGTTGAAAAGTGTGTGCATTTATGTGTCATTAAACTTTTTAAATATATTTCTAAATAGTTTCGAATTCAAGTAACATAAATAAATAATGTCACTTTTATTCAAAATGCGTACAAGAAAAGGATTTTTTTATATATCTGAAAAGGCGATGCAACTTAAATTTCTGTTTGTTCCCCCGATAGAGAAGGTGAACAATTGCAGTGAAAAAGTTATCAGCTGCAAGTGTAGATTAGTGTCGGAAACGAAGAAACAAAAGAAGAGAGAAAGAGACGAAGAAAAATCAATAGTGTCGACCCAGAATATCAGGCTCAGGACGACACACGTACGGGCATTTCCAACCTCGCGCCACTCAGGAACAAAATGTCTCGCTGACACAATCGCCCACGGATCGTTAATTGACACCAAATCGCAGACACAAGAGATCTTGCAATACTTTTCTATCAATATATCTCAAATCAAAAGGTAGAGTACCTCTAATATAAAACATAGAATAGCTTTAATAATCACGGGAAGAATAGACACACGTTTTTACTCTTTATTTACAACAGTACTTTAAAGTACCGTTTAAAGACGGCTGATGTTTTCACAATATGACTATTTTTTAACAGTATTTGAAAGAACATGAAGAATGTATTTCCAATAGAAAGCTGTGGATATCAACTAAAAAACAACATTAAAATTGTTTATTAATAATTTAATTAATTAAGTTATTTTAATTAGTTAAAAATGTTTTTTCTCCTTCCTCGGTTTATTCTGTACCAAATGTTAACTAATGTATCAAAAATAAACTTGAAAAATTGATGGAAAAATAATTCGATACATGAAGGGTTAAAATGCAAATATAAGAAAATGAAGAATTCTGTAAGTTGAAATAAATAAAAAATTATCCGATATTGATTACTAATTAATCAGTAATCAGTTTTCATATTATTATCAGAATATTATTACATGTATAAAAGTTTTGATACAACTGATATAGAAAACAGTTTTGATACAAAAAAAAATGTACAAACTTAAATAAGGTGATACATTTTTTTCGGATTTAAATTTAATTCAGTTCTGTCAATTTAATTATTTTCTCATATTTCTTTTTATTTTAATGTATGGTTTATTATTATAATATTGTGAATTTCCGGGAATTTATTTTTACAAGTAGACGTATCTTATATAGAAACAAAATTCAACCAAATTAATCGCTTACTTGATAATTTCAATCAGAAAATATGTTTCCTTCAAATAATTTTTTATCGTGATTTCAAAACAGAAAAAATATAATTGAAACTTCTTGCACATTAGAAAGAGAGCAAAACTCCTTGAATAAAATGTCATTTTTGTACACATGGAGCCAGCGAAATCGATTAAAACTGATTTAAAATATGTGGTGACTTATCATTCCATAAAATGATTGGAAAAACCTCTGAAAATATTATTTTTAATCCTTCTTTGGAAGAATGTGTAACTGAGTTTTGTAATCATTATTAAATTTAGGTTATTATAAAAAATAATCGATTTTTACTTTATAATTGGTTTTTCAAATCACTTATAGAGAATAAATCTTTATAGGATATTATTTACTATATATTGAATTTAAAAACAGTTAATGTACAAAGAAATGCACTGAAGACACTAACTGCTTGAAATACTGTTCATGTTAATGACCTGAACAAAATTTCATTCCAGTTATTAAGGTTACGTTTCTTATTTGCTGAACTTTTTTGAATTAATGCCAACGATATTATCAAGCTTCCATCATGAAAATTTCGTGAAATATAATGGAATGAAAATCCATTATTCGACTGAGAGATATCTGACATGCTCTAAAAATTTCATTTGAAATTATTGTTATTCTAAAATATATATTTTTTTGTATTAAAATGAAAATAAATAGTTGGAAATTTGCTATTTAGCCTTAAACAGACATTTAAAAAATTGATTTGAATGCTCACAAAACAACTTTACACAGTTCTTATTCATTTGCGAATACCAAAAATATAATATAACGTTTCATCTTTTTAAAGCTTGAAATGTAACGAAAATTTAAAAAAAATACTATCTATTATTTAAATCAGCGATTTTGCGGGTTTATTTAACCCACATAAATCAATAAATTCCTTTAGCATGGAACAAGTAATTACGCTAAATTATAGTGCTTCAGATTCAAATTTTCAAATAAACTGACAGTAAATAAAAGTTAGGTGGAAGTCCAATAAATTTTTGCTCCTAAGGTAAACGTAAAAAAATTACAGCCGATGGCGTTGTTACTATAGTTACTCATGATTTCGCTCTAAATGGTTTGTTTATCAACTTAAGAAAATAAATATTATGGCAACGGTATCGCCATAATTTTTTTATGAAACAAATATATAAAACGTTTTCGCATTTTATTTTCGTTTCTATCCTCTTAAATGTAGGAATCATTTCTATTTGAAATGTGAACTAAATGTTACAATCGTGAGATTTCAATAAAAAAAAATGAACTGTTTTTTTTTTTTCTTTTTCTTTTTTAAGCAATCTAAAGAAGAAATGACCTTTACAAATAAAACAGAATGTCTTTCGTTATGCCTTTTCTCATCTTATAAGTATACAATTTAATAATTCTCATTAGTATTGTCTTATTTAATTTTGTTGAATAATTTGCATGTATTTAATTTCATGTAATAAAATGATTACATGTATCAAAATATTACACGATCATTAATTTTAAATAAAGTTTAGCTTTGAAACAAAATGCACCTCTCCAAGAGTGCTTTTGAGATTTAATTAAATTTTAGAATGTATTAATTTTTAGAATAATTCTACATTGCTATCAAATTGATACTTAATAGTTAATTTTGAATAAATAATTACAAATACACATGCAGTTTTAACAGCGTGTTAAATAAAAGATAGAACTGTTATGATTCTAATTACAATTTATAATACAGTTACAAATCCTCAACTTATTTTCGTCAAATCCAATTCGTAACAATATGATTATCAGAATAATAAAATGCAAATTTGACAAAATTATTTGCATGACAATGAACTAAATCTATTCAGAGAAACTATATGATTCGAAATGAGAGAAATGTTTCATTATTTTAATCCTCAGACATGAATGTAATATTCAAAGGAGAAATTCATGAATTTTTCACAGCCGTTAATTTAATTAACATCCATATCCTTCATTTGCATCACTCACTATTAACAAAGATATGAAAATTAATCTTTTTGCTGTTAAATCATGCGATTTCCTCGGTTCTTTAATTAGTTTAACGTCGAATTACATTGTATTTTTATCGCATTGTAGATAAGAAATCCCTATTTGTTTCTGATGTATGTGTACTAATTTACAAAAGTCAATGTAAACAAAGATGAAAAAAATCAACAAATAATGGATAAAAATGCTGCATGATAGTGATATAATATATTCCTAAATTCATATTACAAATTGGCTCTAAAGTAATTTATCCTTGAAAATAAAACTAAAAGAAGACATTAAAAATGGTTCCCAAATATTTACTCAGTATTTGTATAAACTTACTTTTCTTAATGTTATTGTCTATACTTTTCATTGAAAAGGTTAAATGAAGAGGTTAATATATTTACATATAATATACTCAAATGAATATGCCAAATTAAACATCATTAACAAGCAAAACAAATATTCTCTAATCTACTAAAATATTAATAAAATGAGATTAAATTTAATATTTTAATATTTTATTTGCCCTAAATATGATTACCATCAGACTTTTTAATCAGTTAATAGATTTAATTCCATTTCGTCTTTATCTTATTAGACTATTTAAGTACTCTCCTAGAAGATAAAAAAAAAAGTATTTATCAAAGATAATTAAGTGTTCTTCTTACTAAAAAAAAAGAAGAAATTTTCTTCGAATATGGATAATTGAAGAAATGTTACATCCTTAAAGACATAAGGAGTATTTAATTATCGATGGAAAATTCGCTAGCATATATATATGTGATGGTAATTTCAAATAAATTTTAAGTATAAAAAAAAAATGTAAGTAATCAGTGTTAGTTTAAATAAGACATTATAATTGGCTCTTATAAGAATTTCAATTAAGTGTAGAGGTCAATAGAAGGATCCACTTATTAAATAGAAGTACAAATAGTTGAATGTAGCTCATTAAATTGAAAAAAAAAATGATATTCACCCAAAATAAATATTTAACTAACCTTGCAATGAAACTATTAAAAAAATGATTTGACGATTGATTTCATTTATTAAATTATTCTGCTGCTCCATATCTTTGATGTCAGCATATCGTTTCTTCAAATATATACATTTTTTTGAACAACGAATAAAACCAGCATTTCTCCGTTTGAAATTATTTTGATGTTTTTTATTAAGGAAATATATGCTATTCAATTAATTGCTACGAATTCTCATTTTAAACTTTTTATATAGTTCAGTATCTTATCGATAGTACAACGAATTCACGGATGAGATGATGAAAATAACTTGGTCTTCGCTTCCCTTGTGAATATAGCATGTAGTAGATTTACCTTCACTTTATTGATGGGGATATATCCTACTGGAAAGTCGGAGATCAGTAAACAGTAAATACTATTGATATTTAAGACTTTTAAACTTAGAATTTCACCTCCAGCTACCCCGATCACAATATCAATAATTGAGATCACCCCTGATATCTAGACAAGGCGAGGAAATTATGCAATTTGAAACAGATTATACTTCAATATACAGGGAGATTCAAAACTTAGCGTTCAAATTTTGTGGAGAGGTAGGGAATATGCCAGGAAACCAATTTTAAATAGTAAATGTATAAATGTATGTAATAGTATGCTTCACGGAAAGTGCTCAAAATTGCAACTATTTATATGAACACGGGATTCATAGCGTCTTTGCATCGACCACCGAACATTTTCAGAAACCCCTGGCATATCACGGACAATGTTTGCGCCATATCCGCCGAGATATATGGTATCAACATGACGGAGCTCCAGACGATAGCACAATTAGCGCGTGTCTGCCATTAAAACTAATTCACTTTATGAAATCAAATTTCATGTGCAGAATGTGAAAGACATAATGAGATGAATTCTATAAACTAATAGAGAGAGAGAGGAAGAAAAACGGAATGCAATTGAGAGTTGCAATAAGTTTTATACAAGAAAGGTCAACATATTAAAGCATGACACATGAACCAAAAAATCCCACTGATATTTATTAAGTGAATATTATTTTCTGTGACATTCATACTAAATGTCATCTATTTCTTCATAAATACTTTTTTCACTTTATATTCTTGCTTCCAATGTGATCCGTTTTTGTTCCGACAACGACCAAATCTCTCTTCCATGTGCTTTTGTTGTTAATTATCATAATTTTTTACTATTTCCTCTGTTATTATATTTCTATTACTATTTTTTCCATCGTATCGTTTATACATGAAATGTGGATTCATTCTCTTCATTGATTGCCGTTATATCGAAACATAAAGTAATTCAATGGTTTCCGACCCAACTTCCTGTATCAGATATTGAGTACTTTATATTTTGTACAAAATTGAGGGAAGGCATCAATTTGAAATGCAATAAGAAGACATATTTAAAACTTCATAATAATGCCTATAAATTAATTTAAATAATTGAAGAAAGTTCTGTAATAAATGCTAGATTACGGTTCTTTCACAGAACTAAAAAGCTTGATTTTACAATTTAAAATAAAGTAAATACATAAATGACTCAATTCATTCTAATAAGATTAACAGAAAAATTGCAATGCAGAAATTTGAAAGCTTTCTCAAAGAAGACATTTTGGAAATACATATTCTTTATCTTTTCGAAAGCTTATAAGCGGGCATTAAAGCATTTCATCTTATGTAAATCTAGACCTTATCAGCACTGAATTCAAATAAAAAATAATCAAATTTTACAGTTCATTTTCCTTTTCGTGTGACTTGGAGTCCGAACAAGCCAAGTGAATTCACGGGCTTCTACGCGACCCAACATAGTTTTAACTTCTTTAATCCATTGCTTAACCTCGTGATTCTCCGGAGAAAAGTAAAGTAAAAAAGAAAGAAAGAAAAAGAAATTGTAGCCAAAAGTGCATAGTAGAATATCAAACAAAGAAACTTTAAAGTAAGAATATCCAAAGTATAAAAGAAAAAAGTGTAGGGGAAAAAATAAGAGTCCTTTCTTTCCTTTCCCGGAATACCGGATTCGGAAATTCTTTTCTTTTCCCGCCCGAGAACCATTCTTAGAATTTCCGCTCGATCAGTCGCGATTCTGGAACAGCATCTAAGGTTTCCCGGCAAACATTCTTCTTGGACCTTCTCCCCTTCCAGCTCCGCTAAAATAATCTTTCCAGATTAGGTCCGGGAACGCGACCAAAGCTTCGACATCTTTCTTCTGTAATCCGCTTATGTGGTTGGCGGACGATAAAACGTTCCTTTTCTCGCCAGATTTATGCCATTTGTGCGTGGGCGACATTTTGTGTCTAAAGGTGACGCCAAGTTCTGCAACGCAAACATTAGCAGCTTCCGAGCCTGTACACATACGAGCTAGTGTGAAGAAATAAAAAAAAGAAAGTGGCGCGATTTGAAGTTCAATCGTTAACGGATTTGGCGAGAAAGTTAGTTTAAATGTTCTCCTTTGTTTTCTAGAAATGCTGGGCATATTGCTTTAAGACAGGATAAACGTTTCATAGCTTTCTTGAAAGAACACTTTAATAAACTACGTATTTGTTTTGCTAGATATAGCAGTTCAAAATTGCTGATTTTACACCCGGATATGAGAAAATTCCCAAATTTTAATGAATAAAAACAGAAAACTTCATATAATAGCTTTTATATCATATTTTAGATTAGTCATTTTCTTGTTCTTGAAATAAATGGAACAAATGTAAATTTGAGAAAAAAGAAACAACAACAAAGTATTTAAATTTTTGCTTTTATCATTTTGAAATTTGAAGATGCAAAAATCATCACTACTAGAAAAACACCCGTCTAAGGCAAGATTATTTACCAAATTAATGTAAATAGTTATTGAAATGTGCTGGTTTAATATATCTCTGCTTTTAGTCTGTCAACTCGATTCTCTGTTACGTCAAGATATATTGATAATATAGTGGTCTCTTCAAAAAAAAAAACTCTCATCATTTTACATAAAAGCCTCATTCTGAAGAAAATTCATTAAATAGAAATTTATGCTTTAATTTATCAATTCATGAAAGATACAATCGCAGTATATCCTTTAATGTCTGAATTGTTTTAATTTGCATCCTAAATTGTAATAAGTGTGACATAGTACAGATTCGCAAGGTTTTGTAGATGTCATGCTCTCTAGAATATTCATTCCACATGAAAAATAGAAAATTCTCATTATCTTCAATTACCATATTTATTGATGCTGACGTTTCTCACTTTGAGTTTGTTTGAATTTATTAAACTTCGTCAAATGGGAATTCCTGATATATTGTAAGGTAAAATAAAATGTGGAGAAAAAATTAATCTGGAAAGTTCAATTGTAAGCATATTATCTATTGTAACATCGATCATAAAAAATGCCTCTCAAAGTTAAGGTTGTGTTTCATGTTTCTTTAAGCAGATATGATAAACTATTTGTATGAAACTAAAATGCCATATTGTCTTGATTTAGTCCATTTAAATAAAAACAAAAAAAAAATCAGAATCAAAATCTTTAAAATACTGAATTCATCTTATGGAATATGACTCCACCTATTTTCATCCATTAGAAATAAAAACAAATTAAATCTACTTTTTAAATAATTCTATAATGAATTTGAGTCATATCTTTTAATATATTTGCTAAATAAAGTGCAGTATCTGGGACCACAAATTATTAAGAAAGAGTAATCTATCCTTTTTATGGCTTTACATACTATTATCATTAGCTTAATAATACACAATACTGTCTATAAAAACAAATTTTGCCTCAAGCCGGAACAAGAAAATGAATTCCCTTAGTCGGAGATGTGTAGAAAAGAAAATTTTAACTATACACATTTACATAGTAATTATACGCAGTTTTGCTGTTTATACATATGATTCTGTAAGGATTAAAAGTATTAAATGAGAAGAGGTTTATACTGAATACAGTTAATAAAAATTTTAGAACTATAATGTGTTGTCAAAACGCAATTGAGTTTAGGGTTAGAAATAATCTACTCACTTCATGAATTTGTATTTATTGAGCCCTTATTTTTTAAAAATAAAAAAAGTATAATTTCTCAAAAAAAAATTATATATAGTGTTGTTTTACATGTTGCCATTACTATATAATACTAAAGCGTCATTTGAATGTAACTTCATGTCATTACTATGACTTCGTAGCTTCTCTAAATTGACGTAATAAAGTGTAAGATCTAATTAGAAGCTGAAATAGAAATTTTATTGGGTGATTGCAAATGGATAACTGGGATTATGTTTTTGCAAAAAAATATACATAAATAAATAATAACGATTTAATTTCAAGGAAAAGTAAATTGCAGTTGGCGATTAAAAACGTTACATTTATTGAAAGATTGATTTGTTTTTCCAATCCTCCAACTCGCGAATCTGAAGAAGTTTGTTCGTTTATGTAAGCGATGACAGTAAGTAACCCCTTCAATTTTGGTTCATTTAATGATAAATGAGACATTTATTATTGCTTTTACTTTTAGCTCAATTCAATGCTGTTGTTGTTTTTGTTTCATCGGTTATTCAATCTAGAAACAATTACCTATCCTCATATGTGTGGGGTAGCTATTTAAGATGTTAACCATGTGTTACTAAATTGTTTTGGTCTATTGATCCCATGAAATCAAGAATCCTTGATGCATGATTCTGAAGAGATTTGTTGAATAAAGTGTAATTAATACTACCATCAGATTTTACTGAAATGTTGTATATTATCAAAATTCTTTCATGATTTTTTTTTAGGAAAAGGAATTTATTATATTAGGTTATTACAAAAATGTGGACACATTTAGGAGCATCATTAATAGCTGGGTGTTATGTTTATAAAGATCATTAGACTATTTATTTTCACTATTTTGCTAATATCTGAAGAAGATACTAGAAAATAAAGTTAAAATGTTA
Source organism: Argiope bruennichi (assembly GCF_947563725.1). NCBI lineage: Eukaryota > Metazoa > Arthropoda > Arachnida > Araneae > Araneidae > Argiope > Argiope bruennichi. The sequence continues at coordinate 36,136,526 of NC_079152.1, read as the reverse complement.
GATTTGAAAAACTTCATAGCTCGTTTAAAATACTATCTTCGTTGAAAATCACGGTAGAATGCATTATGTAGTCACATTTTTTTTTAAAGAATTTTCGTCATCAACCAGAGTCATTCAATTGAAACATATTATTCGAAGCAAAGTAGTTTCTGCCGGGATTATGCAATTTTCTGCATCGAAAATGCATTATAAGAATCCTCCTGCATCGTCAGACTCAAATAAGGGACTGAACAGACCAAAGAACAGGAAGTCGGATTAAATATTTTAATCCAGAAAAGCGCATTTAATATTTCGCTTGCCATAAGAATATGTTCAGAAAATAAATGTTATTGATCTTATGAAAAAAAGATGGAAAGTTGTCTAAATTTGCGTCTTCGCATTTTTGGTCGATGGATTATAAAATTTGTGACATGATTTCGTAAATCTATTCATGTAGTCTCAAGAAAGCAATGTTTGGTACAAAAAAAGCAAGCATTTATTTCATAACATATTTAAAGAAAATGAAATTGGTCAAATCACAAACGATTGTATTTCTATAAAGGATGTAATTAACTACCATTTACTCATGCAAATTTAATGAAGTTAATTCCGCTATTTTCTCTGTCGTAAACCGAGTTACCAGTATTTAATGACACCTAAATTACATTCTCGATTGAAAATGAAATCCACTATTTGCATACTCTATAATGGGAGTTTGAAAATAATCGACTATAAGTGTCAGGCTTTTATGCTCAAAAGGGTTTACAGTCCATTTATGGATAATTTTATTTCATTAAGCATTTTTTCATATTGGTTTGAAGTTATAATGTTGACTTTGAGACATAATAATTCAAATTTAAAAGTAATGTAATACATATAATGATTTTCTTGTGTACATTAAATTTGTCTTTGTATTAAATAAGTCTTTCCTCTACATTGGTTCACTAGTGTGGCTACTATTCAAAACTATATTCTAAAATATATACTTCAATTTAAGGATAACTTTCTTTAATGTGAATTTAATTTAAATTACTCTTTAATTAAATGTTTATATATATATATATATATATATATATATATATATATATATATATAAGCCAGGAATTTTTAAATAAGTAAGTATAAGTTTAATAAATATTTAAATAAAGTCGAATCGAAAATTAAATGATTTTTAAATCTTGTTCTTATTAACATAAATAGCAATATTTCTGGATGCATTTTTTAAAAACGGGATAAATGTTTATAAGATAAGATAGTTATATTTATATATATATTATAAATTTCTTTATATATATATATATATATATATATATATATATATATATATATATATAATATGTTATATATTTATGTATATTAATATAATATATATATTTATACATTTTATGAGATAAGAGATAAGCCTATCTGCTGAAGTGCAAGTTTCTTTGGTGAATACTTAAAATCAGTTGAAATACACATTTAAATAACTAATTATGAATCATGAGACATGTTCATATATTATAAATACAAATATGGAAGGAGGAGGAACAGATAATGTATAATTTTGAACAATCATCTGAATATACTGTTTTAAGATTGACTCAGTTATACATATTGTTACGAATCTGTGACGCGGCTTTCCAGCATAGTTGGTTCCATGGGAGGTCTTAGAGCTTGGCGACAAACTTGGCTACCATTTGGCGACTTGGTCGAAGAGTAGTCGGAAGTGAAAGAGTAGTCGTCGTGGTGAACCAGATCGGAGTCTGAGTCGTGGACCAGTGGAGTCGTCGTCGTAGTCGGAACCGACGGTAAAGAACTGGCCTTCCAGAGATAACGGGGAAGTGACGGAGTGAAGCTAGCTGTGTGCTACTGTCTGCAATAGAATCTGTTGTATGCTGCACGTCTAAGCTGAAGATAATCGTCTTCTGTGCTGTATATAGTTGTCGTCTTTGTGCTGTCCTGTGTGTCTTCGTGTAAATAAACGTCGTTGTATTATTTTCTACTGGTGATTGAGCGTTCTTCACACCTTATAACTCCCACTATCAAAACGAACCCCGGTAAATTTCGTAACAATATTTAATTGTCAAATGATAATTACTAACTCTTTGTTTCCTTATTGAACGAATTATCTTTATTTAATATAATATGTTTATAGATATTTATTTTATTGAATATTTTTACATACTTTCATTTAATGTTCACCGTTATATGTTTTCTGCCCATTTAGATTCCAAAAAGAATTGTAACTGATACATATATTTCGCTTTTGCAAATTTAGAATCGCTAATTTCTGAGAGGATTGGTAGAATCAATCGTCCTATATCAATAATATTTTTTTTTCTTTCACAAATTCTTCACTTGTAAAAATAAAACTTGAACTTTTTCTTTTATTAATTAAAAAATTGGGAATTTAATTATTGCAAACGGAAACGTCTTTATCAATTTTCCTATTATTTTCTTCCAGTTTTTAAAATTTTAATACTTTTATTCTTATAATCATTCTCTTCAACTTTTCTAAGAATATAGGAAAGCCGGCGTTTCTCTTCCAAAGGTGCTAGAAAATTTCTTTGTCTTCTAAACATATCCAAACAAGCATTTCTGACGAAAAAATGGCATACAATGCATCTTGTATGTTAATCATATTTAATAGAAGAAGGAGATCTTTTATAATTATATATCTTTTATAATCGGCCTCTAACCGTAGTTTTATTGAAATGCGTTTAGGGCCTTTCAGCATTATTAGAGTGAAGCAAGCATGGTTTCAAAATAATTCAATTTAATCAAGTAAACTAAAGATTGTATGTAGTAATAACACTCATATAATTAAAAAGACCAATTTAAAATTTATTTATTCAAAGATACAAGCTTTCAGCATCCAGCTAGTTTATAGAAAACATTAGTTGTGTTTAACTTCAATTAAATTGTATATGCTTTATTTGATATCCTTGATATCCACTATAAATTATTTTTCAATATCAAGTTCTTAGAGTATTCTTGCAAATTCCATATTATGATTCCATCTTATTCCACTACTATGAAACTCTTTGATTAAGCCAAGTCATATGACTTTCTATTTGCTCGTAAATGCTTATGTCATCTAATATTTAACTAGATGCGTAGTAAATTCCAAAATTAAAGTTATGTAAATTTTTTATTTGTATTAAATGAGGGCAGAATTTTGGTGGGTTGATACATGCTGATGAGAAAAATCAAAGTATAACCAATATAATCTTGCAGCATACGGATTATATAATTTAATATCTCAGAGAAAATTTACTAAAAGACCCCCCCCCCCAACCCGAAAATTTAATGTAACAGAAACATCAAAATTCATAGTAATTTCATTCTCCAATCCTTAGCTTTCGACAAATAAAATTTAGAAAAAATAGCAATCAAATACTTGTGAAAACAATAAAAAGCAATTAAATTTTCATTGTATCGTGGAGAAGTATCGTTGCAAATATTGAATAAAATTGCATTTAGAAAAAAGTGAAAATATCATACGGCCACAAAACAATATAACTGTAAAGATAATGTTTTGAGTTTTTGGTGATATAAAAATCATTTTTTAATATAAAAGATAATATTAACTTTCATTTGTTAAACTAGCCACCTTTGGGGGTTATTGAGGCAGGAGACTTGGATACGCTTATCACCATTTTTATTTTTCTTACCAGACTTGTTCATGATTCAATCAATAGTTTATTTTTAAATATGAAATCCGGATAAACTTTAATACTATATGACTTTAGCCTTATACCTATAATATTTATTGGAAGTTCATATAATGAAATTTCCGAAAGCAATGGTTCTTCACATTTTAATAATCAAAGCCTCCAGTACTTTCATTTTCCTAAACAATTTTAAAAGGTATTCTTCATGATGTTAACCATTCTCATCTTTTTACTTCTTTAAAAATGATTAGGTTTTAATATTTCATGCGATTTTCCAAATTTGATTTTGATTTTAAAAATGTATTTTTCCTTTGTACTATTTTTAGAAAACTGTGCAAGATGATGGGTTCTGACATCTGAAACAATTTTTAAAGCAAGTTTTTAAAATAAAACTTTAACTTTCAGTAAATATTTGGCACAATTTAATCATAAATGGATCTAGCATTGATAAAATCCATCAAATTAATTCGAGTGTAATCCAGCCCTATCGCATCATAATTTCATTAAAAATGAAATTGGGAGGATATCCGAATTTGAATTACTTGTTTAGTCTTTCCTTTTTTTGTATATTGAATTTTATTCCTAGTTAACCTCAATTAGCTATTTGATAGTTCATTGAAAATATCCGTGGTGCAAATAAATTTCTTTTGCATTAATTAATATTCATAACACCCCAAACTTCAGAAACAAAAATCTTGTAGTAATGAAAAACCGTTAGCCCTCAGTTACGAGTTTTTGCATTACAGTTTAGTTTAAAGCATACATAATGCTAGTTTTCCTTTTTATCATTATTATTATTATTCAGACCAGTTGTAAAGACATTTGCACAAATTGAAACAGTTATATATATATATATATATATATATATATATATATATATATATATATATATATTGCTGTAAAATAAATTTCACCTCAGGAATTCTATAGACAAATATGAATAAAAAGAAGAATTTATCTTGTTTTTGGATGAAACGAACGGAAAAGATTAAATTCCTTATTATTTAAATAGGCTTGAACCATATTCTGCTTATTGTATACTTTTATTTCCAATTCCAATTAAATATCATGTTTTAATAGTATTATCAATACCTTAATTTCCCGGGGAATCTTCAACCCGTTCTACCTTCAAATTGGACGTTTTCTTTTTCAATATTGTAAGTCATTCCTCATTTAAAAGGGCAAATATTTTTAAAAAATTATTTCTACCTTAACATTTAACATTGGAACAAAACCAAGGAATTAAATATTTGATGAAACAAAGAAAACTTTTTTAAATTTTAAAGTTAAAATAAAAAATATATTTTCCCAATTTTGAAACAATTTTCTAAAACATTTTTTTTTCAAAACTCCGGAACAATTTTGACGACAAAAAAAAATGAAATTACTGAAAGCATAAATATTGAGATTTTAAATTTAAAAAAAATTGGTTTGGGTCAGATATTGAAAGGATTATCTGGAGAAAATTGAAAAATCTCAACTAAATTTTAATTAAATAAAATTCTAGTTGATATTTAAAAATAACATCGATGTGCACATTCTACCCTTCGAAGTAACTTTTTTTTAAATTCAATTACTCCAGATAAAAATAATATGTCTCGCCTAATTTATAATGATCCAGTTATATCAATAAAACTTAAAGTCTGATTGTTGTTTAAAATTATTATTATTTTAATATTTTATGTTAATTATTTTAACTTAACTCAATTCTACCACGCAATTTCAATTTGTAGTTTCTTAACATAATAAACTATTGGTTTTCATAAAGGTTAAAAATAAAGCTAATCTTTCCAATAAATGATTACCATAAACAAATCAAAATATTTAAAAAGGTAATTTTTAAATGATATTTAAATTAATCAATTACTGCTGAAATGAAAAAAAAAAGTAATTTAGACCAAACAAGAAAAATAAAGCATATTTAGTAAATTAGCTTTGAACTTACACGTCTGTTAATAAGTGAATTTAACCTAGTATTGTCTGAATTGCAAATTAATGTAATCATCTTCTGCTTGCTTTCAAATACTGATATGAACTTATTTTAATACTATATGAATAATTGGAAATTCAGTATTTAATTTCAAGTAAAAGTACCTTACAATTTGAGATAGGGATATTTAATTAAAGTAATAGAATAACGCTATTAACTAGAACTATTATTAGAAGATAATTATCTATATTTAGAAAACTTTTATGCGAATTAAAACCATTTTAAACCTATTAATTCAGTGTTAATTTATACACGTGGGTCTATTTGCAGTATACTAATTGAATTTATCAAAAGAATGTTTTGGCATACAATTTGAATCAGAAATATTCAACCAAAATCATGGCATTAACTTTAAAATCACTATAAAGGATTCTTTTACCTAATTAAAACGGTTAAAAAAGGGTTTAATAAAAAAATTGTAATTAAAATGCATGAAAATCAATATTTAAAGAAAGTCAACATTTTGTTAAATATAGTTTATTGAAAACTTCCAAAATTTGCATTGGTAAAAAAAAGAAATTTTTTTGAAAACGTGTCAAGTAAATTGCAATCTATAAATTTTCTGCCCAATTCCCTTTAAACTATTTGTTTATTTTTTAATTTTATTTTTAATTTAATTTAATTTATTTATTTTTGCCTGTACAATAGTGACAGAAACTATTTCAATTATCCTCACATTGAGTCACGATAATTTAAAAATATTATTATTAAACTAAACATTGATAAATTTGCGGCCGAAAATGCTGAGTTTTATTTATTTTTCAATAATAAAAATTTGAAAAAATTCTCTGAAGCGCTTATTTTTACTCTCCATTATATATCTATGCTAACCCTGGCACATTCTGTTCTGGAGATCGCTGAGATAAACATTTTCGTCTGTTTTAATGTTAGAGAATTCTCTTAATATTCATTTATTCATAACATAGTGTAATCTAGCAAAAATCTTATAATCCGTTTCCCTCATAAAATGGGAGATAATCATAGTTCTACGTTTATTGAGAGAAAGCAATAATATTGGAAATGATACTCATAATAACAATTAAAAGAATAGTATTTTGACTGAATAACGCAGAAAAGTACTGGAAGGAAAGCTACTTAATATAATAGCTTAAGTTTAAATAGTAATGAAAAAGTTAATTATATAACAAAAGAATTTGAAGTAAACAATGTGAAATAAATAAACAAGAGAACAAAGTATTACTTTAACCTAAGAGATATAATAACAGATTTAGTGAAATATCTTTATTTCAAAACAATCTATCATAACAGACTGTACAATTAAATGAAGCATAAATAAACAGATAAAAGCAAGTATATTTATGCAAAATGGATTCTGCAACTATTCAAAATAGGATAAAAAGATAATTCTGAAAAACGGATATTGATAAACAAACAATTTACTAATATTTGATTCCACCTTCATTATTTAACCGTGAATTTAGTATATAAATATAATAGAACCGATGTAGTGTTTATTTGGAATTTTATTTCATTTTGCATGTTGTGAATAACAAATATCAAGTTACAATATTAATATTCTGCTAGTACATAATATGAATATTTATTATATTCGAAATGAGGTGACATGGGAATTAAAAAGCACAAATTTAATCTTATAACTTTAAACGAGTAATTTTAGCATACATATAAATTTATTTCGTGTATCTCGGAAACGGCTCCAACGATTTGGATCAAATTTTATATTTAGATAAGGCTTTGTTTTTTAAGTTTATCTATGGTGTCTTTCCTGAAAATTACATATTTACACACAAAAAAGAAATTATAATTAAATATTGACATGTGGCTATACAGGATGTACATAAATATATGAGAGAAGGTGTAGTTGTTAGGGCTTCGGTCTCCCATGCATGTTCGATCCCAGGTTTGCAATTCAATAAGATTTTGCTTGCAGCTTTAAACGAGTCACAGGATAGGATTTTATTGGCAATTTTACAAATAAAAAAAATGCCGAGGTAAGTTTGGTCTTCAAGGTATAAAGAGGTCCGCGGTGGCCTGGTGGCAAGATCTCGGCTTCAGAGCTGGAGGGCTTGAGGTTAGAAACCCAATTCCACCGAAGAACTTCATGTAAGCGGGACTACTGCATGTTAAATTCGTCGGGACTAAACTCCTCCCACTGGTGTGACGTGGAAGTTTGGAGAGGGGGTGACAGCTCAGTTGTCATCTTCGCTATCTGACTGTTATCTGAAATTACGAGGTTAGTTAATATAACTAACATTAATAGGACGTTAATATAACTAAGCCTAGGTATAAAAAAATAAAGCATAGAAAATTGTGTCGGGTAAAGAAAATGATGTGCAGAATATATAGTTTATTTATTGGCATTTTGTTGCCAAATCTGTAACAAATATTGCAAAATTGCAATTTTAATTAAGATAAGAAGTAAGCCTACAATGTATAAAAGTTGAAATATTTCAGTGAAAAGTGCGCAACAAGATACTAACAGATTTGATGCATTTATGATATTTGCTGGACACATACTCTGCTATAAAATACTATTTATACAGTTGAATTTTATTACAAATTCCAATAATTTTGAATAAAACTAAAAGCACATTTCCAGTTTATTGATGCACCTTATTTAGAATATATTTATGTGATATATATATATATATATATATATATATATATATATATATATATATATATATATATATATATATATATATATATATATATATATATATATATATATATATATATATATATATATATATATATATATATATATATATATATATAATTTCTAATATATAATAAAAATTTATTGCAATATTTCTCTGTCTTACAAGTAGTAACAAGTCATTCATATTTTATGTGCTATTTAACTACTAGTTTCATGCACTTTTCATATTTATTGCATCTAAAAAGGCTCAAACTGTTATAATAACTGCGACAGTGGTTTTACTTTTTTTTTCAAACTTTTTTTTCGTACTTCACAAGTAAAACATTCTTTTATTACATATTAAACTTTTGTTTCCATTTTGACCTGTATTTTTATTTTGAATTTTTAATTGAGGAATCCAAGATTATTGAAGGACAAACTCCATACAAACTACACACAAACACACATATATATATATATATATATATATATGTGTGTGTGTGTGTGTGTGTGTGTGTGTGTGTGTGTGTGTGTGTGTGTGTGTGTGTGTGTGTGTGTGTGTGTGTGTGTGTGTGTGTGTGTGTGTGTGCGCGTGTGTATATATATATTCTTCTTTGTATATATATATATCCGTGTGTATATATATATATATTCTCTCCGAACGTGAGTGTAATTCCTCTCCGAACGTCTGTTAATAAAATTCCAATAGTCGAATAACTTAATTTACGTATTGTAAGATGTAAATTTGGCCATCTCTAAAAATTGAAAATTTTGGGAAAAGATGATTTCATTTTATCCACTAGCGAAACGAGATAAAAAAAATATCATGTATGTCATTTTAATTTTTTTTATTTGTGTGTTTCGATACATAACTAAAAGCATATTGAAACGTTGCAATATGATAGTTTTGGCACATATGAAATCTGAAAATTCACTTTAAATTCCACTTAAACAAAACGTATAATAGTAGGTGAATCAGAAACTAAGGTGACCTCTGAAACAAAGGGCTTATTTACGAATTTAAAGGTATTGACAAAAAGGTAGAGCGCCACTGTTTACACATTTCCTTTCCACATAGTCACGACGGTTATTGAAGCACCCAGTTTATCGAATACAGCATTAAATAAATCATAGTCCATATCGCAGAGACAACCAACGGCTGCTGTGAAATATATTTATATAATTTATATGCAATAAATATGTGCAATATAAAACGATAAATTTTAACAATAATTTTTTCAAAACTTTTATTACTAAATACATGCCAAATTTAAAAGCTAACAACCATTTTCACTCAATGATTTGTTTTTTTTGTATTGAAGGGATTATATGTATTCCACAAAATCTACACCCGGCAAATAAATGTTTAGCTTTACTTATTAAAAAGATTAGAACCAATTTGGCCAAGAATTGAGGGTCATCTTTTATCCACGCTTTATGGATCATAAATAAATAAGAAAATGAATTTATTACTAAAGTTACAAACAACCATGGTTATCTTCTGACTTTTCATTGTGAAGATACAACCATCTATGATAAATATCGGTGAAAAATCTATTTTTCCAATCCTCTCTTCGAGAAATGTTGCCATTAACGTTGGGAGATAGGACTTAAAGTTCCTCAGGAGTCTTAAATTATTATTATTTTAGCATTTTAGCTCATTCTTCATCTCAAAGAAGGGATGAAAACTACTGGACTCTGAGACACATAGTCTGTGACGAAGACAAGAGTGGAAGGCAGCAATACAAATTATTTTTCAATGGGCTGATCAAGTGGGGTGAAGAAACGGGGAATTCTTGAATACCAAGCAAAGAGATGACTGACCAACATAACAAAATTCTAATTTCAGTAGGTAAATTTTAGTCATTTCTCTTTCAAATTATTTCATTAAAATAAATTTCAAAGGAGTTCCAGATTAATGAGGAAAATTCAAAAGAAGTTAATGACCAGTTAACATTTCTGGTGCCAACTTTTTGCGATGAAGGAATCGGAAATCTAAGTAACTGGGATTGCAAATGCTTGAATCTTCATGATGATTATGTTGACAGGCAACCATGTTTGTACTCCCATTTCGTTTTCAGGTATTCATATATATATATATATATATATGGTGCATCGGAGCTTGGGAAAAAAAAGCGCAGCTCTCTTACAACAAGAAATTTCATATATAGTCAGTTTTATAAATATGTTACCTTTTAAACTCGAAAATCATAAATGCACATATTGCCTTATTCATCTGCCGATTAGTTGACTTGATTGGTTAAATCAGATAATAATCCAGAAAACTAAACTTTTTATGTTCTTTACATAGGCAATATACGTTTTAACATATTCAGCTAAACTGCGAAAGCTTATTTCTCTTTTCTTCCGTCCTACCTCAACCGTTTTGCAATACATTATTTTACTTATTTGTGTATCATTCTTCTTCTTTATTCATTGACTGATTCAATCAATTCGACTCCTTCTAGCTTGATCAGGATGAATTGTTATGCTTCAAAAATTTTCATTATATTTTATTAAAAGACCTTTTAATCAATTTATGAAAATACTTATAAATTTATGGAATAAATGTAAGCGTACTTATAATGTAAGTGACTTATAATTGAGATTTTGGTTACTTAATCAGCACTTCATTGATAATCTGTACATTATGTGATTCCAACACTTAAAACATAGCATATTTTATTAAATTTCATTTTCTATATTGTCATAAAAGTACATCTTCAGTAGTTGAATGAAGCAGAAAAACAAATCGTAAATAAAATATAGTGCAAATAAATAATGTGCAGATTATCAAGGCGGTTTGCTGATTAAGTAACCTAAATATATCGTAAAATGGCTCGTAATTGAGTTTTCGGTTACTTAAGCAGCATACTGCATTGATAATATGCACATTATTTGATTCCTAAACTTAAAACTTAACACATTTTAAAAAATTTTATTTTCTATAATGAAATAAAATTGCTGCTTTTGTAGCTGAATGGATCAAAAAAACAATTAAAAAATATATCTTAAAGTGACTGCTTATAATTGAGATTTCGGTTGCTTAATCAGCAGACTGCATTGATAATCTGCACATTATGTGAATTCCTGACTTAAAATGTAACATAGTTTATTAAATTTTATTTCTATATTGTCATAAAAGTGCTGCTTCAGTAGCTTAATGGCTCATAAAAGTTATCGAAATGTGAATTATGGAGAAAATTATTCAGTTTTATCAATTTCTACAAAAGGAAATGCTCCTTCGAATATACACATTTTGTTTCAACATCTTTTACATTCTAGCAATGAGCACTTGAATTTATGAGAAGAAATTCGTCATCTGCTGTTTAAGTCTAGCTCTTCTCCTGAAGTACTTGCCCAAAGCTTGCACCCCCCCCCCCAAGCAAAATTACCGCCCTCCACATCCCCACCATCAACGCAATCATCATCATCATCATTACTCAGCATATAATTGTTCTTCCCTAACAAGACATTTAATATCAAAACTGTGCGACGTTAATTGAAGCCGGAAAAGTGTAAATCGCTTTCCCGTAAACAGCGGATCAACTTAATTATGCGCCGGTAATGATGTAGAGTCCGACATCTGTAGAGGGGCGGGAAAAGACTACACCCATCATCTTCAGGCTTGGCTGACGAGTTCTTTTAAAAAGCACGGATCATCGCGCCCGAACGCTACACTCATTGATAGAGGGATTAGGGAGGAATCCTTCGGAATGTCGGGGACGATCGCAGACGATTAGACCAGTCACGCGTTAAGAAAACTTGTTTTAACTGTCTAGAAGAAACGAGGCGGGGATTTGCTGTATGCCATAGATTTCGGACTTAAGCTTGCTTTGACTGCCTGAGGAAGATGACTTAATTCTGGATAGCTCTGTAGAAAAAACGGACTAGAAAGTGTTGCAGGGGCGGCATTTCTATTACATTCTGTGGGAAATACAACTACTTTACTATATTTTTTGGGGAATATAGTAAGTTTATATGTATACATAAATATCTGATAGTGTCATTTTTGTTACCACTCGTAACATATATGAATCTTAAGAAATTTCCAAAGGGATGCATCCATGCGTAATCTAGATTAATATAGATGCGGCATATAATGATATATCCTACAAATACAAAATTCAGTGGGAGCTTACATATATTATATTTAATAGTACTGATTGATAATAGGTGGTACTTTGATAATAATCTGAATAAATATGTTTTAACGCATTTGAAGTATGAAGAATTGTAATACCACAGGTTGGTACTGGATTAGAAGTGATCGTTCTCTTATTCAGGTCTAAATTGCGATCTGTGAATGAGTGAATGATATGTATGATTGAAGTTCTCCCGGTGAAAAGGGTTGTGACGCAAGAGTAGCTAAGACGTACTCTTGGTCCTAGATAGCGCTACTGAAACAAGAGAACTAAAACTCGGCTTAAAATCGCTGACTTCTTCAGAAAGCATGTATATGGCCATAATACAACATGAAGCATTGTATGTTTTCTTTTATTTTAATGTAACGTATGGATAAAATGTTTTGAGAGTTCTATTAATTATAAAAATCTCTTTTTGAATGATCATATCCCATCCGATCTCACAATATCCTGTGATCTAAGCGAATTAAGTAGAAATTTTATCACAAAAGAAAGGAAAAAAATCATCAGTTTGGCTTGATTCATGAATTTACCCAATGTATTACTCATTCTGTTGTGAACCAATGTATTGCTCATTCTGATGTGAACCAATGTATTGCTCATTCTATGGTATTTTCCCCCAGCTTGATTATGGAGAAATAAATAGTATTTACCGGCGAGGTATACCTCCACTGTTGACACCTCAGATTTGGAGAAGAGGAGCTTCTGCAGTGGTGGTTCTCTTCGTCTTAGTGGGTGGTGACAGATGGAAATGATGTGGGGTCGAAAAAATTATGTCAATATGAAAAAAGAAGAAAATAATTAAAATGTCAATATTCTGCTGTTCAGTATGCGAATAAATGTATGTCTTTACATTTTATTAACTTTAATTAAATTTATTTAGATAATGCACTTGTGTCTTCTGGAATCTTACACTAGAAAATTAAATAAAAATTACGTAACCTCTCTGAAAGTTATAATTCCATCAGGGCAAGGATTTTCATTTGATCTAAATATAATAATTTATTTATTATTTCAAATATTACATTTTAATAAATTTATCTTCCATATTTAACCCTTCACTGCATCTTGTAGCCATTTGGCTCATGTATTTATTTTGATTTATAAATTTTACGTGATTGTTCCAAAGGGTAAAAATGAATGTTTGGAAATACTTTTAAAAATATTTTTTGATAAAAAAAATAGTAAAAATCACCGATAGATTATAATAGCGGAATTAGAATTAAATTTAAACTGGAAGCTTGGTAAAATACCAGGATGGTTGTTGTATGAATAGTTCTACCATTTAAAATATAATCAAAATTCTTTTATGCTTCATGAAAAAATATATTGATAAAATATTTTTTTTTTAATTTTATTGCAGAGTTGTTACATTGTGATATGTATCACTGCGATTTTATTTAATTTATTTGGCACATGGTTATATTACGGTAAATTTCAAAAATAAAATACTTTAAAATTTTGTAAATAATTTTCTTGAATTGTATGTAGCTATTCAAAATATGTATAGTTTTATTGTAAAAAAAATTATAAAAAGGCATGCACTGTAGGGTTAAACTGCAAATCATGGAAGAATTTATTTTCTTTTCATTATTATTTTACTGGGGGCATGTTCCTTTTTTCCATGTCTTTATGCGGTGGCTAAACAATTGGGGAAGCACAAGAAGGAGGAATCCCCTTCGTACATAATTTCTATTAATAAGACCAAAGAAAATACAATGCAATGAAATTTATTGCGATTTAGAATTACAGCGAGAATTTTTAAAATCTATTAAAATTCTGAAAGTGGAAAATATTTCTTTAAGAATCTGTGGAATAGCCTCTAACTCATATAATTTTTTTAGGATTTTAAAAATAAATCTGTAGTTTTTATTACACCAAGAAATTATTGAACATATATTTGAATTTTTCTTATATTTAAAATAATATCAGTAACATTTAAAATAAATTCGAATGTCTTATAATTTAAATTATTTATAATTTAAAATTCATGGTAAGTGATTTTATGTAAAGAAATGGTTATAAAAGATATTTTTTGTAAAATAAAAATCTTTAAATTTCACTGAATATATTCAAAACAAATGTATTCATTAAAATGGAAATTGTTTTGCTACTTATTGAAATTGATAATTATGTTATAAATTTGTCCCATAGCCCTTCAAATGCTTGTCCGCCAGCAGAGGGCAGCACATAAATTTATGGATCAGTTGTTTTTATTTTTCATGGAATGATAATTTAGATTAATTTTATTATATGACTTTTTAAATCATTTCCTATAAATTGCCCTTTACATATTCTAAAATTTTGATATGAACAATGAAATTAATTAATGAATAATAATATTTTATAGCACTATAAAATAGAAGTATTTAACAAAACATAATTATTTAAATCTGCAGGTCTGTTGGTAAAAAAATGTAACACATCTGAATTTATTCGAACGAAATTGCTCAATTAAAGATACACCTATTTTTTGCGACTTCCCAGCATATGCAAAACTACATTCCCAATTTTTCAATCAAGTCCCTTGAGAAATAATGAAATTTATTTGTCCCATCATCTTGTGAGGGAACTAAAGACAGGAGATAATTTTTATTCGCAAAATATTTTATTGTCTGTTTATGCAATAACTTTCCCTATGTTGTTTCTTAAGGTGAGAAAATTTTTAATATAATGTCCATCAAAAGAGTTTCGCAATTTAAGTGTACATATTCTGCAAAAATAGTAGAGCTATACACATGAATAACATATCATTCTGACGATAATTAATCTGCTCTAAATAACAATGACTCTACATAAGAACAATATCTCCTTTTTTTTCATTGAAATCTTGAACAATATTGGTATAGTATTGGTATAATATAGTATAGTATATGTAGTATAGTATATGCATGTTGCACAATATTGTACAGCATCGAGTGATATTATATTATATTATTCAATATTCAACAATATTATACAATATTGCGAATATTATTTATTATCATACAATATTGTACAATAAATATGTGATACTGAAGTATAAGTTGTAGGCTTACTCTTATCTTCTACTTATCAAAATATCGTGGTTTTGTACAGTAAATAATATAATTTGAAACAAATATCTAATATTCCTGCTAACGTAAAGCTTAAAATCTTCTATAAATATATTATGGGTATATTCGTAGGTAAGAAACAAAGGTTGATTTTTTCTTTAACGCTTTAAAGGGCCATTTTTTTTCTAGTCATATTATGTCAAAATATGTTTAGGCTTGAAATTCGAATAAGAAAAGGGATTCATTTAGCTTATTAGATAAGCTTAATTTGATTAATTAATTAATTTGGTTAATTAATAATGAAGTAACAAATCAAGACATCATTTTGTGTAAGATAAAGAACTGAAGCATCTAAGTTTCTGACTTACTAAAAAAAATGTTAGAACTTATGCATAATTTCATGCAAAGATTGATAAATTTGGTGGGAAGTATACTTCCCACGGCCCTAGAAAGGGTTAAAATATGTTTGATTATTTATTTAAATGTTTCTTACTGCAAAGATTCTTTGGATAATAAAGCGTTTGAGTCAAGCTTCTAAATTCTTAATTCCACTTTAAATTCTCAGCGTAAACACATAGCACAATTTTCAACCTCAGAGATAGTTTCAGCTACATGGGAAAAGGAGTAATTCCTCAGTATCTGTAAGCGTATCAGATCCTTACCTGTTCTCCGATAACTTCTCGCTGTCACCATAAAGCAGCTGGTGCGCGCAATAATAAGAAGAAACACTCCGCAACCCATTTTCCTCAAGTCGTTCAAATCCGCTATAAAAAGAACCAATAACTGCGCTTTTAACCATCTCTGATGGGAATGACGTGATGCAATCAGAGGCGGTGAGTTTTCCTGCCCGTAAATCCCAAGCATAAATCAAACCATTTCGAACTATCAGATCCGAGGCTCTGTTTAATGCAGTTTCTATAATAAGCCTTTAAGATCGCTCATTAGACAATCTGTCGGCGATCCTAATGGCTTTATTATGCAACAAATAAATCATTTGCATTTTAAGTACCTTTTTGGTCGGACTTGAAGAACCTCGGCCTGTTTTACTCTCCACATGCAAATTAGAATTCAGAAAAGGAACTTAGGCGAAGGCTTTATTTTTATTAGCTTAAAAGGGAGGAAGTGCAGTGCCTTTCAACGAAATGTTACAAATCAAGGAATTTGGCGGTTGACAGCGTCCGACGCGGGCGATTTCGGGATCATTGTAATACGTGTTGTACCAGTTCACCGACAGGGTCGGGTGTTTCAGAACAGTAAGTTGTAGCCTTTTTCAATGTTCTGCAACTTCCCCAATGGCGCTGTTTTTAATCGTCAGCGAGAGTAATCAATTTGGCAGAGATAATGACATGTCCTAGGAAGGGGTGAATTCAATGGTGTAAGCTGAAATGCGAAGAGCAACATGGACACAATGGAAGCATTTTTTTGTCAACTAACAAGCGTAAAAAAAATGCATGGATAACTAAATCACGTTTGTATTTAATAGGAGAAAAATACAATTATTTGCACACTTTAAAAATCTGTAGATCGAACTTTCCTTTCCAAAAAGTAGTTTGGGCTGACAATTATTCTGATGTATAAACTAGCCATTTAAAGGTAAATAATGTCAATATAGTATTAATATATAAGGAAATTCCATTTAAAGCTATAGGGATTTCAAATAAAAATAAATTATACATATTTTTTCAAAATATGATTTTATTTAACCTTTTATAATCAAGTATAAATCTATTAAATTTTATGCAAATATGATGAAATATACATTGCGAGTCCAATATTCGACCAAAGAATCAAAATTAGCTCTCAAAAGTCATAAGCACAGGGTATATCTCAATTTCAGGTAGATGTAGTAGTTGTTAACTTTAGTTTAACTACATTGTTTCACAATTTTTGGTACTGTAAATATACTTTCTCATTTTCATTCGAATTATGCCATCGTTCTTTAGAATGTGTAGGAAATTAAGATTCTCGTAGGTTTTGATGACTTTTTAAAATTAATTCAGTTCATCTTTATCTCATTTTACAAATTAATTGGAAGCTATAAATAAAGACAATTTTTTTAAGGATTTCGTGGTAATGCTTGGAACTTTATTTTATTATAGAAGAATACGAAATGATTGCAATGCTTTGCTGAATGATAAATTGCTTATTGATCATTACAATGTTATTAAATGCATTTATAGATTCTTTCATATAGAAAGAAATTTCTGAATAAAAAAAAGCATTAACAATTTTTAAATCCAAAAATAAATTTAAATATGTGCGATTAAATTTAGAATAGAATTTATACATTTTGGAAAAAATTAAATTACAAAAAAAACCTTATTATTTTTAATTGAATTAATTTTCAAATATCAGAAATAATAATTCAATCTCTAATATCTAATGCATTCTTCAAATGGTCGAATAAACACTAAGAATTAAAACAAGTTGAAGGAGTTGAACATTATATAAATAAACAGCTATCAGGGCAGTTAGTATTTTTTGACACATAGTAATGCTAGCATGTTTACAGCATTTCAAATGTGCTGCATTATTATGTACCAACAACCATGCGACGTATTTTGTCAATTTATTCTTCAGAATCAAGAATTTGCACTAATTTCATGACGGAAACTGAGATATTATAAATCCTTCCACTAAGTTTTCTTCCATGAAATGTAGTTGACATTATTTGGCAATGAAACATACTGTAGACTGATGTAATCCACTTTTGACTTGACACACATTACTCAATTTCCCTCCACAACTGTCAATCTGCTTCAAGGAGTGCTTTCATCTGAGCAACATACTCTCAAGCGCCCATGGGGAATCTTTTTCTTCTTTTTTTATGAATTTCTTTCTTTCTTTCTTTCTACATTCCTCTCTGAAAAGTAATTGTTTTTGAAAACATAATTGCATCAAAGAAAATTACCTGTTCTGTTAGAAGACATTCGCACTTTCCGATATGAGAATCGATTTTATAATATCATTAGTCCAGAAATTCTGAAACATCAATACTTACAGAACTTCATTTCCATGCAAGATTCAGCTATCCCCATATTCAGCTTTTATAAATATGGGGATCCATATTTATAAAAGCTAATTATAAACGTAGTACTTCCAAATGCGCTTTGGATCAGTCGTAATTTTCTAACAACTTGGCCATTGTCTCACCTGACCTCATTAAAGTATTTCCTAATGTGCAATTTTTATATTTAATGATATGTATCAGCACCAGATCTTAAGAATAGTATTCCTGAAAAATTTATTTTATCTACTAGAGAACATTTTTTGAAATGGAGAAAGAGATTTATTAAGTTTTAATAGTCATACATTGGACATTTGTGTGAAATATATATTTAATATTTATGTGAATGACATGTATTATGTGTTGAACATTTCTCTGTATGACATGTATTATGTGTTGAACATTTATCTGTATGACATGTATTATGTGTTGAACATTTATGTGTATGACGTGTAGTATGTGTTGAACATTTATATGTATGACATGTATTATGTGTATGACGTGTATAATGTGTTGAACATTTATGTGTATGACGTGTATTATGGATTGAACATTTATGTGTATGACATGTATTATGTGTATGACGTGTATAATGTGTTGAACATTTATGTGTATGACGTGTATTATGGATTGAACATTTATGTGTGTGACACGCATTATGTGTTGAACATTTATGTGTATCGTCACCTACCTCTGGATATTTCACTTAAATTTTAAGTATAGAATTTTTTTTTATGCAAAAAACAATTTATAACCTTCTGAGCAGATAAATTATTTCTTACGCACACTTTATACTATATTTATAGACAACTTTTGTAAGATGCATGAATAAAGTTGTAGTTCCTGGCGTGGTTTCGCTTTCATCGATATATCTCTCATATAAATGGAACTATGCCATAAGTTAATTAAATTAATGATAACGAATGAAATGTTTTATTAACTAATTATAAATAGTTCTTTGGCCATGTTCCTATGTTGTTTTCTTAGAATTCTAAGATTCAGTTGCTTTTCCGTATAATCTAATTAGATTTTCTTCAAAGCCAAATCCAAGACCTTATTTATGTTGAATTTCTTTGAAAATAAGTATAAATAAAATAACGAATAGCTCATAACAAATGATCAAAAAGTATGAAATTGTATCCAGAAAATACACGAGTCATATCTCAATCCAAATAAAATTCCATGTTGAATATACATTCATTCAAATGCGAAATCCAATAAGAAATCCGTTTATATTATCTATTTATAAAATATAATAAAGAAAATCCTTTAAAAAATAGAATAAATAAGTATTCTTTTTAAATTTATAAAATATTTCCTTGCATCTAATGCTTTTTTCTTTCAATAATGGTTTGTTACGTATAATTTCCATTTCTCATATATTGTGAACTACAGTGCAAGCAATTCCATTTTAAAATAGAAAAATCTTCTGAAATGTATTTTTCTTCTAATTGTTTTTCTGTATCCAAATAAAGATATAAAGAAAAAAAATACCAATTTTCATAGATAAGTTATAGAATCTTTAAAATAAATCCAAACAATGATGTGAAAAGAAAAGCATTATCATCATTCTTATGAAACAAACTATAATTTTATTGCTTCCACTTTATGTATTTTCATTCAAAGCATATTAAACGAATTTCAATTTGCTGAAAACATACTTTTTCTTAACGAAATTTAATATCTTTTTAAACGTATACAAAATCTTTTAAAAACCAATTTCTTAAAAATTTACTTATTTGAAATTGAGCAATAACTAATGCAATATCAAATATTCCTCCAAGTAATTTATTTTTGATTTCTTGGCTTATATTGAACTCTTATGATTCTACAAATTAAAAAATAAATATCGATTTCTAACATGAGTTATTTTTTTAAGTATCCATTTTTGCACAAATTTCAGCATTAATCATATTGAATTATTCATTAGCTTATATCAATATAGGTAAGACATATACATTTTTTTATTTCATTTTGAAATTACAAAATGCCTTGATTTGGAAGATGTGTAAGATATTAGAAATTAAATTAATGTTATTTGCTCAGATAAATATTGTTCTATTTCTATATATTTTTATTAATTCGCTTTCTGCTCAGTGTTTTTTTTGTTTTGTTTTTTTCTCTGTTCAGTACACATATTGCAATCAAATAAAAACTTACAGATGGCGCCAAAGTAAGTCGTTAGCTCATCGGGAAGTTAGTTTCAAACTGAATGAAAATTTTCACACACACAAAAAAAAAGAAAATATTTATTTCAATATTTTTTTTAATATACCATGGTTATAGAACTAACTAAAAGGTATAAAATAAATTCTCCTGGCCTCAGACAGATTTATAACTCCATATAGATTGCCCTGAAAATTTGGGATTCTGTACTTTGAAAGTTATATGAGGATAGGAGAAGTTATTTTATTTTTTAGTCCATTTTAAAAACGCAGAAAATTAATATTTTTAAATATAAATAATTATTAATGTTTTAATCCTTGGGCTCAAGCTAAATTTATATCAAATGCAATAAAAGCTTTAATTAACCGTTTTCCAATTATAGAAGTTATTATGATAATTGAATTCGAACTTTTTAAATAATTGTTAGTTTTAAGTGCAGGAGTGAACTTCGATTCCATCCTAAAAAATATTATATTGTATAATAGAGTTTTTATGTATCGAATGTTCACATATATCATAATGACTATATCATATAGACTGGAGATGAAAACTTAAAAACACACAGAGTAATATATATCAAGCTAGCTGTGATCAGGTTTTTAAAGATCAGTTTTTCATTTATTATTAGGAGATAAAAAAATAAGCACATAAGTTATACATAACCACGGAAAAATTTGCTGATTTTACTTTCTGTATGAAATTTCGGTTTTTCAATTTTGCTGAAAAAATTATGATATTTTGATTCCTCTAGCGTTATTTCGGTGGCTTTGTAAAAATATGTTTTTTGGTTGAACTTAATTTTCTGTTACTAATGAATTAAAAAGGATGTAGAATCCTTAAAAAATGCCAATATACACACGAACTGCAATATATCCAATATGATACAATAATTTTATATGACTTCAAAAAGTTTGCTGGAATCATCATTCACTAAATTATATAGTATTTAATTCAATAGCTATTTTTAAAATTCAGACAAACTGCAGATGAAAATCAATTGCCTGAGTCAAACTAAATAAAAATTAGGAAACTGATTAATATTTTTTCAAAATTAATTTTTTTCAAATTTAATATGGCTTTTATTAGTTAAATAAAGCCATTCTTTCAATCCACTCTAAGAAAATGGTAGAGAATTTTAAAGCCTTGTATTACTTTTTCTGAATGGAAAAGATTAATTTAAAAAAAAGATCCAAATCCTTGCCTATGTTAACATGTGCAAATCTTGATTTATTTTAAATCTTTAAAATTTTAAACTTTTTTAATAGTCATGCCTGATGTAAATTTGTACACATATATGTGTTTTCTATTTTTTGTTTTAAATTAGGCTTATTATAAATTTATATTTTGATTTGATATTTTTGAAAGAATTGATAATATATTTTTAGGTGTTTGCATCAATTTTGACTTCATTCGAGATTCTTGTATTTTTATACTGTTTTTTGCCTTACGTGAGCAATAAATTCAGTAATTTATTTATTTTTTTGTATCGTAATCAAATTAATTTTAAATGTCTTCCCTTTGAGTTAAAGCCTTACCCTTTTTAAACAAGCTATATTTATCAAATAAATTAGTAAAAAAAAATGAAATATAATTCCTTTAGTAATAAAACCAAATGTGAGTTCATCATTTGGTTATTGTTAAACATAAATTTAGTGAATTATAAATTTATATTACTATGTATAATAAATATGAATTAACCAGGCCAATTTTCTAAAAATTGTCTTTGTAAACACATTGTATTTTAAAACAATTTCAGCACATAATTTGAAATTTTTCACACTATCTAAAATTTAAAAATGTGTTTTTCAATTGTATATTAATTATTATGTTATTTATTATTTTGTTTAATTTTAGGTTTTCAATTATATTAATCGGTCATACAATTTATAATTTTAGAAATTTTAAAAGCAACTGAAAAAATTCTTTTTTAAATTTTAGTTGCAGGAATATTTTTCAAAATTAAAATGAAAATCAAATTTGTCACGGTTTCTACAAATTCCAATGTAAAAACATAATTGTGGTGTTAGATTTTTCAGGAATATTAGTGATGCTACAATAAATTTATATATAATGTTGTAAGGTTACTTTAATATCAAGATCAATTTTATATTTTGTATATATAAAAGACAATCTGATCTGTCCTATATACAAGATAATACAGATTTGCAACTATTAATCAATCTGCTCACAAACTTGAAGAATTTTAGGAAAATATTGTTATGATATGTTTAAAAATCAGAATGAAATTTAATTCTTTTTCAAAGTTTTCGATAACGTATAATTCCTTAAAATTGGTTGCCACAATATAAATAATGTTAAAATAGTCGATGAAGAAAGTGAGTGTTAATAAGATTATTTTCATTATATCACTCAACTTTTATGAACTGCATCTTATAAAAAATATATATTATTTTTACGGTATACTATTTTTATTACATTATTTTAAATAATTATGTAAAATAGTGAAAAAGTATTCTGAATGGATATCTGCATATCAAAGTGGGTTAAATTAATTGCCGATGCTCGTATGGTTCGATAACGATATTCAAAAATGCTTAACACAACTATTTCGTTCATTCCGACTTAATCTTTTTATGAATGATCTTCAACATTTTCATTTTCTGGAATTTCTAATCGAGTAATATATTCGAATCTTATTTTTTTCTATTACCAATTCCAGGTAATAGTATACAGTATTATATCCTATTAGTCACCTCTCCAAATTTTTAAGTAATCTAAATAAGCGAACCGTCGTCAAATGCCACTTAAAATATTCGACCTGCTTTCACATTCATACAAGTCGCGTTCTTGATATCTATTGATTTTGATGCATAAAATTGATTCTTAATCATTTTAGCCTGAAACTTTGCTCACTTGTTTATTGTATTAGTTTTTGGCAACGTTTTCTTAATACCAAAAGTAAGGTAAATCCACAAACACAAACCACGATTCCGATACTGAACCATTATAATTATTTCTTTTTATTAATTTACTCAAGTAGAATTAACATATTATGATTTTCAGTATATTTTCAAAGTGTTTAGCTTTGACATAAAAATTCAACCTTGATTTGAAATCGGAAACCGGTAATTTGTGTGTATGAGTTCAACAGACAAAAGATGTATATGAGTAAAGTATAGATGGATAAAGATAAAAAAAAAAAAATAGGGGATTTAATCTTTTAAAGATTTTAGCTGCACAAATAAAGAAAGGTGTATGTGCACACTAGAAGATTTTTTTTTTAAATTTTAACTTTAAAAATCCAGTTTTTTTACAGTAAGTCATTAATATATGTTTAAACTCATTTCAGTGAGAAAAAATCATATTACACTAATTATTAATTAATTAATTAGTATTTAATGAGCTAATTAGCATATTTTTTTGAAACATGATGTCTTAAATTCTAATTTGTACAGACACACAATTCTAGTTGAAAATTATTATTAGTCTTTAGGTTGTCTGCATCAATCAAGTCATAAAAATATATAGTTTTTTTAAACAATTTTTTCATCAACGATGAATAGAAAAAGCGAGTTTTTTTCTGTAATTTTAACTTTCAAATAGCTATTACAAAATTATTTCAATATATATATATATCTTTGATTGAGGCACAAAACATCCGCTATTTCATACAGATTATTTTGATATATAAATTATTGTATTTGGTTCATTTCTTGTTGAGTTATGATTGTTTGAATGAAGCAACATTGTGGAAAAATATCATTCTCCATAAAATGAGTTAAACAAAAAACGTTTCTACAGTTTTTAATGAAAGCACGTCAAGAAAAATAATTATAACTCGAGAAATATTTCTAATATTGACAAAATCTTGGTATCGTTTGAAAGCTAAAGGATCAAAGAACATTATTAAGCAATTAAAAAAAATTCGATATTTTGAACGATTTTCGCAGTTTTAAGTGTGTGCATACACCTTAAGCATTTTGGATTGGCGCTAAGACATAACAAAGAAAGTAAAGTACTTGCATTTAGGACAGTGGATTGTCCTTTACATTAAACAAAATAAGCTATCAAAACATTTAAAACAACTTTGACATAATCAATATTCTGTTATTTCTATCAGGAAAAAAAAAGGAAGGAAAAAAAACATTTTGTAGTGTCGGTAGATGCATCATAGGTATGTGATTGGCGCCATTTATCGCGATTGAAACGCGATATCCAACAGGTATAAGGTATCAGATCTATTACAAATTAAATAACGTAATTTGAAGTTTATAAATACATCGTAAATGAATTTGTGAAGAACACTCAAGTAAAAAAAAAATAGTATAAATGAAACAGTTCAATATTGCAGTATATTCAGTTCAATGCATGGGATCTTTCAAATTAATAAGAAATCAATAATATGAACTTTTATATATTTTGCCAATGACTTCATTTCTAAAGAAATCTGCTTTTCGCTGTTGTATAATTTGACAATAAATTATTTCATTATATTTTGAACTAAAAATCTAACTAATTTGCTAAATTTCATTAACTGATTAAATTATTATACTATTAAATTCAACTTAAATATGATGCTAACTAAATTATGAAATATACTCGACACAGGAACAATACCTTATTGTTTTTTTGAGCCTAATCGTTTGGTTGCCTTATTTGCCATGTTATTGGTAATGCATCATTTAACTTTAAACAACAAAATATGAGTTAAAAAATAGAGATCTCAAATTTTTAAAATTATCAAAATATTAGTAATTAAGCAGATGCATACATAAACGTATTCATAATAAGTGCAATTTTGAAACACTGAACATTAAATACTTTTCACTTATTGAAACTTTAAAAATTTTACTCAAGATACTTTTATAAGGGAGAATAGCGACATACATAAATCCTAATAAATAATGTCGAAACGGTGATTAGCACTATATAGAGTATTTGGTTTTTAAAGCAATTATTTTATTTTTCATTCAATAAATAATTTTATAAATATACATTTTATTTCTTATGACTGCATTAAAAAAATTCCTCTTATCCTAGATAAAAAATAATGCACAGTTTAACCTATTATTTGACTTGGAAACCATTTTGAAAGCTTTTCTCAAATAAGTATTTTTATTTATTTATTTATTTGCTTTGATAATCGTTAAGTAAGATGTATCAACAAACATTCTTTTGTTTGCTAATTTAATCATATTCACGGTAATTACAATTTTATTCGTCTCCAGATTTGGAAATCTGTAATGTAATAAAAATTTATTTTAGAATCTCAAGATCAGGTTACTGTTATCGCAAGTATATAATATTTCAGATCATTGATCTGTTTTATCATTTCATTCCACCGAGATATCCGAAACTGCTTATCTTTAGAACTCAATTCAGTTCCAGAAAGTGTTTTAACAGATTAGAAGAGGAAGATGCATCAAATTTTATTTCTTTTTGTGCAGTCTGACTACTAGTAGGATCAAAATTCATTATCTAGCGATAAGAATCAATTCAGATACTTCCATCAAAACGAAATTCTAATATTTGCTAAGGTTCTTGAGTTTTAGACTGGAATACACCCTGCGAATCTGATTTCATTTCAACACAATGGTGAACTTGAAAAGGTTTATTATTTTTATTAAGAAGTCACAAAGTGGCAATATTTGAAAACAAATTGACATTAAGAATTTAAATATTTTCGGATATTTTAATCTCATATTATTCTTTGAATGTAAGCGAATATGTTATCTAATATGACACGAACTCTCTGTTAGAATATAGGGTTAAGAAATTGAAAATTGTCTTAATAAATTCTCTTATAGATATATTCTCATCAGAGAGCGAATGCCATAATATTAAAAATGATGTTTTCATTTTATGAATGCAATGAGAAAAACATTGGATATGCAAATAATTATAGAAGAAAAATTCAAAAAGTTTGAATCAATTTTTTTAAATACTATGTATATTTAGGCAAAAAATAATAAATAAACCAGTAACTCAATATAAACAATTTTGTATGAGAATCGGAGAGACAATTTAATATAACGATGGAAAAGTTAAGAATTTTACTTCTTCTAATAATTTAATAGTCAGTGGAGAATATTCATTTAAATATGTTTTAGTATCAGTGGAATTATCTCTATCATAATTTCAGAAATATCACTCCGATCAATCAGTCCTTCCCTCCCCCCCCCAAAAAAAAACATTTTTTTTTTATTATCTATGGAGAATCACAACTTGTGTATTAACGGAGAAAAAATATATATCCCCACTGAATTTTGGCTGATCACTCTTAAAAATTCATTTAAAAAATCCGACAATATCGCTTTTATGAGCACTATACTGCCTTTTGATTTTTTTTCTTCTATAAAAAAGCCAAACGTTTCATTTCTATGTTAGTAATATTATAATTGAAACTCAGATATATGCTCACAAATTAAGTGTTTTTATTGCAATAAAAGCAGTTAATTGTAATATTATTGTCTTACATTTAATATCGTTACTGATAAAGATACTTGTTTTACAAGTATCATTATACGGGGGAGAGTCAAAAAGTAAAGGGACCTTTGAGAAAAACTGCATTTATTCTAATGATAGAAAATTTAAATATACATCATTTTTCTGCATAGCCACCCTGGATTTCAACGAAATTTTCACAATGTTTCAGAAGCGTTTTGATTTCGTCGGGGGAAAAAAATCCAGTTGTATCTGTAACCAATTTTGCGCCGCATTAATGCCAATCGATAGCAAATCTTCTTCCCCCTTAGCGCTTTCTTCAATGGTTCAAAAATATGAAAATCACTTGGAGCAAAGTCTGAACTGTATGGCGGGTGTTATAACACTTAGAATTCTAACTCCTTTATTGTTTCGGCAGTCCGTTGGCAGAATGCGGCTGATCATTATTTTGCTGCAAGATGACACCTTCACGCACTTTTCCAGGACGTTTGCCTATAATTTGAAGTTTCAATTTGGTTCTCAACACATCACAATAGTCCTCAAAGTTTCTTCTCTCGGGGTGAAATAAACGGCTACAACATCTTTCATGTACCTAAATAGGGTTAGTATAATCTTTACAGATGATGTTTGGTGTTTAAATTTCTTAACTTCTGGTGATGATGGATGTTGCAGCCGACAAATAATTTCCTCAGGTTTAACACCTTCCGCAAACGAAAACTGAATCACTGCCCTCATTTCCTTTTTAACGCAGATCGGCAATGCAGCTGATATTTTAACGGACTGCTACACTATAACGACTAATGCGGGAATAAGAGTGATATGTTACATAGAAGTGTTGCCGACTACACTAATCCAATGCTGGATGCTAGCAGTGTTACCAAATTTTGGAAAGAGAAATTCCAAACGTCCTTTTATGTTTTGATTTTAACTCGTATTATTCATATTGAGTCATCTTGAAAATTTGATTGATCTACAAACTTAATTAAATAAGGTTAAGATTTTTAACAGGCTTCCTCCTTGAAATTTCACACTTAAGATTACGACAATTTGTTGTTCCATGTTTTCTAATGTTGGAATTCTTTCTTAATAAATATGCATTGTATTCGATATATATATATATATATATACTAGCCGCCTTTGGCGACCAGCCGGTTCGCCAATCTTAATGCTCGTTAAAATTTTAATAATTAAATATTTTATGTAATTCCTACTTTAATAGCTTCTTCATCAAATATTTTAAAGGTTCAAATTTTGATAGACATGTAATTCACTCATAATAATATAAAGTCCTTCAGCCATAACATAATATGTATATCTCTAATTTTCTGTTAGTTCCGGTAGAATTTATGCTTAAAATTAAAATGGAAATGATTAAACTGCAATTAATATAATAATATTTTTTACTGAAACAAAACATTTTTTTTTAATAATATGATTACTGATA
The DNA here is from genome assembly GCF_947563725.1 of Argiope bruennichi. Classification (NCBI taxonomy): domain Eukaryota; kingdom Metazoa; phylum Arthropoda; class Arachnida; order Araneae; family Araneidae; genus Argiope; species Argiope bruennichi. The sequence continues at coordinate 36,108,076 of NC_079152.1, read as the reverse complement.
ATAGAGTCACTGAGCGTTTAAACTTTATGGGCACTAAAGAATATCTTTCTTAAGTTAAGTAATATCTCAAGAATTTGTTAACAAAATTTTCTCAGATTCATCATGAACAGATCAATTCATTAACAATGTCTAATTTTAAATGCATCAAACTTTAAGAAAATAAAATGAATCGTTTAAAATAATCGGTCGAAAACAGGTTTAAAAAACTACTTAAAAAACGATGTACTTATACAATTTAACGTAATATTAATTTAATTACAAAAGCATGCAACTAACCTAAAAATAATTTAAATAATTGAAAACATGTTAAAAAATCTACTTAAAAAACGATGTACTTAAAACTATAAGCATATACAAAAAATATATAACTAACATAAATATAATTTACTTACAAAAGCATGCAACTAACCTAAAAGTAATTTAAATCATCCGTTGATAACGGTTGTCATGGCAACAATCAGAATGCGCATGCGTGAATTTTCTTCGCCAGCTCCGGTAACGCAAATGCGTGAATTTTTCTACGCCAGTTGGGGTAACGCTATGCAGATTATACATTTTTAATTTCCTTTATTCTGTGTTATTTTAATTCAAAAGTACTTCAGAATGAATCTGAAACATGGATTAATTAACAATGTTTACTTTTAAATGCATAAAACATTAAGAAAATAAACAGAATCGTTTGAAATAATCCGCCGAAAAATTTTAACCCTAGCCCCATTACTGTTGGGAGAAAAAAAATTGAACCCTTACTCATTTGGCGGTGGGGAAAATGGAAGATTTTTTTGGCGGGAAAGTTAGTTTTTAATTAATAATTAAAATTTCAAAAAAAAGGACCCCAGGTGCACATTCCCGACCTCTAAGGTATGCATGTACCAAATTTGATAGCTGTATGTCAAATGACCTATTAAGAAAAAGCTATTAAAGAATCAGTAAATGGGTTTTGATTCCATTTTTTGTAGTACCTCAATCACCTCAATCATTTTGAAGTAGCGTTATTTTCTATCATTTATAAACTGTTACAAACTAATAATTTATATATATATATATTTCTATTTTGTTAAGTTTTGTATTAATGTTCTTAAATAACTATCGATCGATTCTAAATTCAATCCACTGAGGTGAAAAAGTGTATTTATTCTAATCTAATTAAGAGATATTCAGTGTCTTTTTGATTAAATTAAGTGCAAACAACATTTTTGCTGCTGAATTTCCTATTAAGTAATCCTTTATTTATTGTATCCTTTCTTCTCATACAAAAACCTTGGCTACTTTTTTCGTTTGGAATAAAGTTATTTTTTTTAACAAGGAAAAAAAAAAGAAGATTGAAAGAATAAATCCTGGTTTATTTTTTGGGCGAAATTCCAATCCTTTATTCAAGAACCGTAACAAGTAAGTTTTTAATTACCCTTCTAGAAAAATTTCTAATGAATATTTCATGCTCACTTATCGGTGAAAACCTCGGTTTCTTGAAAATAAATAAATTAATATTCCGATGCTAACTAATGTTTAATTAAGATTAATATTATTAAATTTGTGCTTCCCTTTTTTTCTTTCTTTGAAGTATTAAATTCCTTACTGAAAACATTGGAAATCCATTAAAACACGTAAACAATTGAAAAATTTACTTTCTTTCGTTATTTTAATGCATGCATAATTAATTAATCACCGTTTAGTCTTTACCATTTTTCAATATTTTTTATGCAATGATTACTAAAGCTACTCGAATATTAATTAAATTCACTAGATGAATTGTTTTGTTACATCTACTTTGAACTATGCGTTCATTTATTTAAAGAATTAACTTAACAAACAACCGGGAAATTTTAAGAGCTAAGGGCAATTAAGTTGAAAAGTGTAAAATTATTTTACTTAAATATCAAAATATTTCTTTTACGGTATAAAAGAACCTTTCAAAATGTAATCGCGTAACTCGTTAAGATGATTAATTACAAAATCATGAGATTAAGATTTATTTCTCTTCAAGATAGCACCCATCCACTAAAAGAGTTGAGTTGAGTTGAGTTTGTTTTTAACGGCACAAAAGCCTCCTTTGGCTAAGCTGCTCCACATTCACGAAATTAAAATATTTGTATCAATGTATAATAAAATGAGAGCATGGAATGTTTAAAAAAATCCAAATTTCTAAAAGCATAAAAACGTGAGTCATGAAAAAGCGCAACAATGATTTAAGGTATGGTACTGTATTATAAAACTCGGGTAATGTTTATATATGATTATAAATGCCAATATTTTTTTTAAACTAAAAAGGTTAACATACAGTGTTTTGGAAAGCAATTCTCCCAAATCAGGGTGAGATTTCTGAAAATATGTAAGACATTGTAAACAAAACTGTGGACATTCTACAAAAAGTGTAAAAAGACAAAGGATTGTTACAAATTGTGCGAAATGGTGTTGGGTCCTCTATCAACAATTGTCGGTGAGTGAATCGAGTGTGCCGGATCCTCAACCGAGTTAAAATTGTGTCCAATTTTCTTATGTGTAAAGTGGGCCAGAGATCTATTGTGAGCTTGATTGTATGAAGCTCATTACGAATCTATGCGTCCCATTCAGTTTGCCATTTGGAATGCAAAATGTGACATATATATTTCTTATAATCAGAAAGAGGAATCTGTGTTAGCAAGGAAGTTGTAGCCAATTTAGCTGCCATATCAGCCTTTTCATTTTCCGGAATTCCATGGACCCACATAAAATAATTTGAAAGCCCTTCAAGCTAAGTTTGTCATATAAGTTTAAAATGTTGTAAAGCAAAAGATGGCTGCTGGCATGTAAAAATGTTAGGGATTCCAGAGCGCTCAGTGAATCAGTATATATTATATAGCTATATGTAGAACTATCTGAAATAAACGATAAAGCTTTTAAAATGCTTTAAAAATGGTACAAAATGAATGAATTATATAAGATATTGTATAATTTGAAATAATATAAGTGAAAGAAGTATGATCGAAACCTCTAGAACCATCTGTAAAAATTACTAAAAGAATTTACTAAAAAAATCACCACTAAAAAAATTTACAGTATATTTACAATATGTTCGCTGAGACTTGAGAAAAATTTCAACTTGATAAAAATTGAAATTCTATTTACTTGTAGAGAAATAAAGTTGATTAAATGATCTCTTTCAGTCGTATTGCTTTTCACCAAGAAAACGATTCATTTATGTATTTTCATGTACAAAATGATACATCTGTTCTTTTCAAAGGAAAAAAAGGGGGAAAAAATCATAAATTTGTCCTTATTCAAGAATAGGAATGAGATATTGAGGAGATTCTTAGCATCTTATTGAATTTTTGATGATAAATTGCAACGTATTTTTCAACTAATATATTGAGATAAATGAGAGAAATACCACGAAATTATTGCTTTTATTGGAGCACATATTTCAATGAATTTCATTTTTTCAGACGTGGAAATCAAATAAATGGATTCGGAAAGATTCCTAAGCTCTAATGAAGTATTACGTTAAAGATTCAATTATTTTTTAAAAAACAAACTGGAAGTTGGGATCTGGATTTAGATTTCAACTTACATGAAATATCTGATAAGTCACCAAAAAGAAATAGATAATAGACCAGATTAAAACAGACTTTATTTGTTTATTAAATAAAAAGTGCTCATCCACTGAAATCAAATAGCAAAGTGACTGAATTTCAAATTAATTGAATGTTTCAGTCTCGAATCACTATGAAGATGTAGATACTAGAATGAATTATATTCATAAATAAGATTACTGTGTGATAATAAATGATGGGTTAAAAGCGAATTAATAAAAGAAATTCTAAACATTAAAGAATACCTAGAAATACTAAACATTAAAAGAATACCAATTCGTGATGATTTATTAAAACGTGTGTGGCTTATCCCACCTGGTCGACAGTAACATCAAACCAGGTCCATGATCCTGCACGCCTTCAAACAATGTAGCACTGCCTCAGGATTCAATAACAGATGGCTTTTATTGAAACTTATGGAGGCCAAAATGTGGGCAGGAGCATCTTGAGTCGCATTGCATTTTGAACACAGGGTATAAACTTTGTGTGCCATCAAATGACTTTGTTCACGAGTGTGTCCACTTCGAAATCTATCCAGAATTGTCTGATCGCGTCTGTTGTCAACCTCAATTAAAACAGCAACATGGCGACTTTCCGTTTACCATTCATGCATGGGGGCACTCCTCCAAGAAGAACATATATCTTGCCTGCCCCCGGTGGCGATTTCTGAGAAAGTAAGGCAGTCACCATGAGCGTAAGACACCATAAGGCAGCCACCATATCCTTATAGCTGCCCTGTCGGGTCAGACCATCAGCAATTTCATTTCCAAGCACATTCACATGCGACGGAACCCACTGAAGGGTGATCTTAACATTGGTAATCAAGCGATTTAAAAGCCGGGCAATGTTCCTAGTCGTGCGGTCCCCATGCCTCCATCATTCAGATAAATGCTGAATGGAACTTCGGCTGTCACTCAAGATCCAAATGTCAGTCAAACATTCTCAGTTATTCAAAATTTCAAAGCGTCCTCAATAGCTATTAGTTCTGCTCGGAACACTGAGCAGTTCTCGGGGTTTCTTACACAGATCCCAATGCCGTTCTCCTGTTTAACAAAAAAATCCACATCCCGAAATCGCGCCTTCACCCATGTTGCCGTCAGTATAGATCTATAATGCATCACAAGGTATTTTATCGATAGTCTCCAAAACAAGCTATCTAAGATATCCCGGGTGATGTGTGCTTTTGTTAGTGTATGGGCTCAATTCAGTCTTGAAAAAGGCCCGAACATAGAATGAATCAACAATATCAGTACCACAAGTTAGTGAGACGTATACTGTTTCATTATGCAGCCAACTCTCACTTTCAGCATGGCTAAGTGGAGGGATGGCTGCCTCATCGAGGCGGGGCGGGAGACTTTTCCTGGGCTGAATGAGCGAAGTACGTCGGCAGACTATTCTCATAGTAGGGTCACCCAAGGCGTGAAGGCCATTCCATTATGTTTAGCTATATGCAATGCAAGCATGAGGCAAAGTCAGACTTCAGCCTTTGGTGCCTCTAGGTCCTTGATCTCTTGATGTTGCATTTTAAGCCCTTTTATCATGACTCGTCGATTGGGAAACAATGATCACACTGCATCGTCCGTCGCACAAGTTAAAAAGGGACACGTTAGGAGTGTTAGTAGAGGCTTCCATCCGAAAAGTAAGCTACAGTATACATCATTTCATTTCCATTTCCTGTCACAACGTTGATAAAATTACTGGCAACAGAGGGCGCGTGTTATTGAACGTGTTGGTTGAGTGAAAATAAATGCCCGTTGGTTCGATAACTGAACTAACCGCATGCCTCGAAGCGACTTTGGGCTAATTGATATATTCTCCCCAAAATGTTAGATTTCTTACACATGTCGAAAATAATGGAACTCTGGCAGTTAGGTCTTCTGCTAATTCCACAGGTGCGCCATTCTGGTAACACTTTAAGGAACATATCATAAATATATATGCACTTTTATTCTATATTTTATATATAAAGTAACCTGCTTATTTTTTGTAGCTATGCATGCTAGCCATGTTCAGTATCAAATGACTTCTGCCTCTATTATTTCAACTTTCTACTGGATAGGTTATCATGAGTCCTGCCGGTTTGGCAATTAGACTATTATTTCTGCCCATTTGGATAAGCCTTTCGAATCAACATGTTTATAGATTTTAAAAACTATCTACCTTTTCTGTTATGACAATGCGATCTCCATATACGTTTAATATTCATTTACAAAAAAAGAAAATTGTAGGAGAATCTGTACCGGATTTCATTACTATTATTATAGGTTCTTTTTTATCTATTAATAGCAAAACTTGACGATAAATTCAATAATAAAATATCCATCTTTAATAGATACACTAGACTTGGGAAAGAATGGTTCAATTTATTATATCATTTGCAATTCACGGAAAATATAACGATAGTATCGAAACCTTTAATTAGAATTAAATGATGTTGGTGTTGTCGAAAAAAGTTTAAATATCTGATATTTTCCATCGAATATTTATTAATATTTGAGAAAAAGGATAAATTATTGTGTGAATATCTTTTTATTGGTCAAAATTAATAATACTTTATAGTAAAAGTTCTTCATTTATTCCTTGACGTTTCTAATTTCCCAAGTTAGCCGTCAATGGCACTAATATTAATTTGTCTCCTGTCTTTAAAGACATATAATATGTTAAATAATAACGAATGCCTGATATTTTGATAGAAATATATATTATTCCACAATTGCCATTTCAGGTGGTGATTCATTAAGGGTTTCCAAGAAACTTAATGTCAGAAGATATCAAAAGGGATATAGCATACCTTTCAATTTTAACCGGAACATACATTATAAAATTTAATGTTGTTTCCAAATGTAATAATTCTTGAAACAGCCCCGAATAAAATTTTGAAATAAATAAGCCTCATAAAAAAACTGTAGATTAAATAATAATAGTTCAAATTTAAGTTATAACTAATAAAGTATTAAAGAAATAATTCTGAATAAAGTCCATTTTCCGATTGCATTTTAACTTGATCCATGCAATCAAATAAGTTTGTGTCAACCATGTCAAATATGAATTAATTCTAAAAGCTGATCCAAGAACAACTTCACTCAGAGAGGAATTCCACAGAAGATCATATTTCTATTAAATTAGAGGGATTATTTTCCCTTTTAATAAAATTCGAGCATTTATTGCACCGTCACGTTGTGTTAGGGCAACTAGCTTCACAAAGTAAATATTTTTATTTTCTTGCTCACCTAATATCGAAGGCTGTCATTTTTTTCTATTCCCCTTCCACACGACAAAGCCGTCAAAGCAATATGCATTCTGTTTATTTTTAACACCATCGATTTTTCTCTGTTGTCAGTTATTGTGAAGCCTTCTTTCATATTTTTCGTGTACAAAATGACACGAAAAGAGATACTGAAAAAAAATATAAAGTGTAAGTTTTGACATCGGATCAAATTTTGGAATATCCTTCAAAAAACAGGAAAATAATGGAAGAATGCACACACTTTTTTTGTATTGTATTACGAGTGAGCCCCAAAGTGTAACGTGGCACCGATTTAATACCAGAGGATTCCATCATGAATCAAAGTTGACAGAAACATGATTTCTGGCGCTTTCACGAGGCAGCTTTCTAGGGATTCTATTTTCTATTCTTGATAACAATTCCCAAGTTGCTTTGAATGACATCACTATTTTGGAGAAAGTAAAAGAAAAGAAATATCAAAATTTCTCAACAGTATGTGGGTGTAAGCCTTTATCTTGTTTAATCACTTATAACTGCATTTTAACTACACATCGAAATGCATTCATTATGATTATCTTCAAAAAATTAATCAAGAAATTCAATAAGGAGATTTTAATGGCTACAATTAAATGCCTTTTAAGAAGAAACTCAGCTCATTTTAAAATCAGTACTTCGATTCTCGAATGAACTCAGAAACACTGGGAATTTAAGAAGAGAGAAAAAAAAATGAGAGATTTTTAAATGTAGTCTATGTACTACATTTCCTTAAAGCATTGCCAGTTAAGAATTAATTAATATATTAATTAATTAATTTAATTTTTAATAATGAACTAAGACATGAAATTTGAGAAGAAAGGCAGGTAAAAGTATCACATGAAAGAAAACGCAAAATCAGCAAAAATAATTTTTAATAAACGAATTCCATTAATGATCTAAAAGTGAAAATTCAGTAATTACTTCCTAAAATTATTTATTTTTATACTTTAATTATGCATTGTAAAGTTAATATTTTAATTTGAGACTAAAAAAAAGAATTTATTCTTTTGAATTCGCTCAGTTTTTTTATCAAATATCTCTAATTGTATTTACAATCGCATAAGGACAAAATACTCAAAATAATCGTTGCTTAAGCCCATAGATTTAAAAATATTTTGGTTCCTTTTTAAACTTCTAATTCTTAAATTTGAATGTTTTACTTAACTTTATTCACGTTTTTGAGATGAAACAAATTATACTTTTATCTTAAAACCTGATAAAACTTAAAAATTTGATCTTACCTCTTGAAAAATCTTTGAAATTAATTCTTAATTATTTCATTCTTATCTAAGAGATAAGTTGATACAAACAAGAACATGAAGATATTTGAAATTTCATTCAAAATATTATTCGATATTTGAAATAATATTGAATTATTCGATATTTATATGAAATAATATTCATTTATTCGATATTTGAAATAATGTTTCATTCATAATATTCATGAAATAACATTCAATTTTTGAAATAATATTCATTGGATATACATCCAAAAGCATTTAAATATACAATCAGAATTCCGAGATGCCAATTTTAAAGCAGCAGAGGTAACAGTTTTAAAATGGAATGCTACAACTCCACTTTATGTGTATATTTCCATCATACGGCCAGTTTTGTATTCCGATTCGTCTATTAAGGAAATTAAAGTATCCGAACACGTTCGGAGCACTTTTTTTAGAAAAACAGGGTGTAGACATACTTTAACCATAATTCTGTGTTTAAGACTATTCAAAATTAGTAATAGGATGTCGATATTTGAAATAAACATTAAAACTTTTTGAAAATTGGTATTTAATAGCATAAATTTAAGCAAATTCTTTAAAAACTTCAAATTGGTTACAGCAAAAATTATTACACTCATGTGAACAAAACGTATACCAAAATAAACTAAATAGTTTTCCCTAGGGAATGAACTACAAGCGTATGGTTATAATAATAAACAAAAATTTTACAACCAGTCAAAGAATTTATCATGGAATATTTAGTAAATTTATGACGTTATTGTTCAAACAATAGGCTGTAAATTAAAAAAGTATTTCCTCAATCTAAATTCTTTTAGTTTATTCCCAATAAAATAGTACAAAGAAAAAGTCACCAAATTTCATATCTATATATTTTTCATATCTCTATCATATTCGTAAATTTCATATCTCTATATCTATCTGTTTTTAAATTATCATGTTTAAAAATGTACGAAAAAAAAGAGATAGATAGAATTTCAAAATTTTGATTGCTTATTGATCATGGCAAGAATTACTTTATGCTTAATTAAAAAACTGAATTTAATATAACCTGTTAACTATACTTGTATGCAATAAAGGATTAATATATTTTAAATTATTCTCTTTTTGGACTATTTAATTAGTTCAAAAATGTATTTTAAGATTCAAAATTTGCTCATATTTTTATTTCTAAAATTAACTGTTGCGCGTATGCAGATCGTCTGATAGTTGATGGTGCAAACTTTAAGATGTGATATATCACATTCAAGAGACGAAAATTTACACAGCAACACATTGGTAGAAACGCCCATGAGAGGAACAACAGAGGCTTAAGATGAGAAAGGAAATGAGACAGAAATTAATGGCTAGACATTTATTGGACTAAATATTTTCAAACGACGTTAATTATTACAGCAAATGTTCGATCTCTCCCCTCCCCCTTGAGATGCAATGCGAAGTCACAAGGGATAACTAAAAGATCAGTGATTACCAGACAAGTTTGATATGCTGATTCCCGGGGGTATTTCTTAAAATCATTTAACATTATTAGTAATAGGAGTTCGAGATGCTCAAAATATACATTATTTCAGAATACTTTGTAAATAATATAGATAACATTGCTTGGAAGCTGCCTTGTAAGAGAAATAGTTTTCCTGAAATGTTGAGCATCATACTGACAATTCGATTTCGTTTTTAACTCAAATCACGATAGAGTCTACACGATCATTATATACTTTACGAGTATTATAATAATAAAATTCATGATGTGATGGACTTCGAGTAATAAACTTGGAGTACAAATGTGTAACCATAACAAGATACTTACGATAATAACTCAACACGACTGAATTTACCTGGGTTGTTGTCAGAAGCGCAAATATCATCTGTTATAGCAAGACAGAGGAATTGCGGGTTGAAGTGCAGTTTAGTGGGCCCTCGAGTTTGTCGCCAATATGGTAAGCCAAAGAAACAATCTTATAGTAAACCTAATGCTGTTTAGCTTACTACTTTTTACAGTGGTTGAGTTGTACATGAACTATGAATATTTTATGAAAAATTTAACAAAAAATATCAATTAAAGGTTTTAATTTTTTTATTATAATTTTTATTGTTAATAAGCCACTGTAATGCTATTTTTAATGTGAATACGAACAGGAAATATGTAATCATTTGCAATACATAACTGTCGATATGAATTTTAGAAATCGTCTGAATTATTATTTTAAGAAATCGTCTGCAATAGAATTCCTTGCATTTTTCATAATTCTTTTTCTGAATTACGATTTCCATGACAAATTGTTATGCCATTAATTGTTTAAGAATGGATCTGTGGTGAATGTAATGGCAATAACTATTTTGAACCTGCAGAATCGATGAAGGGGGAGTAAATAATATATATATATATATATATATATATATATATATATATATATATGCGAGTTGCTGAAGTTGGGAAAAGAATGCGTGTTTGAAATTTTGTAAGAAGAATGGTTTGATTGCTTCTTTCTTTTCTTTTGATTATGTATTGTTCTTGTTATCAACACAGTCTTTATGTTCAATGAGCTAGGAAAGCAACTAAGATCCCGCTCCCGCTGCTGGAGAAGCCGTGGGATGTTTTTTTTTTTTTTTTTTTAAGTTGAAATATTCGGCCTGGACCTTCTTTAGATGTCTAAGGCATCGCATGCTCTAAATTTTACTCTCTACGCAACAGACCGGCTCAGCCGGTTTGAAAAAAAATCTTTATTTAAAAAGTGTTAAGATAAGCAACGATGGTGAACCCAAAGGTTTAAAAAATAAAAACATCTAGATAAAACATTACTTATCAGTAAAATTTTAATGCAGAAAGTTTTGTTTATTTTGTCCGTCATCTTTAATGGCGACTTGGCATCCTTGGCGCAGCAAGGGGCACACTAAATTACACTTTTACTGAGTTGCGAATATTGCTGGACAATACTTAGCTTTTTGATATTCCTATCCAAAACTGCGGACGACAATCAGTTAGACTAAATTTGAATTTTGAACATTTATACAATACTTTAGAAGCAATATGATTCTTTTTGGATTATGAATATGGCTTCTTGGTATAACCGTCCATTTGGCAACTCATTAGTATGTAACAGACATATATGCCATTGTAATGGTCTTCCAAAAGTGCCTCAATCAAACGTGTCACTCCACCTTTCCAATCCTATTGACACTTGCTCAGCACACATTTTATAATCGATTAGTTAGAAACTCATATATTTTTGAAAATCTGAACTTTTTCTTTTGAACTTTCACCAGTAGTTAACGATATATGGCCTACATTTTTGCTACCTAACTTCACTATGCTCTTCTGATGTTAATTTTTGACGATAGATATTTGTTTAAGGATTTCATAATTGCGTCCATCAAAACATAAATATTTAATGGGTACCGCTTCACCTACCTTTAAATCGTTTTCCCTTATTCTTTCCCTTCTCACCTAGTTGTATCAACTAAATAAATTTTTGCTCAGATGAAACTAAATCAAAATTAATCAGTATTATAATTTATGTCCATACTTTACTTGAGGAATCAGTGAAGTTTGCATTTAGTACTGTCTGAGACGTATAAATTCTCATCTGATATATCAATATCCATGTTATCTTCTAACTAACCCATTGTGATACATTTCCGTTATATGCCTGCTCTAATATTAAAATTACTTTTCACAATGTACTTCTTTCCAGAAACACAATATTTCCACTTTTTCTCAATTTTTTTAATGCCAAAGTAATGTAGGCCAAAATAATAAGTATTTTTGTGGGTTCTAACTGATCCATTAAACACCATTCCCACTGCATACCAAAACTAATTTCGAAATAAATTCACAAAAAATACGTTTTAGTAAAGATATATATATATATATATATATATATATATATATATATATATTATCATCTTTATTTAGTAATTAGATCATTTTAAAATTGAATATATGTATTCCATTTTAACATGATCTAATTACTAAATGAAGATGATGATAAGATATTTTTATAGTCTTCAAGAAAACTAATGCATAATTAATTCGCACTATGACAAAATCGATTCTAAAAACATTTTGGGCTCACCCTAATTTTGATATCTCATATTTTCACAAATATAGATACATCCTCTCAAGCAAACGGTGTTTCTGTTAATAACGTCAATATGAAATGTTTAATACTTATCACAGTAAAGATGTCAAAGAATCTATAAGAAGATGAAGTTTGAGTAATTTGAAAATAATCTTTCTTTATTTTGTCTCGCTCGTAATCTTAGCCCCATATTGCGTATTCATGAATTCGTAGACGATACGTTATCAAGTGAAAAATAAAAAAAAAATCAGTGATTTGTCCGAAAAATGTATTCAAAGTTACAATAATTCAGAAGTTCCTACTTGCTACACCATTGTCACATATGCTGTTGCTTTTTTAAGAAACAAATGATTATCTAAGATGCAGTGTGAGATGAAAAATCATATTATTTTAAATAATTACAGAACATGGGATTACAATTGATTTTTTCTAGAGTGGATAACAAAAGTCAATGCTTCAACTGCTAAGGGTTGCACCTCATAAAATCATATAAAATATGTCTGATAACATACTCATATCCCATATATCAAATTCACTGTTTGAAAAACTAATGGGGCTTAGTGACAGTTCAATGGGCAAGTAGAATTCCACTGGAATAGTACACATCGTTTCTCAAATGTGTTTACCCTGAGATGTATAGTGTAGTAAGACGAATTGCATTTTGCTTTTTCTTCATAACCTATTTTCCCAAGTAGCAAGAGGCCTAAAAAATCATCGAGATTGTATTCATGACAGCTCAAATTACTTGTATAATGTTTTAGGAATGTAATTTAGTAACTAAAATTGTATAACTGGCGCATTTTAAGTTTCTGATGAAATCGCTAGTCTATATGGGTATAACACATATACCCTTATATGGACTTTCTACTTGGAGACACACTTATCATTGAGTTGTTTAGAAATTTCCCCAATTATTATATACTTCACACCAGCCATATTCAAGACTGTTAATTATAATAGGAATTTGGTATCACACAATTTACTTAGCCAGCCAATCGACTTATTTCAGTCATCAATGTCTGGAATAGCATTTTACAAAGTGAAACAAATTGTTGTTCATTAACAGTGATAAATTAGACGTCAGATTCCAGATAATAATGCACTAATAGGTGAAACATAAAGCAGATATTATCCTGACAGTGTAAAAAGTGTATGCATCAATATGGTTATATTTATGCAACCAAGTATTTTTCTTTAAAAATATGATTGAAAAATATTTTTTTTAATTTTCTTACATCCAATAAATATATTAAAATTGAACAGAAAAAGGGAAAAAAAATTCTAGAGGAAAGACTGATGTATTTATTTTTCCTTCGAAATATTCTTAAGTTTTTGAATCCATACATTTCTTAATACGGAAACTGAAAGGAAGATTAGATTATATCATCAAAAATTACGAATTTTATCCTTAACAAATTGCATAAATCCTTAATAAATTAAAAAATAATGAATATAAAATTAATTATTTATTTTGATAACTCATATTTGCGAATTATTTTATTAAGGTTTTGTGAAATTGTATGATAAATCTTAAGATGAGATAGGATCGCATGTTTATTTAGGAAATAATTATTCAATTTTGGAAGTCATCAATTTCTATTTCATCACAATCTTGCAAAACGTTTAATTTGATTATGTAATATAATAAAATAGTTTTATTATTATTATTACTCTCTTCTGTAGATTTAAATATAATTTGAATAAATAAATTTAACATAAATAACAGTTTTAATTTTAAATGAGGTGAATAAGTTTTGCTATGATTAGATTTAGATTGGATATTTATAACTCTTTATAATTAATAACCCCAAACTTTCTGTTTCCTTATAAATGATGAAGCTTAATATAACATTTCATCCTATTTGTTCCACTTTCCTAACTCTAAGCCTTGCTTACTCTTTGACAAAGCAATTTCAAGGTTCATAGCGAAAAATCAAAAGACGTAGAAGCTGATAAATTGAAGCAGGAAGCAATATTTGATGAGCAAGCTCTAAGAAATCCATGGATGCGTCATCAGCGAAAAGTTGCAAACTTTTGCCGTTAAAGTAGAAAGAAAAATGCAATAAATGGAGCAAGATATTTTTATAGTTTGGAATTATTGCAAGAAAATGACATATAACCCTAACATTAATGAAAGAATGATTTATTTTGACATTAATATTGAGATGAAGGAAATAGATATTTAAATTTTGCATATTTAATATTTCAAAATTCTTGCTCTACATTGCATTTATATTTTTCGTAATAAATTTTGCTTAAAAAAAGAAAAGCACAAAGCTATATAATATAATATTAGCTACTATAAATTTCCTGAAAGGTAATGAAGCAGAAATCTGTGTTGTGTCTTTCGATAACAAAATCTAAAAGCCATAAAATCAAAATCTAGATAGCGTAAATTCATTCTTGTACGCTAAGCTAGCGAAACTTCGTGGGTATTTTGAATTTGGATTCCTTAGGTCTAAAAAAAAATCAATTCTAAAAACAAATCTTTCATTAATAGAAATTGGCATTAATGTTAGCATGTTATAAAAGAAATTCTTGCATTGTCATTCAATTGTTCAAATGATTAAAAAGTTTCTTTATGCGGATTGTTGATGCTTTTCGTTCGTTATGTGACAGCGGTGGGATTAATTTTAAATAAAAGGACGTAGAGAGAAATATTGTCCTGTCTACATCATTATTGTAAGCCAAGCGCATTACAAGAGGAATCAATTATTTGTGGTATAAATCAGCGTATTTATGATTTGTTGCTTTAAATCGGTCTAAAATGTGCACACAATTTTGTAAATGGAAAATATGATTTAATTTTTCATAAATAATCAGGTGCCAAATACTTTTTTAAAGACCACGTTCAGAAGGAAATATCGCAAGAATGTAAAATAGATTGGTATACCTTTTATACAGCTAGGTCTGAACTCCTTTTTTTTCTATCGATATAAATCCACGTCTTCTACAAATTGCAGATGGAAAGAAATAGTCGCCGAGTTACTCTATGCCACATATCATATTGTCCTACTTCTTGTTTATAAATAATAACCATAAATGAAGAAATAATGTCAAGATTTTTCTTATTGAACTTCAACCATTCAATTATTTCGGTGAGAGATACTAGAAATAATTAAGTGCAATCAAGGTAATAAACTTGTTTTTGAAGTCCATTATCAACTATCTCGCCCTGCCACTAACTCTTTATATATTCAATTTAGAGAGTTTGTGATCTAACTGTTCAGTTTACTATTGTGTCTTGCTTTGTCTTCAATTTACGTTATATATCTTCTATGGCATATTACCCTCTGTCTTCTGCAGTTTGTATTGTTTTGCTTAAACCAAATGTCTCCTACGTATAGTTTTGACAGTAATCTAAAAATCCTTAATTTGCTTGTGCACCTTTCATGCTATTTTTCCAGGACTTCTCTTTTCTCTCCTACTATTACTGATGGGCGTAAATATATTTTATATACAGACAGCATGAGTGCTTTGGAGATATTATCCCACCCTGGTAAATTGATGCATCCTGTGGCAGTAGATATTTTATGTTGCTTGCAAACACTTCAGGCCAGGGAGTTTTTAGTCTTATTCTGCTGGGTTCCTGGTCACGTTGGAATTTTGGGCAATGAAGACGCTGATTGCGCTGACAAAGCAGCTTCTAGTTTATGGCAGACATCAATTCCATTTCGGGAACTTAGAATTATTCATTATATCCATTCCCTCTGGCAGGAGTCTTGGGATATGGAGACCCATAATAAGCTACATTTCATAAAACCGCATATTCATTTGTGGCCCATTGCTTACATAAGAACAGCCGACGTGAAACTGACTCGACTTCGCATCGGTCATACTCGTTTCACTCACAAATATCTATTATTTGGTGAGTGAGCGCCCAGATGCCTATCATGTAATGTTGATTTTACTGTTGCGCATATCCTAGCTGAGTGCCCCAATTTTAATTCTCATCGCATTAAATATTTTAACTCAACTTCACTTAACATACTAGAATTAGTGGGAGAACCTCCCCATCTGTATATTTTTAACTTTTTAAAAGCTATTGGATTTTATCATTTTATATAGATTAAAACTTGTTTTCCTTAACTTGTCTCTCATGTTTTGATTGTTGCTGTTTTACTGACCTGATCTTTAATGTAATTCTCACGTGATATCATCTCAAACCATACTATTGGCTCAGTATAGCCTACCTTTGGCTCTTGCGCCATTAAACCCGAATAAACCAACCAACCAACCTACTGTTACTTAATTTAAACTGTTTGAACAAATTCTAGTTTTAGATATTAAAGAGCTTATGATTTTTTTTTATTTTTAGTTTTTGTCAATGCATCTTAGAATTAGACTTTCTTTTTTTAGGTATTATTCTTTTTCTTCCTTTTTTTTTTTTTTTAATGTTCTGTTCCGCTTCTGATTCCTTTTAGCTTAATTATTTTTTCTTCTTTCTCTGTTTCATATATTATACACTTGTTGAACAGTTTTATAGATTTCCCTTTAAGAATAGATTTATTTGTAGCTATTTGTTATAACTTTATGAATATAAACATCATTGTATTAGAAAATGTAGCAGGTGGAATTGATTAAAATGTCCCATTGAACAAATGCTCTAGAATTGATTTCTTTCCTCCCTTTATATTCAATTTACTCTTTAGGAAACCACAAAAGTCATAGTTACAGGGATGTTAAGAGGATTTCTGTAGTTATTTAGAAAATTGTTTAAAGATTGGACATGTGTTGTTAAAGATCGATATATGTATGATTCATTTTAGGGTTAATTTCCCACTCCCTCAATTTTTTCCCCGTCAAATGATAATTTTAAAAAAATGAAATTAAAACGGAAATGTTTTCAATGAAAAAAAAATACGATTAAAGCAAAAGGTGTTTAGTTATCCTGATATATTGCATTTTATTTGTAAGTCTCACTTCAATATTCAATAATTACTTCGCTTATCAGTGATGCAACAGAAATTAAAAATATACAAGGAATTATTTGTGCAAAGAAATACAATAATGGTTTAAGAAAAGAATATTCATCACAATTGTTTTAAAAAAAAAACCTAAATATGAACTAACAATGTAGAAAAGTTCCACGTAGTGATTGATATGTTTTGTTAATCTAGAGAAATTCAGAATATAAGAAGATATTAAAATCAAGCTTTAATTATTCTAAATCGCTTCTTCTATGATAACAAAATAGTCTAAATATATTTAAAAATATTTATGGTAGTTTTTGAGCAGCATATTCTGCAATCTAATCATTTGAAAGACACCAATAAATTTGAAATACGCTATATAGGTGCTTGGTTTGATTGTAAACTGTCAATCAAACAACTATATGTTTTATCGCGCATTGTTTTAAATTCAAATTGCATTATTTTATTTTATGATTTTATTTGAAAATTAGATATTTATTTTTAGAAGTGTTTAAAAAGCGCATTAATTAATAATTAATTAAATATCTGCAGAAGTGAAGTAGAGTAGTCCAGAGTGAATGATAATTGCATAGAGAAAATATTTATCCTCCCCCCCATTCGTAAACATAAGCAAACTATAACTATATAAATAAAAATAAAGACATAAATATAACAACTTAAGAATATCGTCTTGCTTACGATCTTTACGAATGGTAAGCACTGATATCTATGTTCCTCGTTGGAGACTGAAGGACTCTATCATTAATAAAAGTATCTTTACCAAACTGAACATTACAGAAATAATGAAATCAAATGAATTATCTATCATATACAAACTAGAATTCCTTGGAACTGCGTATCTTTTATTCCAAATTTCGAAAGCATTCATTCTTAAAGCAAACTCAAGATTGGAAACTACTATGCTGTTAAAGCCAAAAGGCAGGTCGTGGGGTTATTTCGTTCTTCTATGCTGCTACCCCTATTCGAAAAGGCCCTTCTCTGAGATTTGATTTGAAGAAAGGAATGAGGGGGGTGGGGGAGGGCTGTTAGAGGGCGTCCTTTGGCCACACACTAAGAAAAAGCCCATTAATGGTAGAAAGGACAGGAGTTCCAGGTTATTTCCGCTGTCACGTGACTAATGTCCTCCTCTTTCAGCCAGTCGCACCGGTAAACGACGAAGGAGAGAAAATGACATGTTGATTTGTTCGGGGTCTTTGTCTTCCGTTTGCCTCTGTCTCCCCGCACAATGTCCCCGGCGCTGATGGGAACGTTAATCGAATGATGACCAGGGGAGGGGAAAGGGACATGTAATTGTCACGTGCCACTTTAATTCATATCTTTTTGCCTCCATCACCTGAGCACGGAAATCGACAAATTCCGGTCTGGTGCTTGTTTCACTTTTTCTTTATTACTGCACACTTAGAGACAACTTTTACGGCCGATTTAATTATTTAATTTCTTCTTCCTACGATAAACGGAATTGCTAATGGCGACTGAGAGGGAATTTATTTCGATAATAGCCGGCCGATGCCGTATGGAAATCATACGGTGATTAGCACACAGCACGCGTTTTGAAATTTTTGAAGCAGAAAGTAGAAGAAATATTGTGATGATATGCATTACTTTTTTGTGTACTTATTATAAAATATTACAACAAATTATCGCTTTTAGTTTGCAGTTCATTGAGTTTTATTGTATAGTAGATATATACAAATATTTTATTACCTAAATTATATATTACTATGTATATAGTCTAACCATTAGATATATAAATTTTAATCATTTGAATCTTTAAAGTCAATGTAAAAATATTGGAAATTTGTGGATATATCCAGCGTAGCATTATTTATATGCATTTAATACATAAAAAATCAATTTAGATATTTGTCATAAATTTTCTTTAAAACTTTTCTTATATTTCGTGTATTTAAACAAAATTAGAAGCCCTTACAACATACAGATATTTATAGCAAAAGTAAAAGATATCACATATTGAAAATCAGTTGCTGAAAAGTATGTGGTATAAACAACTTGAGAAAATAAATAAAAAAAAATCAATTTAAAATAAATACTCGAAGGATTCGAAAATATATTTTTCTGGTGGTCTCCAATTTTTATTAAAATTTGTAACACTAAAACATTTGAAGATTTTGTAGCCCTTTGAAAAATTATAGATAGTCACAAACGATACTTAAAGCCATAGAACACTTTTTCCATGCCAATATATTTTTAAATGATACAGAAAGGAATTAGGGTAGTTAGTAACTACATAAATAAATACTTGCAGCAGTAAATAGAAAGGCAATGTCTTCAAGTTAATATAAATGTCCATCTTCAGCTGAAAATCAATGTTAAGATTTTTATTCAATTTTAAAATAATAGTAAACAATGGAATTATTTTCAATCTTAAAATATATTTTTCAATAAAAATAGGGTGACATTTGATTTTAAATGTTTCTATTTTATAGGTTTTCTTTGTTTTAAATTTAGTTCACTAAATAATAGTGTCAGCATACTCTTTATTTGAGCAGCATTGCTTATATGCAGTAAAAACGAAGTTATTATTTTCATAAAAAAACTATCTAATTAATTACTCTCTTCATATTTCAAAGTATAGGGTTAGAAAGAAATGAGTTTCCCACTTTAGAGTGCTCCAGAATTCATTCTATTGGTCCAAATGGGATAAATTTGAACTACTCGAAATTCAAATGATATCCTATAAATTTATTCAACAAAAATGTTTAGTACAAAACCCCACCGATAGGTAGCACTGAAATACGCATAAAATATTTAATATGTTTGATAAATCCTAAATAATATAGAAAGATAGCATCAAAATTCATTAATATTTCTCCCTTCATGTTCAACAATGTGCTTTGATTACATAATTATATTTGCCATGACAGACCGGATTAAATCTGCTGAAATATCAAGGAAAAACATCGAAAGCTGTATTTCAGATATAGTACATACAGCTGGATTTGATGGTAGACATTATTCTTCAAGAAACACAGTAACCAAAACTTTCAAGTTTGATATCTAGATAACGATGAAACCATGGAAAATGTTGGCTGATGAACATGCAGCTGTGAAATGCTGTTTTAGCAATTGTTTTAACAACGATCAAAATGAGGAGATGCTCCTGATATCCTGCCTGAAACTGATGCTATGAAGGTATTCACGTGATTGAAGTTATGAGATTACAAAATCGCTCTGCAAATTGCAGCATTGTTGTCCTGTGGCGGAATAAGTATGAATTCCATTTTCAGCTTTGCATTTAAACGGAACACGGTTCAACGATGAGGATAGCCGTAAAGCACATCACAATGTCTCTTTTTTCAGGACGCAAGGGATTTTCATGGATAGTATGACGGTTTTCAGTAATCACCTCGAGTCGACAGTTGCTTAAATTCGACAATCATGGGTGTTAAACTTGTCCATTAAGACGAAACTGAACTTCAACACAAAAAAGAAAGTTCCATGTCAAAGTGATGTAATAAATCACCCCCAGTGTAAAAAAATTATGAACTGATGAGTCCTCATGCACAGCCTAGTTTTCATAGGAATAAAAATACAAGATCCAAATTAAGGTATTTAGTACAATAGAATACCAAGCTTGTCTCTGGCGTGCACCAGTCCAAGGAGTGTTCAAACGCTCTTATCTATATAAAAAGTCTTCTTTTCATCATAAGCCAAAAGATGTATATCCCTTGCAACTGCTTGGTCGATGACCCCCCCCTCATTGACTGTATTGGCGCCTCTGTGAGGCAACTGGTGAATGAAGGGGATGAAGTTTACAATTTTATCATGCAATTCGATCGCTTGGACTTAGTTTGAATTGGTGTTCAATCCAAGGGGGATAAGCAGCGACCAAAATAACAGAATTCAACATATCTAATGCACGGAATACAAACGACACATTCACACTACCATGCGGCGACTGACTGCTGGCTTCAACGACCGCGATAGCAGCATTTTTGACTCTAGAAGACTGGATTTGCTTCCATCCTTTACCTGGAGGAATGCCAAGTGGTCCGATTTCTTCAGATGCTTGTATCACTTTGCGTAGGGTACTTGAATACATTGGACTTCTTCGTATTAGCTTTCTGCGACCGAATTATTTTACAACAGCAATGGAGTTCTTCTAGTTCTAGTATAAAAATTTTAGGAGAAGCGTGCCTTTTTTGTAACGCAAGTATGATATACAAAGAAATAACTAATACTCGCGCATAATACACCTTCTTTTCACACAAAGAATTATGATAATAAGCATACTGTACAATACAATTGATGTTTCAATCTATACAAATAAATACCATTTATGTTAAGGAATCATCTTTTAAGGTAATTCGGCACCATTTTTATTTAATAAATGTCAATGTTGGATTTATTCGTAATTCAAATTTTAGCTCATTATTTCTCCAATAGATCGTTTTCCAAATCCCTGAGAATAAAGTGACTTATTTCATGCTAACCTTTTATTTGTGAGCAAAATATTAAGAGAATATATTTATTAGTTTATATTCCCAAAAAACCCAGAAAAATTAAGATTTTGCCATTTTTATTTATATCGATTTTACAGTTATAATTTGATTCGGTTATTTTTCTTTGAGAAAAATTGAAAACGGACGTGAATTAAGACTCGAGGAATCAATCTCCGAAAGTAAAATTGCTTAAAAAATTAAGTTAACACAATATTACCGGTCGCTGCCCACGGTGATCTTTTATTTTCAGTTTACAAGAAGTTTCAAAAAGTGGTACAATTGTTGTTTCCTTAAATATTACTTAGGCTTATAATTATCAAGTCTCATGACATGAGATGGTTAATTATTAGAATATATTTTATCTTTGTGGAGCTTGATCAAAAACAATTATATAAATATTAGATTTTTATTCTGCTCCCCATAGAGTAAAAAGTCTCAATATCAAAAGGATTTTCTAACCATCGTCTATGTAAACACAAATTTCCATTAAATAAATAAAGTGAAAATATAAGGATTTAATACCTTAATTTCATAAATTCACTGAGCATTGGGATATAAACATAAAATATATATTTATAAGATAATAAAATAAAAATGGCAAAATAATATGGAAGATTTCACTAAATTGAAGTGAAATGAAAAATGTGCTTACGTAATTTCTTGCAAGTAATGAATTCTTATATTGAAAGAAACCTTATATAATACTAAAAAAACCATTTCATTTTTAGAATCAGCACGTAAGATTATATATCTATACTAATCAAATTTAAAATAATTTCAAAAAGCATTTTGATAGATCTGAGCTATTAAATCGATTAAGAAAAAATTGCTTTTTTTTAATCCGTTTCGAAGTAATAAATTAATAGAAATATTCCAAAAATGTATTGATATCCTACAAGAAATATTATTTTTGAATTTTCCAGTACATTAAAAATGCCTTTACATTGCAGTTTTAAGCTGTTTTATAGAAAAAAAAATCCTTTTTTTATAAGGCTCAAACTTGACAATTTTGATCTCTATCTTCCACATTTTGCCAAGAAAAGTTGTATAAAAATAAATAGTCAATTTTCCTTATAAAATATTCAACACTTTTACTACCTATAATCTTTAATTTTTATATCTCTTGTGAAAAGCATGGCTTTTAAAATTACTCGCGAACATATTTAATGCCACTTTTGAAAAACCTGGATTGATAAACATAAAGGGCGAAGTTAATCTCGGCAAGGGCTTAAAGGATTTGGCGACGAAATCATTGTGGAGGAGGAACTTGGAAAGTTGCCAGTTTGGCGAAACGATCTACTTAGAAGAAAATCACGCATCACTTAAAGAAATATACAGTTCAAAGATAAAATTAATAGTGTTTGCAAAATTATCTGAATTCCTTATGGGGGGTTATACATTTCTTTTTTGGAGAAAAGAAAAATATTAAGTATTTTTCATACCTTGTAAAAATGAACCTGAGAAATATAAATCTAAGAAAGCAATTAATTTAATGTAAGTTCTCTGTTTCATTTGGTTGCTTTAATTTTAGTGCGATTTTTTTTCCATATTTATTTTGAAAATATTCCTATAAAGATCACTTATGTCGTGAAATTTAAGGATAAATTTTATTATGCTCGACGATAAATTTTGTATCCAATAAGGAAGGTTTAATTAAGCTGGAAAATCTTAACATAAATAATAGTACTGTTAACTTTGCTGTTGGATCAATAGCTTAGAATAAAACGATATATCTATGAACTTTATTTAGTATAAAAAATCATTCGCTAAGACATTGATATTTTTAAAAAAAATATTTTATTTGAAAAAAGAAATTCCCTTATTTTATCATGTATTGATTTCGTCCTTTCTTATTTCTACTAATGTCACTCTCTTTGTCTAATTTCAATTACCTCAAAGGGCCTCACAAAATGCAAAAATCTATATAAATAAATTATCATCTTGTGGAATACATGCACTACTTACTACAATTTGAAAAGTTATTTAAATTATCTCTCTGACTAAATTATGTCTTCTGCTTAGGATTTGGGATAAGCTACCCTTGGAGGAGGGGGAGTGGTGCCAGCCCAGGTGTCATCCTCGTCATCTGACCGTGGCTCAAAGTTCCGAGGCCCATCCCAAAATAGCCCTAGTGTTGCTTTAAAATAGTCTAGTAAAATTTCCTAATGTCCAATTTTAACTATTTGAGAATGAAGAATTAAATTCACGGCTTTTTTTTTTTCACTTGCCTTTGGAGCCCAGGACCCCATGTATGTGAGCGGTTTCTTATCACCACTGAACTATCTAGATATTCTGATGTGTCTCTCAATTATAGTAATGAAGCTTTAACAAGAGGAAAATTAACTTCTATATATAATTTCGAATTTTCCTTTGAAGTCAATAACGATTTCAAAATTTTGAGTTAAGAATATTATTTTAACTCAAATAGGAAGCGATTTTGTTTGTAATTAAGCTTTCCTAATAGAATAGATTATTGAACTAATTTAGTGAACTCTGTCCCATTTTCGACTAGAAATGAATGGTATTGGGTAATCTGCAATAAGATTAATAATCCTCGACTCAAAAACGAAAATTTAATTTATGTAAAAATTTGGACTTCCAGAAGTTAAAATTTGAATATTCATAGTAATGAAAGAAATCCTTGTAATTTTTAGAAAAGTATCACTAATGGATATACCTTTGTTGTAATAAAATAAACGATAAAAATATAAAACTGCAAAAGTTTGAAACTAAATTCCATTTAATTTCAAAGTTTGAAATTGTACTTGATAAAAAGGAATTGGATTGAAATAAATAAAACATGCACATCTGGACAATTCGCCAGGACCAATCAAATATTGCAATGTAGCATAACCATGAAGGAAGATGGGGGGAGGGGCCTCATAATGATAAAATAATATTACTTCCTAATTTAGACATCAAACATAGGATAATTTATTATTTAAGAAATGACAGAAGGCTTTAAAAAAATTTGAAAAGCCATTCATATGATACTGTGTACATAGAGACAGAAAAATGCATATGAGCTTCAATAGATATCTTTATTAGAACGATATATTTTTACCATGAAGTAACGATATAACATTCCATACGTCTCATAATACTTTGCATTATCACGCAGTTGATATTGCAACTCATTCCATTCCTCTGTCAGTGCCTAGGGCCACGGTGGCCTGGTGGTAAGGTCTTGGTCTCGGAACCGGAGGGTTTCGGGTTTGTGACCCGATTCCACCGAAGAGCCGTCGTGTAAGCGGGTCTGGTGCACTTTAAAACCGTCCTAGCCAAACGTCATCCTGCTGGTGTGGAGAGGGGAGTGCCAACTCAGGTGTCGTCCTCGTCATCTGACCGCGATTTAAAATTACGAGGTCCGTCCAAAAATAGCCCTAGTGTTGCTTTAAAACGGCACTTTAATATAACTAAACTAAACTAAACTCTCTCAGTGCCTGAATGCAGATGCTCTTGTTAGTTAGAAGCTATTTTCGATCAACATGTTGCCCCTAAAAGCTTACCAAAACTTTTCAGTGGAATTTGAAAATGAGAAAAGTGTTGAACACATGAAGGGTCGAATACTTTGCTGTCTATATAATGCCGAAAAACGAGATAATATGGTATGTTATCGTCTATGAAAGCGAATTTCTGATATAACCTAGAGGCATAAAGCAGTGGAATTTAATAAATGCATTGCTGTCTGTCATAGTCTCATTTGCACAGAAACTAACAGTAATCTGTCAGTAAATACTGCAAATCACATATCGCTTACTTACCTAGATTTCTTTTAGAATGATTAGTATCACTTTTACGCTTGATCAGTTAGGTTTTATAATTTTGATGACGGACTGAATCTACTTTCAATTGAGAACTATACCTAAGCCCAGTTCTGATCGGTCCGAATACGAAACTCACGACATTATTGCAAATGGGCAGTACGGCTCTTCGGTGGAAACGGGTCTCGAGCTTGAAGCCCTCCTGTCCCTAGGCCAAGACCTTACCACCAGGCCACCGAGGCACCGCCGAACAATATACAATTTGGAAATATATTGCAAAGAAAGATATCGAGTCTATTTTTGAAAGTAAACATTATTTATTTTTAGTTAGGAATTTACATTTAATCCTATTTTTGTAACTTTCTTTTTTTTCAGTACTTCCTGAGATGATCAGACAGTAAAGATTCAAATAATGTAGATTCAACAACAATAATTCTTAAGGAAAACACTGAATAAAACAGATCTGCCTCATCATGCAATCAGCAATCAATTCTAAGAATACCATCTGCTGTAAAGCCTCAAAGCAATGCTCCTGACACGCCACGTATGAAGAAGGTCAATTATTCCGTATTCATTCGAATGGCGTCCTCCTGACTCACCCCTCTTACCAAACGCTTCGTTTTCCTAACAAAGCGGGCAAACAAAGGGGTCGTGTGATCTCTGCTCCTTCAAAACAAATAATGGGCTTTATTTAACCCTTTTCTGCTTCAATGCCTCCTTAATTTCTTAAGAGATTTAATTAAGAGCAGATAACAAATATTGAAGTGCAGTAGGATGTAGTCGGGGGGGGGGGGTAAATTCACTTGGGGGCACAACAATGGTATTTAAAGGTACGCTAATCGAAGGAAGCGAGAAATGGTGATTTTGTGCAAATTTCTGCTGTAAAAACTTGACGAGTTAATCTTGTTCCAGTATCCTTTATATTTTTTTGAAAACATTCAATTAGATATATTGTTCCATTTAAACTTTAAAGGCCAATGGTTTGTCATTTCATGTAATTAATTATATAATTGTGATTATTTTTTTACAGAGTTGTTGGCTATTATAGCTTAGTAAAAACTTTTAATTCGAATAGACAAAGGAATTATTTTAATTGAATTAATCCACACACATTCAATGCATACACTACTTTTGTCATGTCTTTGATGCTTTGAATATCTTTGACCAGGTGAAACCAATTTCTGATTCCCAAGGCTATTGTGCTATTTAAATAACGGATTTGTTACATTTTCATTTGCATTAAAATACATTTAGAGATTAAAAACCGAATAAAGATGAAACATAATAGATAGAGAATAATCATAATGGAGTTGTTAAATTTTTTACATAAAATGCAAACAACTAATATTTAAATTTTTAATCTGATTGATTCCATTACTATGATATGATTGAACAAAATATCAACTATGATGCAACCATTTGAAATAGCAGCATTGTTTTGATTAAATTTTGCAAAAGTTCATCGAGTAATGGCTTATTTTTCCCTCAGTAACTAACCCAGTAAGTAATTATTTCTAAATTCTGATGAAATTTCTTTCTAGATATAAGTAGAGTTTAATATAAACATCTAATTTCCTTCATCAGTTTCATATGAATTAATAAATATATAACGCATGAGTTATTTACTTAGAAGATATTAATCTGGTGATAAATGCCTTACTAAAATTATATTTCTAGCTAACGAGTTTAGAATCTAAATTTGTTTGGTTATGAAGCATGTTGAATAGGATAGCTGAAATTAAGCAATTCAAAATGCAAAGCTTCATTTTAAGTGTGTAGCAACCCTATTCGCGTCTATCGAAAAACTGCGGTGGACAGATATTAAGGACTCGGTTTCGGAATCGGAGGGTTTCAGGTTCGAGACCCGATTCCACCGAAGAACCCCCGTGTAAGTGGGTTTGGTGTATGTAAAATCCGTTGGGGCCAAGTGCTCTTCCGCTGTTGAAGCGTGGAAGCTGGGAGAGGGGAATGACAGCTCAGTTGCCGGCTTCATCATCTGACCGTGGCTGAAAGTCACGGTGTCCATACTAAAATAGCCCTAGTGTTCCTCTAAAACGGAACGTTAATGCAACTAAGCTAAATCAAACTAGTGCTTATAAAAATAAAAATTGCTAAACGAATCAATCTTGATGATCTTCGTTGACAAAGAAAAGTAAGCCTCTTCAGAAAAAAATAACAGCAGCATAAAAAATATACAGATATTTCTTCTACGAATCGAAACTTCCTTCTTGCATTATATAATCATAGTTCTTAGTGCAATAATAACAAAATGAAAATTTTATAGGCAAGAAATATATTCTTATATGTTTTCCGTTTTAAATATAATATAATGAATAAAGGCTTATACACAATTTTTATATGAATAATTTATCATTATTATAATAGTTGATTATGTAATCATTTTTGCCAAGATTATAATGTATTGAGATAATAAATAGGTCGGTGTTTTTTCTTCCCCCTCCCCCCCATCCGCCTTTTTTTTTTTTTTTGCTAATTTTATTTCTTAAGAAATAAAACGGGATAATCGTGGATTTCAATAATTGTGCAACTAACATTAACAGTAGATGATAAAACAACTTATAATTTTATTCTTAATCCTAATAGTGGATTGGATGGGTATTACCCAAAACACATTCAAGGAGATTAAAGGAGAAAAAAAAAATGTGAGACTTAATCACAGCAATCCTTGAGCTTGATCACACTAGATTTCTTCTGTTAAATGAAATAGCCGTGAGCTCCATCACATATTTCGTCGCAAGAATCTTTTTATTCTGTTATTAAGATTGTTATTAAGAATCACCCAAAATGGTTGAACATCTTTTTATTCTATGCGATATGAACAATGAAACATATAGCTCCGTTTTGAATTGGTATTCCGGAGAGGACATAAGACAATGCATTACATTAGTCAATTCCTTTTTTTCGTTTTCGTTTTCGCTTTTTCGTATACTTTTAAATATACAAGATGGCACTTTTTAAATGTACAAGAAGAAAATATTGTAATCATATAAAAAACGATTTCGTCCTCGAATTTTTGATAAATACCCACTTTTAGACTTGACCAGAAACCTGAAAAAATAATTTATCGGTTATGCGAGGAATTATCTCTGACCATCATTCTATGAGCAAGATAACACAAATGTGCAATAGCATGAAATCTGATATGTAATTTTTACATTACAATTTCAATATTCTGTTAAATTTTAGGTAAAATTCATGTGCAAAAAATACGTATGTTCTGCACCCAAATTTATGATATCACGGTAACTCAAAAATGCAAATAGTTAAATGGAAGAAATTCAACATTCCATTTTATTATGATGATCGTAGATCCATATAAATTTTCAATTCAATTCTCCAAGGCTATAGCTGTTTGTCGTTCTGTATATCACCATATACAGCATCCACCCTCAAGTTCTTCTAATCGATAATAACTTAAAAATGATGAGAACTATTACCACAAACTTTGTGTTTAGATATAGTAAAGTTGTTACACGCAGCACAGTGAGATCAGTTGCTGCACAGGACTGCCAATAGCGGTATTAATGTCTCTGTTTGAAAACGCAAACCAATATGAGGGAAAAGTTAGTGGCAAAATTGTAAACCATTTTCGATTAACACGAAAAGCAATTATCGAGGATCGAAACAATTTAAGTCATTGGTAGAACGTTTATTGTTCAAATTATTTATTTGCAGTTTTTTTTACAGTTTTTTTTTTCTGAGAATTATCACACTCAAAGGTGTTTTTTTATTATATATCGAAGATACTCTTCAATTAAAAAAAAAAAAAAAAACCTTTTCTTTTATTATTTTCCAAATAGTAACCCTAACTCCATCATTTACTAATAGGAGGCGTTATAATCGATTTTACCATGTCGATCAAGGCGTAACTGTAACTAGATACCTAGTATATGGCAATAGCTGTCACAGGTTCTCAAATTAATTCGGAATAAAAGGAATTTAGTAAGCACCCTTTACGTCAATAAGTTTGAAAACATGGTGATTTGAATTAATGATATTTGGTATGTAGTCTTATTTTCAAAATTATAAATATGCGTCGAATTTTGAACCTAATCGGTAGGAGGTAAGATATCTATCATCCATACGGAACTTTCTTCAATGTATTAAACACATCATATAGTATTGGTATATGGAAAAGTATATGAAAATATATACTAGGTATGCACTAGTTCACTTCCTCTGATTTGTTATTTTCCCCCCTCCACTAATGTATTAATGCCACAGAAGGAAATTTCAATTTTTAATATGACCAGGTTGCAAATTGGTCTCTTCTAATACTGTTCATCTTAAGTTGTCTTCCCGTTTTGTTTAGAAAAATTTGAAAAACTTATAAAACGGAAAATTACAAAAGGAGAGAATTTTTAATAAATAAAATGAATTAAATAAATGAATTTTATTAAATGATCAGAATAATTCAACGTAAATGACTTGCCTAAAAGTTTCGGTCCAATATCTTTTCTGTGAGCTCTGTTGAGATTTTTTTTCATTCGGAGAGAAAGTACAGATAAATGTAGGGTTTTTTTTCGATACAGATACCGTACTTTTTTATTTCTCTCGATAATGAAGAGTAGGGAACGCTAAGTAATCTTTGATGACATATTTAGGGGTCAAGAGTTTTTATATAAAATAAAACGTTTTGATATCGATTTCATGGTTTGATTTGGCGAACATTATTTAATCGATAATGCATTGAGATAATCGATTTCCGCATTGAGAATGTGCAGTCGAATAGTGTTTTATGGATTTCTCTCGAAAATGGTGAATGATAGAAAGCTTTCATATAAAAAATTGGCGAAATCGGTCCAACCGTAGGAACTGGGCGTTTGGTTGATTGTTTTCCTTATCATTTAAAATATATCGATTAAATCCAGTACCTATGTATGCCTAGTTGTCTAAAAATTGTACATATTTTTTCTCAGCTTTTTTTCCTAGGTTTGGATGAATCTTTATGAATTTATATTTTATTTTAACAATATTGTAATACATTCAGATATTACTATAGATTCAAATACAGTAAGCTTTGCAATTAGGCACCTTCTATTGTAAAATTTAAACACTAGAACATTTTGCGTAAGCATTTAATTATGCGTAATCTGAAACAGCTCATATATATAAGGCCTTTGCTTTATATAGAGTAGTAGCCCTATGAATTGAAAATATCATTTTTCAACATAATTATGTTTTATTTTTAACTAACTTACGCTCCTATGAAAAACAAATAAGAAGAATTCATATATATAACAAATAGAAATTTGGTTAACCTACTATAACTATATAAAATGTTTTAAAACTTTAAAAATAATCAGAGGAAATCGTGGAAATATTTTCAGAAGTAACCAGAGAACATACACATATATGCAGTATTTATTCAAGTCTACCGTTAAAATATATCGAACACTGCGCAGAGAAAGTATATTTACATTCTTGCATATTAAGCTGTTCCGTTAAAGTTATTAACTTAATTTTAGCATCGGCAAGGAAATCTCGTTTGCAATTAATAATATTAAAACTTTTCAAATATTGTAACAAATTTCGCATAAAGACTGTTTACTGTTCTATGCGTACAAATATTATTTTTCAGTTTCAATCAACCTGCAATACCATGATGAAATTAAATCTTTAAAAGACTGAAATAGGAAGAAGTGAAAATTTTATTCCCCTTAAACTATAGACGAAAGGTAGCACCGTACAAAGGTAAATTAAATAATGGATTTTTCTCCTTGCCTCTACTCTCCTTTAATGCCCAGTTTTCGATACTTTGCTCCAAGATTTCTGATATAAAACTGAACCTTAGACTTCATTAACTCACTAACTGCATTTATTTCAGTACGGCAAAGATGGAAAATTTCCAATTCTACGCACTCAAGAGTAAATTGAATTCCGGCGTTTGATTTGTTCAGTTATTCTGCTGCCCTCACAAGCATTTCTTCAAGTCTGGGTAATAAAATTACGACATGAGAGCGTCCCAGACAGTAAAATATCCTCTGCGCCATTAAACAGTGGTGTTTTAGCTCCTTATCCGGAGCAGAAGCTGTTATAGAGAAGTTGATCGATTCTCAGTGTTTAAGAAGGGAACTAGGAAGCGGAAGGAGAGCGAATGACTGAAGGGGGTGTTCGAACACAGGAGTTGAGGCAACACTTTAAACCTCGGCACATTCATTAATTCTTGTAAGCAGCTTTTGGTAATCAGGAGAGTCCTTTCCCTCTTCGGTCTAAAATGAAGTTGCTGAAAACGGAATCTTTTGAAAGGAGTTTTGGCAGCAGAGCAGGAAGGTGTTGATTGGAAAATAACCTCGTTTGATGCGAGGGGCTCATTTCAAAGAGCTATGATTAACTGCTGAAGCCTTAAAGGGGGGATATTTGGATATACTGAGATTTATTAGTGTTTGAAAAGGCATCTTTAGCATAGTTGAATTCTGTGAAATCTGCAAATATATACATAAAGAGTTCGAGTGATTGTAAGGAGGATTTAATACCTGATTTTAAACTTACTTATGCATCATATAAGAGCACAACACGCTTTGATAATATTTTTGCCTTTAAAATGATCTAATTTTTGTTTTTCCTTTTTTTTCTGTACTTACGATGACAATGTTTTTTTTATTTTTTAATAAGTTTTACAAATGTATCGATTTCTTTTGAACGTAATACTGTGAGGTTTAGAATCCATTATAACATCTCGCTTTCAAAATGAAAATACTCACAAGCAGTTGTGGTGACAACTCATAGCACTGAGCAAAATCAAATTTTAATGTCAGAGAACTCAGCTTTTGTTTCGAATCTTGTTTAGTCAGTTTACTTTCTGACTGTGAAATTTCGTTTCCTCTTTTATGCTTTTCAACTGAGAATCAAATATGTTTTCATGTAAATAGTTATATATCTGCGTAATTGTATTGTGAATAAAGTTAGTATTTTTCTAAATCGCTGTATTTTTACCCCCATACAGTTATTAATATTGAATATTATTGTAAAACTATTCTTTAGATACTCTGTTAAAACTTTTAATAATAAATAATTATATATTTGATGATAACTATTCATTCTTTTAAAAAGGAATTATTGCATATTAAGAATCATCAATTTAATATCTCTTTTAAGTTACTAGAAATGAATATTTATCAAATAGTTATTAATAATAATAAATAAAGGTCAAAAACGGAAGTTAAAATATTAATAGGAATGCTTCATTTATATTTTAATCACTAATTTCTATCTTACATATTAACAATTTAGAAATTTTTAATTAATGAAAAAAATCAATTAATTTTATTTCAGATTATTCTGAGGCAGAATTATTCTGTTGAGGAGAAAATAGTTCAATTCTTGACCATATCGGTGTATAGAAATTACGCTGATTCTTAGATGGTAAGCAAGCATATTACGAAAGAAGGAAATAAATAATTATTTCTTTCTATTGTAATAAATAAAAATATATAATGACATTAAATAATTATTTTTAACGAATATATTGAAATTATATTGAAATTAGCAGCACTGTTCACATATTAAGTAAGAAAGAAATTCCGGTATAAGATTTTTGCATGTTTTACATATAGAAACAGATTTTAATTTTTGAATTTGCAATGTTTAATTTGAGGGAAATAAAAAATGGCATTTTTTGTTCTGTTTAATGATTTGCTAAAATTCGATCATCACTTTCCTTTATCTGTTTTTCAATTACAACTCAAAGTTTAAGAGATAAAAATTCAAATTTCGTATTTCATTTTCTCTCATATGAGCACTTTTTGAAGAGCATTTTTTTTTTTCAGATTTGTCTCTAATGAGGTTATTTTTTTTTCAAATTTGCCTACAAAAATTGTAGAAATTTTTAATATGATATAGAAGAAAAAAATAAATTAACATCACTTCCGATCCGCAGAATAATTTGTGCATAGTTGATCAGGTTTGTTTACTTTTGAATGTACTGATTTTAGAAGGAAAATCACTAAAGTAAACTGTATCTGAGTTTCGGTCAACAAAGCTTTATTGGCATCTCTATTTTCAGACTAAAACTTAAGATTTGAATCATGGTTTCGTTAAAAAAAAAAAAAAAAAAAAAAAAAAAAAAAAAAGCAGAAATCTGAAAGGTAATGAAATGAAATATGTTTTTTCCACACTTATGGCGTATGGTTTTCGAGGAATTATTAACTTTTACAACTTAAAAGCTGACAGATGCACATGCTGTATATCTTCAATGAATATCGTGTTATAAAAGAGAATTTTGCGATGAATGATAGATGACTTTTGAAAAGTTCAGGAAATTCACAAAAATTTAAACGACATTTTTTACTCTTCTGTTCTGCCTTTTACAAGTGAAAGATAAAGGATAAAAAAGACACTTTTGTACAATGTATCAAATCATTGGACCATCAATAACATCGAAATATTAACAAAATTACTACATTTTAATACTTTTATTTTTGTGAAAAATGTGTTCATTTTAAATCCATATTAATCGCCTTGAAGTTTTACATATTTCAATAAATTTTATCAGCTTTTCATGTTTTTAATATATCCACTGCTAGTTAATTTTTAAATGCTCTCATGCAACTTCTTACCTTCAGAACCTGTACAAGAGAACAATTACCACTATTAAAATCCTAAAGTCGAAATTGTGAGAAGGAGCATGTTGCAAAAATTTCAGATAATAAAAAATGAGAATAAGAATATTGTTTCCTATAATTATTTATTGGTACATTAAATATTAAATTTGGACACTGCTACAATTTGCGTTTATTTCAAAAGAGAAAAAAACACATCGTATTCATTAAGTGTCGTACGTATGCTCTTTTATTTCAGCTAATAAAGAAAAATTTCTTTATTTGAAGAAAAGGGAAGAAAAAATAAGGTAAAGAAAATTATTAAAAAAATAAAGAAGTAATAGCAAAAATAAAATAATATTTAGATTAAGACAGAAAAATTGCATTTGTGATTTTATAATTTATCTTTGATTTAGAATTTATCTTACAATGTCACAGTAATAATCTTCTTAAGTTACAAGATGACACAGCGTTTTTCTGTTTATTTATATCATTTCTAAGAAAATCGTTAACTGATTACTAATTACTAAGCTTTCAAATGTATCATGTACAAAAAGATTAGCAAAAATTTTGGAATGTATCAAATGAGAATTTTTAAACTAATTTAAAAATAATTTTCCAGAAACTTTAATACGCTTATATAAATTAAATTGCTTCATATGTATTTTTTCATAATAACATTCAAAAAATCAGTTCATTAAAATAAATATAAACTCTGTAATGAAATGACAACAGAAGGAAGGTATTTCTAAAAACTTATCAAATTCCTTTCAACATTCTTTCTGTAAAAAAAAAAAAAAAAAAAAAAAAGCTGTTAAACATTTTATTAATTTTTATTTTTCTGAGCTTTCAAATCTGTAAATTGATTTGAAAAAATCCAACCAATCATGAAAATTTTTATTTAAAAAAAAAATCGAAACTCCACCGATTTCTTAGTAAAAAGCAAAATTTAAACATCTTTTAGAAAACAGTTTTAAGAAGATGCTGAATTTCTGAAAAGAAATATATTGATAAAAAAATGCAAAGTATTCCTTTGAACGGTTTAAAAAGAAGTATGGAAACGAATTTTCTTGGAATTTTTCGTTCCAAAAAATAGTGATATTAAATATTCCTGTTGGAGAAAAATCTCTTTCAAAGATGAATCTTTCCAATTTTTTGAGTGAAGTTGCAGCTGTATTTTACAAGCCCACGGAAGGTCCACCCTTCCTTTACACTATTGACTTTTCTGCTGAATAATCAATATATGCACATATATATATATTTCCAGCGTCAGATGACAAGGAGATTTTGTCAGCTGCCAAAAGCTGTAGACACAAAATTTTTCGCATTTACTGTTCTCTTGTCCTCTTCGATTTTCTCTTTAAAGATATAAAGGTGGTCCATGTTTAAACAGAGAAAAAAAAATCTATTGTGAATTTTGAGAGCAGTTGGGATGTATGAGAATTTTTACTATATGCTTTTCACTCATATTTTTAGAAAAGAAATTGATTATTTTGGTATATAATTTCTTTTTTTCCACGTAGGCAGATATTCCTCTGGTACGTTTTAAAGATTGGAACTATAAATATATTTCTGGGTAATAGAAAGGATAAAGGACAATACATATACTAATAAGACTTCATTCGCAGTATTCTTATTTTGGATAAGATAGTAATAAATATATGATTGAAAAATAGCTCTCATAACAACATGATAAACATATGCGAAAAAGATTTAAATTTATTCTCTTCGTATTTTTGAGCAATATTTCCTTTTTTGTGTTATTTACTTAAATATAAAAATATAACATATTTCATAGTAAAAAAAAAGAAAACAGAGTGCATGTAAAATAGATAACAATAAATAATTTTTATCTATTATACATGGGAATATATATTTTTCCTGGAATTTGATGAAAAAAGTGATGATGCATTCCTTCGTTTTGAGAAAATGATTAATACGTTTCATTTTCAAAGCATGTTTTTCCTCTTTTTGTTATTATTATGCTTATACTATATATAATGTTACGAAATTTCCGAGGGTTCGTTTGGATAGTGGGAGTTATATGGTGTGGAGAACGCTCAATCACCAGGCGGCAGTAGAAAATGAAACAATGACGTTTATTTACACGAAGACACACAGGACAGCGCAAAGACGATTATCTTCAGCCGAGATGTGCAGCATACAACAGTATATACAGCAGTTCTACTCCGTCGCTGCTCCGCTAGTCCATGGAAGACGAGTTCTTCACCGTCGCTTCCGACTACTCTTCGACTCCACCGGTCCACGACTCTTCAATTCACGACGACGACGACTCTGGTTCACTACTATTCACCACCAATCCCCGGCAGGACCAATCAGGAACGTTCGAGGCGTATCCCTGTTCCTACTGGACGGATCGGGAAAATTCTCGATGTTTCGGGTATAATCGATTTTTGCACCAAAGTCGCCAAATTCGTCGTCAAATGGTCGCCAAGTTTTTCGCCAAGCTCTGGGACCTCCTATGGAACCAACTATGCTGGGAAGTCGCATCGCAGATTCGTAACAATAATTTTAAAAATATAAATTTCGAAACTCTTAATAATTTTTGACGAAATTTTTGGCAATTTGTAATCGCTGCATGGTATATGAGAAAAAGAAACAGATCACTCGACACAAGTTAAAAAAAAAATAGATACAAAATGAAAAATGTGAAGTTTAACATGATATTTATGATCCTGAATTTCATTTATGAATTTTGGAATAATTTAATATATAAGAACGGGTTTCAGTTTTAAACAGGAGCATAAATTTCTAAAACAAATACAATACCTGGTACAAATGCATTTCAGCTGTCCTGAAAAGGGAATACATTAATCTCATAGACGTATTATGAATCAGATATGAAAACTGTTTTTTGTTTGATCGGTTAATACAAAATAAAAATTTCATTTCATTTTTTTTAATTCATGTGTCTAAAAGTTTTGAAAATTTTGAAAGCAAAATTATCAAAATATTAACTACATGAAATTAAATAAATGTTTATATCTTTGTCGAAAAAAGTTATCAAAAGTGCTTTCAGAGAAAACAATCTAAATTCATAATAAAAGTATTTTTTAGCTTAATCATTAAAAAAAAAAAGACTTGATAAAGCCAATGTTTTTACTCAAAGATGCTCAGGAGGATATGATCCTAAAAGCGAAAGACAAATATCAAAGAAAAATAAGAACAGTTTTTAAATTTGCTTTATGAGACAAAAAGAAGGTGAAAGGAAATTTATTGTAAGAAATATCATAAAAACTTTCAACAAATATTTAAACATATTTTCAAATGAATAAACGAATATTTTCATTGCTGCTAAATTCCATGAAAACCTAAATGCCATAGTGAGAGACAAAATTAAATATTGATAAATTAGTATTTCTCAAATGAAAATAACCTGAAAAAGTAAGATTGTTTACCTACTTTGGATTTTATGAAACCAGATAATTAGGAAAAATTGACTGCGAATAAATTCATAAATGGCAAGACTCTGGGTCTGGATCGCATTCATTAAAAAATTTGGAGGTGTCAGGATAACCTGGCTGCTAGGGTGTTGGCTTCGCCTTCCTTGAGTTGCGAGTTCGAACCCCGCCGGCCAAAGACTCCTCGTGTGTGGGTGACTGGCGCACGTGCACCTTACAATCAGAAGCTACTACACCTTTCTTTCCTCGATCTCTTAGACTTCATTTAAATTGGAGGGAAATAAGTAACAACCAAGGGGGTAAGCAAGAACAAAAATTCAGTAATAACTCATTTTTCAGAGTTTTAAATAGGCATGGTGGTTGGAATATGCTCCCCTTGTTGATCTTTGGTGGAAATTATCACGTACTGTATCAGCCGTTATAACAGTACAAGAAATGCAGCTGTGAAGTACAACAATGAGAGATAAAACCTTACTGAGCGGAGTAAAGGAGTGTTCACTCGTATAGTGACTGAAAAGCGCAATTCGTGAACTTCTGATAACGTAACAAAATTATTTTCGGCGATTCCAATGGTTAAAACACAAAGAAATAGACTCCGTGGCGGTGGCAAAAATCATCTTGCTCTGATGATTCAATCTTCACTATATTTAAGATAATTGGATGCATTTATGTCTAGAAAACACCCACACAAGCATTTTATCCCAACGCCTCTTGCCGACTGTGAATCATTGGAAAGGTTCTTTTTTGAAATTGTGAGCGATACCTTGGCGTAAACTTGAATAATTTGTTATTCTGCATGGGTAAGTTACAATTGCTGAGGATGAGGTGCATCCTTTACTCGACACTTTATTTCCGGCAGAATGTCAATTTTATGAAGAAGATAGCACTCCTATCCAAACTGCTAAAGTCCTCCAAAAATTGTTTGAAGAACATTAGAAAGAAATAAGATCTCCTACTTGGACTCCTAGCTTAATATTACTGAACAATCGTGGGGGCATTTGGAGTTAAAACTCAGTGCTCGATTTCATCTATTATCTACACTTTAGGCATTATAAACTTCTCTCCAGGAAGAATGTCTTCATATTACATTAAAAGTTGTTCGTGACTTCTATACATGCGTCCCATGTTACTTACAATCTGCAATTAAATCAAAGGGTGTTCTAAGCCCTTAAATGTGTACCTTGTTTCATGGGTGTTACTATTATTTTTTCGCTCATCTGTTAGTTCGAATGATAAATGCATCATTCAAGTGCTTGGTGATGACTTTGCTCTGATAATATTTAATAAATCTCGTAGGTTCTCGCGAAAATTTTTAATGCATTGAGAAAATCGCAAAACAAATTAAATTTCCTAAAACTAGATATTTCATTGGAGACAATCAGGGCTTAAAGCAATTTTAGAATTAAACGAAAGTTGTGCCAAAAATGTAGATGTTCATATTCGAAAATAAATAAACATCATCGAACTACCTTAAAATTGTCAAATCGAGATGAA
Source organism: Argiope bruennichi (assembly GCF_947563725.1). NCBI lineage: Eukaryota > Metazoa > Arthropoda > Arachnida > Araneae > Araneidae > Argiope > Argiope bruennichi. Next base: position 36,069,287 of record NC_079152.1, on the reverse strand, counting down.
CACTATGCTGTCCGATGACAATATGTTAGTGTCCTACGAAAAGTATCGACAAATGTTAGGTGCACCACGTTACTGCCCTGCAACAACTACACGATTATTTTTTTGTCGTATGACTATTTAAGCCAAATTTTTGCTAGGGTAAAATCTCCTGAGCACCCGAGGGTAGAAGTCTGTTTTCTAGCTCAAATGAAGATAGCACACTCACACTCGCTTGCACAACCTCTTTTTACAAGGGGGCTCATTCACACACCACACAGAGAGAGCGCAAGAAAGAGAACAACCATCCCGAACCAGGACTCGAACCCGGAATGCCTAGATCACGGGGAAGACGCTCTACCCCTACGCCAGGACGCCGGTAACAGTTACCCCATCTAATGATGAATGCATGATATGAACAGGTCCTATCGGCTCGAAACAAAAGAATGCTGATTAGACGTGCGGGCAGCATAGTAGTAAGAATATTGTTAGAGTTCATAACATAAAAATGGTATGTAGAACTTTAGTACAATTCATTTAATTGCAATTCGTTTATTTCCTTTAATTATTCTGTAGGACAATGCGTTGAATATGAACATTAAATAAATTTAATACCAAGAGGCTTCAAATAACTACTGGCATGATAGCAGATTTCAAAATACACCTAAAAAAATCTTACTTAAATTTGAATCACAATTTGTTTTTCAATAGCAAGATAGAATCTCATTAAATACTATGAAGATTTGAAGTGTAATGCAAAATTAATACTTTATATCTACAATCAAAAAATAAAAGTATTAATTTAATATGCCTTTACAGATAAAGCAATTAAGAACAATATGAACTTCACAATATTTCAATCACCAATTGTATTTGAAGTGAGTTGATCTGAATACCAGTTTATAATGGACAAAGAAAACATTCTTCAGTTGAGGTTCATCTGCTCGTGTGGTGGTTTAAGACTACCTAGAATGCTAACAATCAAATCTCGAACAATCGAATTTGGGTAAGTTAGTAAATAATTTATGTACAAAATTATTACATGCAATTTAAAATTTCAAACAATATGAATCAATTGTGACGGACTATGAATTATTTTTTGTTACATATCAAATGCATGTTTTACTAAAAGAGTGAGTAAACAAAATTTTAGCGAATTCGTGATAGCTAAAAACGATATGTTTCAATGATCTCCTTCTAGTTAAACTTGACTATAATTTTAGGAAATTATTTTATTGATTTCAGCATGTGTTGCCATTGAAGCTGAATATATTATTCTGTTGAATATCTTCTAAATGATTACATTAAATTTTCAGAAGTAAAGCGAATTGTTTTGACTGCAATAGAAATAAAATGTAGTCATTTAAATTTTTTCCAGTTCTCATCTATCAGATGGTTCATGTTTTTATGGCCTCTAAATACTATTTTTAAAAATTTCCATTACTGTGGTAGCTGCATTTAGAGACAACTTTATGTGTGTTTCAAAATAAAACTAATAACATGAAAAATTGTCTGGTTTTCAATATTTTCATCTTTCAGTATTCGGTCTTCCACTGTAATTATTTTTAATAACTTCAATATATTAGAGAATATATTATATTTTTCGATATTTATAAACTGGAAATTTTATGAATACATAATCCATCATGACGTACAAAGAAATTCGACATATGAAAATTTATTTGATATATTGTTTAAAAATATATAACATATTATTTAAAAATTATTGTTGCTGCATATATTGTTTAAAAATTATTGTTGCTGCATATATTGTTTAAAAAATATGTAACATTTTTTTTAATTATTGTTGCTGCCTATATTGTTTAAAATATATTGTTGCTGCCTATATTGTTTAAAATATACTGTTGCTGCCTATATTGTTTAAAAAATATTGTTGCTGCCTATATTGTTTAAAATATATTGTTGCTGCCTATATTGTTTAAAATATATTGTTGCTGCCTATATTGTTTAAAATATATTGTTGCTGCCTATATTGTTTAAAATATATTGTTGCTGCCTATATTGTTTAAAAATATTTGAATTTGTAATAATATCTGATAAAGCAGTTATTTTAATATAAACGTTTTCATGTTTGAGACTTTCCTAAGTATAATGATTTAACAATTTTTACTATCTGCTTGTATTAAAAACACATCTAGAACATTATAAGCAGTTATGTAATAATAACACAGGCATAAATATGTTCCGAGGAAATATTTTTAACTATATTTATTCTCTCGAATATGAAATGTAAAAAGAGAAAATATTATAGAATAGTAAGTCAAAATATTCAATCTCGAGATTTTGACGAGTCTCCACGTTTTTTTTTTATCTACATAATTCAATTCGGGTTTATGTAATATCGTCTCTCTACGTAAACAAGATAACTCAAAAACCCCTTTAAGCCAGACGAATAAAATTCAGAATATAACCTTAGTTCGAAATTTGTAAACTCATATTTTAAAATTTATATACTATTTGCGATTCTATTAAATTTTGAATAAAATCCATTCAGAGAAAGTCTGTTTATCAGTATGCATGATTGCTAGTGAGCACGATATATATATATATATATATATATATATATATATATATATATATATATATAATCGTGCTCACTATATATAAGATACGGAGATAAAATTTACAGATTTGACACCTATAACGTGCATACGAATCAAATTTGGAATTAAATCAATCAAGGGATTGACTTATGTTTTTATACTTTTACATGAATATAAAATTGATAATTAAAACGAGTAACAGCTTAGGTTAACAGAATTAAGTTCATAAATTTATTCTCTAAAGTCTAGATCCTTAGACTTTTATACCGAATCTATCAAAGGGTTGAACTGTCTTTTGGTCTGTTCTTTTTAAAACAACAGTGATCGCGACATCTCAAAAAACGGAACGATTTAAATTATTGAAATTTAATAAGTGATCTTATGACTACAATTCTAGTTTGGAATAAATTGTGGTTTCAATCGTCAGAAAAAAGGACTCAAAAATATATATTTGATTTTCTGTATATCAGTGATTAATCGCTAAAGATTACACGCTAGATTAAATAAAAACGCTAGACTCGCATTAAAGATCGATCTTTCATAATTATTATATGCCAAAAATAGGCAGTACTGGTACACTAGTACCGGTTTTCCTTTCTATATTACAAACTCTCAACACTCTTGCACAACTCTCACACTTGAAAGAAAAATAAAAAAACTTGTGACGTTCACGAATTTTCCATACATCTACATTTTTATTTAGGGTTGGGAATGTGTTATTTACTAACCCTTTGCAATCGGAAAGATAATGCGATGCATAATTAATCTCTCAATACATGTACATATTTATTACACCAACAAATAAATACATGCAACGGCTTTAAATTTTTTTTCCCTGAAAAATGAATCTGCATCATTTTAACATTCGGTAAGTATTTTTAACAATTAAAATTGAAAAGACAAAGTGTCAAAATGATGCACCGTTTGCCAGAATATGCGAGAGATCGGTAGTGAAAGCATTTTTGCTAGTTAATCAGAAATTTTCATAGTTTACATATGATTTTTCATAAATTTATCTAGTTCATCAAAGACAGATTTCGTGCGTCAAAAAAAAAACCGAAATTGAGTAATTTAAAAGAAATATGAAGAAATTGGAAAAAGTACCTACTTCGATGAAATCATGGGATTGTTCAATTTTAAACTTTTAACAATTATTGGTAGCATATAATTAATAGGCTTCTTATCGTGGTATTTTTTGAATGTCGGTATAAAATAATGTGTGAAGCAACATAGTTTTCTTCTATAAACTATAAAAATTTCTATTACACACAAAACTTTATTTTTAAAAGCTTCTTCTAAAGCATATCTCCTTTCGAACAATTGAATCCTTTTGCTGTTGATTCATTTCATAAATAAAGCATTGTTGATATACAAATAAAGTATATACGGATTTTATGTACTTCTGGAATGCAGACAAAACATTTACAATGGAAGAAACAAGCGATTGCTTTACAATGCGTTAGATAATGTTTTAAACAATTGTCTTTACAAAGCAGTTAGGGAAATTTCTATACAGTTCTATATTTCAAGAACTTTTTTTTTTGTTCTTATATCTGCATTACAATCAGTTTGAAATGTCTCGAAAATCCTAGACATTTAAATAAACTGGATAAAGTATAAAAATTGTCAATGATAACTGAAAACTTCTTTTATTTTCACCAATTCCGGATCATTGTTTATCCCATGTATTCATCTCAGACAGAAACTAAATATTCTTTAAAAAAATAACATTTTGTTTCGTAAAAGTTATTCAATTATAGGCAGTGTTTCGGTACACAGCTCGAAGCGGTACAGCAACATTAAGTCATTTATCATTAGTTATTCATTATCTCCCTCTAATTCTCTTGTTTTCGCAGACTGAAACAAAAATCATTGCTTCAAATTGGAATTATAGTGCTTCTAATTGTGCGATCTGACACAAAATCAGACATTAACTGTTTCGCAGCTTTTAGATTTTCCTCTGGCGGCCGAGGTAATTTGTTATGTGGAAACCAGAAAGAAGGAAAAAAAAAGAACGATTCTTCGTTAGATAAGACTATTAATAACGTGCGATTTCTCTTGCTTGGCTGCTCAAACAACAAATAATGACAACTTTGTCTTGACACTTGTGTAAAATTGTCCTTCAGGGTTTGCAGCTAAAAGAAGAGAACTTTAGTGATATGATAAGTATATGTTAGAATTCATATAGTTTGGATATTGGTTGTAAACAAGTTGAGCAAAGTATTTTAAACTCGCTTTGAAGAAAAGAAAACAGTTGGATTGTTCATATTTAAGTAATTAAAGAAAAGTTCAATGAAAGGAAGCATTTTAGAATATTTTTTATTTCATAAATGATTTGACCAGGTCTAATTTTGCTCCGAAATCACGGCTCCAAATAACATTCATAATTTATAAATTTTATAGATGAATATTTCAAATGATATCAATAAAAATAAATTAAAATTCTCATTTTTTTTCTTTGTTTTACAAATAAAAAAATAAATTCAAAAATTTAATATGATTATGAAAGGAAATTAAACAGTGTATTTATCATATTCATTGATCTGAATATTAATGAATTTGGCAATGTAAATGTATGATGATTGCTCAAAATAAACAGTTAAACAGCCGTCTAAAATAAACATGTTTAATACCAATAAAGCTTGACAAATATTTCAAAATGCATACACAGTATTGTATATACAAGGATTATAAAATATAATATTCTGTGGAAATATATGCTTAACCACGAAGACATTAAAAATAAAATGTTTTCTATAAGAATACTATGCTAAACTCTCATCTTTATATCATTATTTTGTCTTAGATAGAAAGTATATTTTATAGATTCGTTAGAAAAAAAAATGTGTAAATAAAATGAATTGATAATATACAGACTGCATATCGTTATAGAATGAAATTCCGTGACTGCTTTTCTCGGACGACGACAGTCCGAGTCGGTCTTCATGACAAAATTGAACTTATCAATAGATTGTTATATCTAGCAGACATTTCAGAATTGTAAATATTGTTTAAATCGATTAGCAAAAATCAATATTATTCGTGATAATTCTAGAAATTTTTATTAACTAAAGACCAAGGAATTATAATGGTTAAATATTCATCATGAAATAAACTAATTTTGTTAAAATACCAATGTTTTTAATTATCTTAAAGTGTTTTTTCAATTAACATTTGATAAATCTAGGCTATTCAGTTAAAATGTAGTATTAAGAACACACCGCGGGTTTTTTTCTGCAAAAATCTTTAGATATTTTTGAATTATATATAATATAACGTTTATGTGGGATGCAAAATCAGAACGAATTTAATCGTCATTTGGCGTAAGTTCGGGTTCTCATGCTGGCCTGGTGGGAAAACTGAAACAAAGATATTTTTTTACAGCCGGAATTATGATAAAATAAGTTTAAGTCAAGATTTGAATTATAATTCGAAATATCTGATAACACGAAACTGAAGACGATTCAGTCAGAATGAACGAAATAGAGATAATTAGAAATACATACTACAGGAGCTTCACCAATTATTTTTGCCACTTTGAATTACAACCAATCACTCCGAATGCTCTATCAGTATTGCAGTAACAATGATATCGTTAAATTAATATTTTACTGTTTTCGCGATTAGATGTATTTATTAAAATGTATTGACATAATTAAATTAATCTTATTAATAATCACCGTCTTGGACGATTATTTCGATGTTATTAACATCATGTCGATAATTTTTGATGAATTGCATCTTATCACAAAAATATCATATAATCTGCAAAATTTAAAGATATCATAAACTGCAACAAAAAAATATTTAACTCCAGAAACAAATGAATTAGTTTATATAAATTAAAGAATAATTAATGCTAGCATTTCATACAATTTCAAATAATTTAACTTTTTTAGTAATGAATGTAATTATTTTTAATTCATAGAGCGAAATGACCTGGGACTGATTCTTGGGGATTTGGGGGCGAAACGAACAGTTGAATTTCCTAGTTTAAATTATAATTAGCAAACATTACGAAGTTGCCTCATGGGCATTCTGTGTTTACAAACATTTCATGGATATTAATTTGGATAAATTTGTTTGATGTATCTTTATCGAATTTTAATTTAAAATCAATTGAAGTAAAACTTTAAAAGCACTGACTTTAAAATGTTGTTGCTACGTTATTTATAACTTTGCACTGCATCCATTTCTTGTTTAATAGTGGGGTTGGGCTAGCATTCATAAGCGTCATTCGGTTTAAACTTCTGTAATGCATAGATTAAACTATTTTAAAATTCATAAGCGATATTTTTGTGGTTGTTGTTCTTTATAATGGCACTTGCTATGGACAAGTTCACTGGTGGAGTCAGCAATTTTATGCCAAGGGAGCGTCTCTTGTTTTAGTAGCTCCAACTAGGGCCAAGAGTACGTCTTAGCTACTCACGCATCACATTCGCTTGCACAACCCCCTTTTACAGGGAAGGGGGGGGGGCACATTCACACATCTCACAGATAGAACAGATGAAGAGCAACCATACCCGAACCCATGACGCCCAGGTCAAGGGAAAGACGCGCTACCTCTACGCCAGAACGCCGGCGCAATATTGTTAAGAATGTTTAATGTATTAAGTTTTTAATGCTAACACTTATATTAATATGCCAAACACTCTTCGGGTTTTGGAGTGCTATTTCTGTTCAACTATATAATGGTACTAGCCGCCTTTGGCGACCAGCCGGTTCGCCAATCTTAATGTTCGTTTAAATTTTAATAATTAAATAGGTTTAACCGAAGTTTAACCCCCTTCTTCGCCAAGTTGCGATAACGCACCAAAGCTGGCAATCTTTATTATGCACTATAATTGAACATCTGCTTCTTTGCTTTTGAACATTTCGCAAGGCCGTTGTTTGCGATTTTTAAAAATTTCGCCAAGCAGGGGATAAAACTCCGGTCGTACCATTAAACATTTTACGCAATTCCAACTTTAATAGATTCTTCAGCAAAATATTTTAAAACTTCAAATTTTGATAGTCATATAATTCACTCATAATATTATAAAGGCCTTCAGTTATAGCGTGATATATATCACTCTAATTTTCTGTTACCCCTCGTAGAAATTATGCTTTAAATTACAGTGTAAATGATTAATCTGCAATTAATATAATATTTTTTACTGAAACAAAGCATTTTTTTTAATAATATGATTACTGATAATAGAGTCACTGAGCGTTTAAACTTTATGGTCACTAAAGAATATCTTTCTTAATTTATGTAATATCTCAAGAATTTGTCAACAAAAATTTCTCAGATTCATCATGAACAGATCGATTCATTAACAATGTTTAATTTTAAATGCATCAAACACTAAGAAAATAAAATGAATCGTTTAAAATAATCGGTCGAAAACAGGTTTAAAAAAATCTACTTAAAAAACGATGTACTTAAAACTATAAGCATATACAAAAAATATATAACTAACATAAATACATTTTACTTACAAAAGCATGCAACTAACCTAAAAATAATTTAAATCGTCCGTTGGTTGTCATGCCAACAATCAGAACAATGCGCATGCGTGGATTTTCTTCGCCAGTTACGTCAACGCAAATGCGTAAATTTTTCTACGCCAGTTGGGGTAACGCTATGCAGATTAGACATTTTTAATTTCCTTTATTCTGTGTTATTTTAATTCAAAAGTACTTCAGAATGAATGTGAAACATGGATTAATTAACAATGTTTAATTTTAAATGCATAAAACATTAAGAAAATAAACAGAATCGTTTGAAATAATCCGTCGAAAAATGTTAACCCTAGCCTAATTACTGTTGGGAGAAAAAAACAACTGATGCCTTACTTATTTGGCGATGGGGAAAATGGAAGATTTTTTTGGCGGAAAAGTTGGCGTTGGGAAAAATGGAAGATTTTTTTGGCGGGAAAGTTAGTTTTTAATTAATAATGGACTACCCCTAACATTTAGGGGGATGAAAAATAGATGTTGGCCGATTCTCATAGATACCGGATAAGCACAAAAAATTTCATCAAAATCGGTCAAGCCGTTTCGGAGGAGTATGGCAACGAAAACTGTGACACGAGAATTTTATATATTAGATTTATTGCTTGTGTAAATGCTAGATTTTTCGTGAACAGTATGTTTGAAAAATGAGTTATCAAAATGGTCAATTAAAGTATAATCAAAGAGTCTTAAACTAAAGAAAGGGGTATATAAGGTGAGCATCTCATTGCTCTAAGATTAAAATTCTATCTGTTTCTAGAAGAAGTTATTCATTAAGCAAAATAATAAGAGATTTATCAAAAGACTCCGTTAAGAGTAAAGAGTTCTTTTAAAAGAAGACGAATATATTTTCTAGAAATTTATTCTTCCGCATGAGAGCGTGCTCTTGAGTCAAATTCTCTGATTTTGAATTTCGAGAACCAAACAAATCCAATCACTTATCGAGGCTATGAGCGAATCGCGCATTTCCAACCCAGACATATTCATTAACACCACAGCAGAAGCCTTCACTCTTAATTAGAATTCTTTGCCGGCCTCCCAGGAACAGGCCGAGAATTCATATTTCAGGGCGTTGAGTCGTCGCAAAAATTTCAATTCCGGCGTTGGGCCCGATTCCATGACTTAGAATAATTTATACCGAATTTCCGAGGCGTCCTGCTCAAATGAGCCGTGCACCCTTAGCCTTGCGCGTGGTAAACGTGCCCGGACAGGCAAATGACTCGCACGGAATGGCGGCAGTTAATAGCGCACGCGGAATGTCATGAGAAGGAAGTTTAGTTGGAGGTCTTTTGCCTGGCAAAAATTGCCTCTGTCGGTGGAATCATTGCCTCTGGAATGGCATGTTGTAGGATGAAAAATGGAGTTTTCATTAACTCAGAGCCAGATTGTAGCCATCTAATGGGTTTATTGAAAACACGTGTCTCTTACGATGACATTTGAAAATCGTATCCAGAAAGGTATTGAAATCTAGCTCCCGTTTATCGGAAATGGATATTCCCGACGATATTTCTCGATTCAAAATTGCTTAAGCTAATTTGAAATGGTGAATTTTCGCACTTAAATGGCTTTTAAATTTCGTGCCTGCAACACTAATTAGAGAAACGTCGTAGGCTGGGGTGTTCAGTCATTCAATTTGCAAGAAATATGAAATATCTGTAGTTTAATAACCATTCAAAGTAATTGCCCAATATTTTGATTTCAAGGAATATAGATATTTATAATTTAAACGGTTAATCTGTCTTTTAAAACGATTGGTAGATATTATCGCAAATTTTTGCCTATACATTAATTTCCATTTGTTTATTGATTGAAGTTTGAATCTCTTAAGTATGATTGTATAAATCAGTTAAGCATTTTATTTTCATAAGCCTTTATGATTTACAATTGCAGGAATTTATTAATGAATGGAATTTATTAATTATTAGTGAAATATGAAATGAATTCTCTATTTCATATCAACCATTTGTAAGTAAAACCCGAAAGATAGAGAGTAAGTAACAGCTGGTGAAAGGGAAAATTAGTCTCAACAGTCAATCTGTCCTGCGATCTATTTTTATATAGTCTGCTTAGAAAAAGATACATTAATTTTTTAAAGAAAGCATAATTTGTATTAAATTAAAATCGTCTGATCTAAAAATAAAATTAATTTCTAATTAATTGCTATATTATAATTTTCGTTAAAACTCGTGCTTCATAAAAAGTGCATCTATGAATACGAATAAATTTAATATATGGTCCCTCAAAGTAGACATTACAAATCAATTGTGAGAATTTTGCAACTTTTGTGAATTTTTCGAAAATTATTTGAGCTTTGGGATTCTGGCATTTTAGCATATAGGCTTTACATCGTTGTAAAGATTTTACTTTGTTACAATTTACTTTTTCCCATACTAAACTTTAAAAATTCATAAAAATATAGAATTTTATTATTTATGTATATATTTTGTGTCTTTTTAAAATATAATTTGCTTTAGGTGAGTGAAATTTTTTAAAGAGATATACACTAGTTTCTAAGATCTCGTCGAATAATTCATTACATTTATTTAATTTCAGAAGTGCCATTTTTCAACACTCTATAACAAATATAGTTATAGAATAGAAATTAATACTAGAATTACATAAATTTTATTGCGAGTTTAATTTTATTACGGCAAAACAATTCAGTAAAATAAATGATAAGCGTAGTCGAAAATTTTCGAGATAGTAGTTAATTAACTCGAATAATCAATTGTTTATCTCAACAAACCTATCTCCAAGTCATTGCCATCGCCACTAAATTTGTGAAGATGAGATTTAGCGGCCAAACTTGTGAAATACCAAAGTTACAAAGGAGTTCAAATTTCTTTTTGATGATAGTATATTTATTGTATTAGAAGATTACTAGGATTTAAAGTTCGTCTTTCAGCAAATATGTCTCTGATTGCAGCAAATATAATTGCTCATTTTATTTGCCATCATCTCTGTCATTCTTAATGTGATAGATAGTTTGACTGATAATAAGAAAAAGCAATATTAAAATCTCTGCTATGAGTAAAAATTAATAACATATCCTCTAATAATTGTAAGATATTTTTAAATTTATTTCTTATCTCTAATCTTAACCTTTAGATTTCTAAAATTGACTAATTTTTAATACAGTAAATTTAGATTTTCTTGACAATTTTAAAGTCTTTCAGAAATTCAGTAACCGACATAATGAAAATTAAATTGCCCAAAAATGAAGGATTAAACAGGAGAAATGAGTACATGATAATTGGGATATATGAAATAGGTTTGAGTAGTATGAATTGAAACTAACACCATCTCGGAAGACAAAAAAAAAAATGCTTTCATATCAATGAATTTCATTCATAAATCTCTATTAATAATTGAATTGGATATATATATATATATATATATATATATATGCGTTTGTTCTTTATAAGCTATATCGATTTACTTAGTTTCCAAACAGTTCGGGACATATACACTTTCGGCGACAAAAATTTACATCATGGAAAGATTTTTTAATAAAAAATAAATTGATTTTAATTAGAAATTAAGAGGAATTTCGACATTTCTTACTGTAATATATGAAAATTTCAAAACACAAATTTTATATTTTTATAAACAAGATTCTCCTTAATAATATTAATTCATTTAATTTAATTAATAATTTTCAAACATTTATTCTATTTCTGATTAATATGCAAATAACTTTTTAATTGCATTTTACAATGATATTTCAATATTGAAGCGAATCTCAAATCATTTTCAATGTTCAATCTATTGTTATTTTTTACATCGTTGACGATAAAAAAAAATATGAAGAATTAACATTTTTTCATGTTGAAAATGTTTCAATACAAGACATGCTTTTAAAATCATTTTCAAAATGTTGTATTTTGGTTTAAAGTTTAATTTCAGAATCAGACAATGAAAAATTTTAAGTACGTACACTTTAACATTGTATGTTGCTCCTGCTTGTGATATAATTAAATATATAAAGTTTTAGGTATAAATTTAAGGAAATGCACTGCGCAATGAATAGAACGGTTTAAGGCTTATAAAATTTATAATATATATTTCTATGAGATTTGAAATTTAAAAATATTTTGCTGGAGAATATATTAGCTTCAAACTACACAAAATATTCAAATGAAGATGATAATAGTTGCCTATGGCGACCAACATGCCTAATACGTGTTGCCTATGGCGATTGATTTGCTAAAGGGTCTACTATATTACATTTAAAAATCTCTATTTAAATAATATCATAATTTTTAATATTTATAAATATATATTACTTTAATACAAACAGAAAACTGTCCAAAGCCCACTTAGAAAGCAGTTGTAAACTTCATCAGCCTTTGTAAGAGACAAGTAACGCGTAATTCTACGGACTAATCAGACTCAGCAGTGTAATTCTATTCATTGCTGCTCATAAGAATACGAGGCATTGAAATCCTTCAAAGAAAACTTGCGAATTATTGCTGAATTCATTGCTCGTTGTCATGGTGATCGAGAAACCTGAAAGACCTGGAGTATGAAGGTGAAAAGCGGGAATTTTAGGCAACAGAGTCTTCTCGATATTATTAAATTAGATACGAGTGAAGTTGGCTTTAAAAAGTTCAATAAAACCGTTTTCTCGAGGGTTTTAAAGGACATTGCAAACTGACATATTAGCAAGGAAGATATACTACAGAATCTTGGTTTGAATTGCTCCGCCTTAATTAATGCAAATCTATAGTGTATTAGTAAAAATCTATTTTTTTAATAAAATTGTATATATTAAATAGAATATTATTATGTACTATCTGATATATATAATTAAAATTTTTCTTAAAATCGAAGATTTTTTCTTATACATATTATAGCGAAAGTACAATAATAGTATTTAAAAAAATTAACTGGAGATTTTGACGAATCTCCACGTTTTAGATCGTACTGAGTTCGAAAAACACATTTTAGAAAAACTTTCATCTACCTTGTCTATTTGTGCTAAAGATGACTCAAAACCGCTTTGACCTAGATATATGAAATCAGGTATACGGTCTTTATACCAAATTTGTAGACTTCAATTAAATTTTAAGCAAATTCCCCTACTAATAGCTAAATTCAGCTACCAAAATTTTTAGGTTTATTCAATATCCATAATATCATTTATCTTGAAATTTACAAATAATAATGGAAACAAAATGTTTTTATGAAATACTAAGGTTTTCACTTTTCAAAATATTTTTCATCTAAGAATATTTCCAATAGGTTTAATTCCTTTATTAACACACATTTATATCATTAAATGTTATATCTTAACCCTTAATTGGGGAAGTGCGGTCTGTGAGACCGCTAAAAATAGACTTTCGGTCACCCCTATTTTATTTTTAGCATAATCGATTGTATTGACCCTGTAGCTTGCTGTTTCGTGACCTTTACTACACATGCACTTTTTCAGCCGGTTTTAGCGGATCTTTTTTTTAAATATTTCAGCTATTTCTTAGCGTGACATCTGAGACCGCGCCTCCCTTTTTGTGTTCCGGTTTTAAGCAAGGATTAGCAGATTAGCAGGGTCTAAAATTTGGTACTCGAAACATCATCCAACCTTCTGATTCTCGTTAATAAATCAGAGCTCCAGAAATTTTAAATGAAGCATAAAGTGATTTTAATGATGATGATAATTGTACAGAATTTTTTTTCGATGAAAGTTCTCATTCGGCTGATTCTGATATGTATTTTCAAATATAATAAATTTTTCTGGTGTTAATATATTTTGAAAAATTTCTAAAATATATTAATATACCATACCACACCTCCATTTCTAGGGCTTCTATGGCCACTTTCTGGTGTATTAATATGCCAAGAGAAATATCTATAGAATTTATTGGCTGATTTTTATACTTGTACCTAGCCTGTATGTTTAAAAAGTCCTCGAAAACCGATGCCAATTATAAAAAGGGTCAATTTTTTATGTTCCATGTAATTGTTGAATTTTCATATATATATTTATTTGTAACTTTCTAATAACTTTGTATATTGGAAAAGTAAATATGATTAAAAAAAATAAGTCATGTTATTTCAAGAATATTATTTGTTGAAACATGTAATTTGAGAAAAAAAATGTATGTTCCAACGCAGTTACTTTTTTCCAATGATATATTCCAATGATTTATATATCAAGAAAAATATCTGCAGAATATATTGGCAGATTTTCATGCTATCACTTTTATTTTAATATTTAATTTGAATGTAAAGAAAATGCGGTGTCCTAGACCTTCCTGTTAAGTCCTAAATTCTCTCCTCCTCAATTAAGGGTTAACATTTGCGTAATTAAAAAAAATGAATATTAACTATAGCGAATAACAAAACTCAACAGTCTATCCAATTACTTCGTTCTGGGCAGAATTTTATTTATTCATCTACTTAAAATGAAAAACATCATTACTATTACAAACTTCTGTGACATATACAAAACAATGTTCTGAAAAATCATTTTTTTTTCTACTGGACACACCCATGTTGCGTGTTTGCATTTATACGAATAAGTTTTATGTTCGGAAAAAATTGCAATAAAAACAAATAACCTTATTTCGTTCCTGTGTTTTATTATAATTGGTATTACTCACTCAAATGCCATATTTGTAAAAGTGTTTTTGTATACTCTATAAGATTTACAACTTTTCAACCCATCCCCCTGAATGATCGACTATATTTTCTGTGAAAATATAGACCGTTTAATTTCAATTTTCATTCGTACAGCTTGCTTTTAACTTGGTCAGAATATTTTTACATTCAAGTAGGGATACTATCGTACTATTTTAAATGTTTTACACCCAGTTTCATTTGCCTCTAAAATCACATATCAGAATTAAAATATAATATAAATTTGAGATTTCAAACAGTCCATTATCTTTACAACTGAAGTGCATAAAAACATTATTAATCTTAGTAGAATCTTTCAAAAAAGGAAATATGTTTAAATTACATATTTTATTTCTAAATTTAATTAGCATTTCAGTGATGAACAGAATTGATGTCCAAATGGATACAGTTCTGGATAATAAAGATGTAGAAATGATATATTATTATTAAATAACCCTTATGAAATTCTAATAAATGAATAATAATTATTGTACTTTTTAATTAATTTTCGAATGAATGCTTTAATTTAATTAATACTTTTATTTTAAATTTAAAAAATAATAAAACAATAGATTTTAAAAAAATTAAGTATGAAAATGAACGCTAATTTTTATCTGTACTTCTTTATATTATGTTAAAATCTAGGCGCCTTTGGTGACCAGTTGATTCAAATAGGTCTAATTATTGGTTGTTAAAAAAAGTTGGTTGGTTGGGACTAATGGTTGTTGAAAATTAAACATTTTGTGAAACTGTCTTAATGATTTCTTCAATATATATATATTTTTTAAATTAGTAAACATTTACGACAAGAAATTTGCATTATGCTATTCTGGAGTTAATTTCTATGCAACTGTGATATTTTTGCTATTTATTAGTTTAATTAATTCTTGAAACATTTGATAAAATAATAAAAATTTGTCATCTCTTTCGTTCGACTTTCATCATGCGAATTCTGAAATAATTATTGTACAAAAATGTGTTGCATACTAGCTTAAAATGTAAATATCTTTTTAAATAACTTTGATTTAATTATTATAGGGATATAACGCTTGATTATCATTGATTTTTAAATTCTTCTTAATGAATGCTCAGATAACATATTGAATTCTATATCTATCGGTGTCTAGTTGGCTAATGACCAGCTGGTTTGGCGGGGATATTTATTGCATTTCATTTAAAGTAAATAATTAGATAAAACTTCATGTTTTTTTATTCCCTCAAATCATCAAGTATTAAAATTTGTAATTTTAATTTTTTTCATATGCTCTGTTCAGTTTGTATATAGACCTTTCCAATGCACACCAGTCAACTTGTAGCTTTTGAAATAGTTATTGCACAAAAGGATAATAGATATAGACATCTAATAAGAAAAAGGATTCTATTATATATATATGAGAAAGTCAATTGAAAGAATTCTGTTTTATTCAGTTTCAATCAATAAACGTTCAGATGAATTACGAATTTCATATTTTAAGTCCTAGATCCTATGATTTAAGAAAATATTCTTGAGACACTAAAATTTTAAATGTAAAGAAAAGCCCACTCTACTGAGACTAAAACTGAGTTAATAAAAAATTTGAATATTACTATCTTATACAAAATGCCCGGTTTAAACAATTGTGTTGATTTTCTTATACACCAATCAGAGTTCAGAATTTCTATAGGCTGATTAGCCAAAAATTATGAAATTGTTGATTGTCCTAAAATAGTAATGCTTAGAGCTTCACATCTTGATCGGATTTGGTTGAGAAATATGGTTTGAAGTTGGAATGTCTAATATTTTACAAAATGCGATTCCTTAGGACTGCTTAAAATTTAGACTTCATAATTTTTTGAGAAATAAAATCATTGCCTGAAATGAAATAAAATATCATTATTTGTTTTTTTTAAATCCTTTCTAAAGTAAAACTAGATTCTGAATTTTATGATGAATGAGAATTTTTTAATGAATGATTCTTGTAATAATAAAAATAATATGCCTAGTAATAATAAAAAAAAAACATTTAATAATGCACATAAAAATTCAGAATCAATTTGGATTTCTGTACTGATATCAAAAAAATACATTGGTTTCAACAATAAAAAGTTTGTTTTAATTGAAATTTAATCACTTCCATTTCCATTTCAAATTTTACGAGAGATGACAAAATTCCTGACAGATATAAGAGATAAAATAGAGGGACATAAAATAAAATGAACGATATAATGTTTCGATAATAATAAAATTTATGACTATCAAAATTTGCAGCTTGAAAATATTTTGCGGGAGAGACTATTAAAAGACCAAGTTACATACAATATTGAACGTTTTAGAGAGCATCAATCCTGATTTAAACCAGCTGGTCGTCAAGGATGACTATATTATAAATTAAAACAGTATTTCTGAATAAATATGAAAAACAAACATATAGCGCTTTTGAAACATAAAAGCATAAAATATAATATTCATGTTGCAATAATTACACATGAAAATGATATATTGTAGCAGAAGAAAAATAAACTCTTATCGTTGTGTCCTTTCATAACCAGTAAAATGTGTTTTTCATTGTTTTGAAGTCTGAGTAAAATTTGTTCTACCCCCAAAACTGCGTAATTTCCATTCGAAATGGAGAAATAATAGTGTATGTGAGAAAACTAATAATAAATATGCGATAAAATAGTTTGGATAGAAATGAAGCGACTGTAATTAGTGAAATTACTTGTTTAACTTTTAAACTGAAAAAAAAGTACTTTCCTGAAAGATTCATCAATTCAAAACAGTTCAGTTATGTCAACCATTCTTTGAGTTTAATCTTTTATTTTAAATATAATTATGAATGCTATGCAAATAGGGACATCGAATTTTATATTATCAAATATTCTCAAGTCGTGGCATTGAAATAATAACATTTTTTTAAAAGTTCTTGTTTATTTAACATTTTCAATCAGTTTTGTAATTTTGAATATCACTATAGACATAAAATTACTCTTTAAATAGATTATAGCGACGAATGCTACACATTACCGAAAATAAACAAAGCAAAATATTTTCCATTCTAAATAACAATAAGCAGTATTATTTACAACTGATCTACAATCTAATGTCAGTTAATATCCTGCTTTATATATATATTATATTATATTATAAGTACTGTATTTTGTTTGTAGCAAAATGCAGGTTTGAAGACATTGAAGATACATTTTACATTTTTAAATTATTTTTAATATCCATTCCGGCAAAGCAATTTATTTACAAGCAGAGATGCGGACAAGGCACGTCTGCCACAAAGCGGCAAAAAAGCAGAAGTAAGAAAGAAAGGCTGAAACAAATGATCACTAGTCTTATATAACATGGGATTTCCGGCCACGTGCCAATTCAGTACACGTGATCACCTTTGACATGGGCACCGAAAGTATCATTTTCACTTGACACGTAGAATTGCTTGCGCAGTAATTTTTACATAGGTTCATACGTGAAATGGTATTAGAAAACAAGAGAGCACTTTAGAATCACCCCAACATGGGCCGAAGTAGGGAAAAATTTAGGAAATTTAGATTAGATATTAAAATATCATTACATATAATTGAGAATAAATCAATTGTAATTGAGAATAAATCAATACAATTTCATATTTAAGATAATTCCTTCTTATATTTAATATTATATTGATTATTACAGTTATTGAATTATCCCAATTACTAAATATTACGTTTGAATTTTTCAAAAACATGCAAATAAATTGAAGAAATTTTTTACAGAATTAATAAATATTCCCTGAATTATCATCCATAATCCCTAATTTTTAAAATCAGCAATTAATATTCCCAGCAACGATTCGGCAGGTTTTTATTCATTATAATCATAAAATATTTCATAAGAGGTAATTAAAAAATAGCGCCACATTTTGTTAAATTAATAATTCCGAGAAGTATTGCCAAGTCTGGACAGCTTATGACTTCTCTGTCGCTTTCAATTGCCGTAAACTGATATTCGTTTATTTAATTTGCAATTCATTTACTAAATAAATAAGATTATCAAATTAAGTAGGAAATCTATAAACATTTTTCAGTGATTCCCTTAAGCTTCTGCACCAATTCTTCAATTTCCAAATCACCGAAAATCAGAAATATTGAAGATTATTTTATATTCCAATTCTTAGTTTATAGTAAAGTTGGTATTTTTTTTCTACTAATAATTAAAGTAAATGAATGCCTTTTTTTATGTATATGTGTCTGACGGTGCCCTATGGGGAAAACGTTTTGACCTGTAATTAAATCAATTGTCCACAAACAGAAAATGGCGTATGAAAATTTTGAAACTTTAAAGCCAGATTCATTTCCAGAATTTTATATAAAATATTATTTAAATTAATTTCAAAGATCATTTTAGAGTTTCGGTCATTTCGAAAAAATTATATTAAAAACATATATTTATGCCACTTCAATTTTTTTTTAAATGCCGGTTTATTTGTACTCATTTTAAGTTTTCAATTAATTTCCACAAATTAAAAAAATATATATATTTATACATATTGCGATGAAATTTGCATAGTTTCTATCGTTTCATGAATCATGTAATATTGTGATTTTGTAATATTGTGAAGATTAATAAACAAGAATTCTATTCATATGCTACTATATTTTCACTACATCGCTATGAATTTTTAATTTTTTAATTTCTTCATCTTTAAATTTAAAGTTGAACCTATAAGCCAAGTTGAAAAAGATACTAAATTTTTATTCTATATCCAGTACTTTCAGTGATTTTAGCACTATTTTTTTTAAAATTTTATTTATCATGTTTCTTTTCAGCTAAGATATTAGCTGATCTATGATAATTTGTGAAAATATTATTGCAGCAGTAAAATACTGTAAGCAACGACAAAGTTTTCGAAAAATATTAAGACAGTAACTATATCTAGGTATATCTGATGCCCGTCGATTTTGTTATACGGTAATTTGGGAAATGTTTGAAGAAATTTGACATGGGGGAATCTGGTCTTTAACGTTTTACATGCGGTTGTTTGATCATGTAATTTCATTTCATTTAAGTGGAACGTTGAAATAATAATCAGATCAAGTAAGGAGCTACTAAATAATGCATTATGAACCTCTCATTCTATTCTGTTTCAGGAACTTGAAAATAATGGAACGCCTGAATTATTTTTTAAATAAAAGAATTCATGGCAGCTAGTGTTTTTAATGGGTTGATATACAAAAGAGGACACCATATAACTGATGGTTATTAAGCAAATATATGCCCAAGCAAAATAGTAAGCTTTTGTTGAGAGGAAACCACCATATACTTCAAACTATCGGGGATAACGTCTCAAATGAACAAAGCATTACTGGATTGAGTACGGAATCACTAGTCACTGGAATAAATCATCACTGGATTGAGTGACTGAAATGAATACCCATCACAGGTTTCATTTCACAAAAGAAGAGGAAATTTCTCGATTCGGTGATATCTAGGTATATCTGATGCCCGTCGATTTTGTTATACGGTAATTTGGGACCTTTCAGTACTGACAAATATTTCTTTCAATTTAAGTTTAAAAATACTTTCTTGGAGTAATTATTGACATCAAATTAAATATAAGCGTACTAATTGAAATTAATCAAAACCAATATCCCCCAAGAAAATGTCAATTGAACTTGGTTATTTGATCTGAATATACAAATAAGGATTAATTAGCTCTTTTGTTTCAAGTCGTTAATATTTGAAGCAATTAATCACAGTGTACTTCAGTGATACCTAGGGATTGCAATACCGGTATACCGGGATACCGAATGCCGGTATTTTGAGCCATTTGAAAAATTTTGTAATACCGGTATTCACAAGTTTAAATACCGGTTTTTCGGTATTTACTATAAATTTATCAAATTTTTCCACTATATGCTCAAGTATCGCGAACATAGCAAAATAGTATACGTTTTTGTTTTTATGTCTCCCTAATGGGTGAAATTAATTAACTAATGAATGGCTTAATTAATTGCTTAAATCTAAATTAGCGAAACATGGATTATCCCTGAAAGAAAATATTGTATCCTAAACGACTGATGGAGCAACAATTATGAAAAAAGTTGGAAAGTTGATTGGTGCAAATCAGCAGTTGTGCTATGCACATGGAATTCAATTAGGAGTAATAGATGTATTATACCAAAAAAATAAAGAACAGTAGAATCTAAATACTGTGGATATAGAAATTTCGGATTCCAACTTTGAAAAGAGTAAGAGTGAGAGTGATATTGACAATGAAGATAATGACAAAGTAATTGTTGAAGAAGATATTGCTAATGACGATGAAATATTAACCTATCAAGAATTGCTTCCTATAATTTATAAAGTTCGAAAAATTGTTAAGATATTTAAACGTTCCCCTATAAAAAGGATATTTTACTAAAATATATACTGACTGAAAATAAAACAGAATATATGTTAATATTAGATTCTAAAAGACGTTGGAATAGTTTACTCCTAATGATGGAACGATTTTTGAAACTGAGAAGTCCAATCCAAAAAGCAATCAACTTGAACCTGTAAATTAATTTTTCAGATAGTGAATTCGACTTAATATCCAGAATTACATCAGCTCTACTTCTAATAAAACTGACTATTGAGGCAATGTGTCGGAACGATTCTAATTTATTAACAGCTAATGCAAAAATAAATTTCATGTTGCAGTCACTGAAAGAACAGCACACATCACTATCTGAAGAATTATATATTACATTGAAAAATAGCACAGAAGAAAGGCATACCGAAAAAGAAAATGCCTTACGGTATTTATATAATTATAATGGTTTTAAAAATGAAAATGAAAAAGAAGTAAAGAAAATAACCTATTCAAATCTGATTAAGTTTAGAGTAAATTTTCTTAAAATTTTTCACCCACAGCCCTATCCACATTCAGAAGAATTCGGTTTAATTATCGAAGATATGTCATTACTGTCGATAGTGAAAAGGAATTGTCTCATAAACAAAAATTAGAATTAGCGATAAATAAAAAAAATTCCACGAACTAAAATACACTACAGAAATCAGGTATATCCAAAACCATCCGACGAGAAATCCATTTATTTGAAGATGAGGGATTTAGAGGTAAATACTTGGAAAACGTATATCGCGCATTGCTGACAGTACCACAAACTAGCGTTGATGCCGAAAGAGCGTTTTCGACAGCTGGTAATTTTTACACAAAATTACTTTTCAGGCTTAATGACAGTACAATTGATGCATTATGTTTTTTAAGATCACATTTCAAAAAGTTGTAATAGTATCCCAGACTGAATAGTGATATTTACACTTTTTTGTGATTGAAATAAATAAGATGTTTCTTTACTTTTTTGTGATTATATACTGTTATAATTTATAAGTTACAAATTATTTTTTGTGATATTTACACTCTCTAACAAAACTGGCAAATAAAACAAAGAAGCACCTGTGTTTTCTTTCTTTTTCTAAAATTTCTAATACCGGTATTAAAACCGGTATCCCGGTATTAAGATTTAAAAAATACCGAATACCGGTATTGAACTTTTGGTCCGGTATTGCAATCCCTAGTGATACCGTTATCGCATTTCACATTATCGTTAATAGCGAAAAAGAAAGATATTTGCATGCAATTATAATCTGATCATGTTATATAAACTAAGATACTCATAAAAAAAAAACTGAAGAGTGTTTACCTCTTTTAGTTATGCTCAGTTATTGGCCTTTCAGTCCAAGTAAAACTAATATATGGCCTGTGATTACAATTTCAATTTCATCTTTTCCATTAAGATTCAGCACTTATACAAAATCATGAAGTAAACGGATAGGCATTTACCCACAGATATATAATATATATATATATTTATATATATGAATCTGATTTTGAATGTATGAATATATACATATGAATCTTTCTGAAATTTTAGTGACCGCGTGCCTTTTTCCATGTTACTCCTTTTTTTTTTGTAAAAAAATATAAGCTTTGCGATTTCAAATAAAATATTACATATAAAATACAAATTATTTTCTGCAAAATGCATACCCAAAAAGTTTCCTTCATTTCTTTTCTTATGTAAAGTAATTTTCTAATTTAAGCCTTTTTAAAAAGAAAAATGTCTGTATTCATTTATAAAAAGATGTTTCGAATTCCAAAATTGGAAATACACTTTTCAACTGTAAAAAGAAAACATGATAAAAATTTTCATTTTGTTGCTTTATCATCTTTTATTTTTTAAACTTGCTTGAAGAAAGTAATATTCTCCTATTTTCAAAAAGAAGAATTATAATTGAAATTATAATAAGTTTTAAAATATATGTAATGCATTTTGAATGATATATTTCTAATTAAAATGCAGATACAGGGTAAACAGAAAACCCTTTTATTTTCATTTATGGTTGATGTCATATAGTAATGTTATCAATTCAGTTATGGCTTTCAACAGCAGGAAGCTGATATCAAAAAAAGTTATTAAAACAGATTTAATATTATTCCTATTATTTTTATATATTTCATTATTTTTCCCATTTTAAAGTTACAATGTTTTGCATGGAGAGAAGTATAATATTGAGGTGAAGAGTTTTCTAATTTTCAAGAATATATAAGAGCTGAATAATTTATAATTACTATGCTTACAAGTTCATTTTGTAAACATATTGCACCTAAACATATGTTAATTCCTAATATGCTTTGATATCTCTTCAGAAAAAATTAGTTTCAGCACTGTTTTAATTGAAATCTTATATTTTTTTAAAATGTTTTAGTGGATAATATTTTTAAGCTACGAGGTCCATAAACATATTCTGATTTTCACTTTTTAAAGCGAGTTGAAATTACTGAAAAATAATGTCGAAAATATATAAAAAATGTAATACATACATTTTATTGCAAATATTCTTAGCCATCCCTAGTTATAAAGTTATTATTAGCAAAATATATTTAAAAAGTATTGAAAAAAATTTTAGAAATTATTCGCATTTTAAACTATTAATTTTATCTAAATTAATAAATTTCATCCAGCTTCCTTAGTTATTATTTTTAACTAAATCCCGTTAAGACTTACGAACATGAATGCTAACATGAGGCTCTCATTATATGATAACTATCAATTTCTGTAAGATGATTACTTCAGGAAACAAACACATATTTGTAATTCGTGCCAAATACCCCATTCAGTTATGCACATACTAATATGTACATCAATTGTACACATATTAGTATATAATTTTAATTTTCATTATAAATCATTCTTCATAACAACAGTTTTATATCTTAACGATTTTGCAGGGGTAACTTCTCACAATAATGTCTTCTATTTTTTTAAAAGTCGATTAGCTTTTTATATCATGCATGGTAGTTTTTATCGTCTACTACTTGCCTTTTATCGCTTTAATTATTTTAACCAAAATGAGTAGAAGTTTATAATTTTTCATCATAATTTTATGTTGCCAAATAACCAAGTGCTTACCATATGCCTGGCACATCGCGGCCAGGTTTAACTCGTGTGTCATTAAAACAGACTTAACTTAGTTTCCATTCCAAAAATATCAAATAACTTCACCAAACCAGATAGGGGAAGTTTGAAATTTTATTTCAATTATACAAACGGTAAAATTATACTAAAAGTATAATTTTATTTTAATTATACTTTCAGAAACAAATAAAATAGGGAACTTCCCTTTTGTATAAATTTCAAATAAGGAGAACGAGGTTTGGACAGCTACTCTCTTTTCAAAATTTCAAATGACCTTTGAAAACTGATTTAATGCGCATATTTACTTCATACATGAAGTTTTCCAGTGAAATTAAATTAAGAACTTGAGACTCTTTGCTCTTGAAACAGATATCACATTGTTGAATCCTCATTCAATTTCAGTTCAAGTATTTAGAATACCAAAACGTCCAAATTTCTTTTTCAAAGATAAGAAAAATTCCTCTCCTCCCCTCTTAGTTCTAAAGGGTTTGTTATACAGAAAAAAATCGCTGACAGTTATTAAGCTAACTTATGCATGAGTTTTCTTAAAAACCTTCTCTGCCACCCAATTGGCGTCTCTAACGGACAAAGTGTACACCACGGGTATTCAATCACACTTACGAAAGGGGAAGGGATTTATTTGGCAGTGATATCAGGATGACTCGGAGGAGCTCTGTAACTTCATTAAATGGACGCTTGTGGTCTTTTCTTGTTGATAGTGTTAAATATAGCTGGTCTTCAGGCGACACCTTTCAAGGTTCTCTCGCCTACGAAGGCTTTATTACTAAGTAAAACAGAATTTCTCTAATTCACGTTTACTATATTGGATGCAGCAATTTTTTTTTCAAGGAAGTTCAAGGAAATGATATATTCAAAAACATTCCTAACAGAATTTCAATATGAGATCACAATATTATTTAAATTTTTCTGAATGCATAAATTTTCAAGTTAGAACTGTAGAATATAGAATATGATGAATATTAAAGTAAATTTTGATGCATCAAAATTATAAAGAGTTTACATGTAATTTTAAAATTAATTGAATTGAAATGAAAATTCAGTACAAATAACTTATTCTGCTGAATAAAATTGAATTCTTATAGCTTTTAGTGAATTATAGTGAAATTATTATAGCCTTTACCTTCTTTTATTGATGATATTTACTCAATAAACTTTCAATAAACCATTCATTAAGAATTCATAAATAGTATATACTAACAAAAATACATCTGAAAAAAAATGGAAATAAAATTCGGCTGAGTCATAAGTGTTAATTGTTATTCAATTTATAATTATTCCTTTTTAAGAATTTATTGGACAAAAAAAATTAAATTAAAAAAATCTCTATTTTCCTTAAGAATTTAAAAATGCTTCCATTCAGATAAAAAAGCAAGAACAATTTTGGCAATAGTAATTCTTTTCAATTAGACTATATAACGAATATAAAATGTATAAAAAGTGGCAATAGAATAAATATATTAATATTGTGCTACAATTATCAATATTATAACAAGAGTTATAAAATCTGTACTGCACTGCTCTAATCTTAAGATAAAGATTTCGAGTTATCTTAAGTAAGCTTAAGAAGTCTATAAATGCCAATATGATATTCATTTTCACTACCAATAACTTATATGAGGAAAGTCAAAAATGAATACTTCTTGAAACATTTGCACATTAAATTTAAAACGATGTAGTTTTTCTTGAAAATAGATTTTTATTTTCCTTCAATCGACTCAAGAGATAATCTGTTTTACAAATTATTTGTAATTGCATAGAACAACATGGGAAACCATCATGGGAAATCTCAAAAATAAAAACAGTGTATAAGATTTCAGTCAGTTGATTAAATAAAATGAGTTTTCCAATTTATTAAAGAAACACAAAGTAGCTGCTCGTCTATAAGAACTGCAGATCTGTGTTACAATAATCCCTGTGTTATAATTCCCCATTTTCGATTTTTATCTAATTTGATTACTTTAGCACTTAGAGAGTTTGAGGTTTTTTAAACTTTTTAAATTTGATAGTATGTTGGATATTAATGAAAAAAGAAAAAAGTAATAAAAAATATGAAAATAAGACAAGAAATGAATCATCAAGCAAAATAAACGCGTTTGGGTCTGAGAAAATTCGTGAAAGTCAATTTTCACACTAGGGACTGGGGGGTTTCGATATGAAGCAAAGCATTCAATTTAAAGACGCTAGAGCTGCAAACTGAGCAACTTTCAGATTAATATTGTTATAATATTTCAATTATTATATTTAAAGAACGTTGAACTTCGCAGCAATATCGTTTTTGCTGCTCGTATTTGATAATCATTTTTGAAGAGTATAGCAACAGCACACCATTTTAACTTGCACACCCATATTACGTAGAAGAGGGTAACATTTTGGTGCTTTTACCTGTTGAATCATCATTTTATCATTATCACTACTTATTGACAGATGCATAAAAAATTATCATATATTGGTTATTTATTATGTTTGAGATGCAATAAAATTCATATGCCTTCGAAATTAAAATCATTTTTACTTTAACGCATACTAATTATAGAGGAAGTATTGTAATTATCAGAAAATTCGGGGTAGTGATATTAACGAATCTTCCAGTTTCAGATCTACCCAACTCCGAAAAATATTATTAGCAGAATGTCTGTCTATCCGTTTGCCTGTATACAAGATAACTCAAAACCGAAGCGAGTTCGAGAGCTGAAATTTGCCATCTGGAATTATGACCTAGTTTTTAGATTTTTGTCAGATGTCAACAAAATACATTCACAGGAAATTTAATTGTCTGAGTATTGGTGAATTCGTTAACAACGCAATTTAAAGAGCTAGATCGACAAAACTTGATCCACAGCTTTAGTATCTAAAATACAGATTATAAGAAAATATTACACCAAATCTGAAAATCTGTCAGTTGACCATCTATCAGTCTGTGCTTTCGCTTGCATGTAAATAGCATAACCATAACATAAAAACAATGATTTAAATATATGAAATTTGGTATGTGACAGTATGAATACAATTGTTATTTTTGTATTAAAATTTTGATGCCAGTTGGCAGGAAAATTTCAAAAGATTTTTCTCGTTAGATTCAGTAAAAATGCCAGACTCACGCCAAAGATGTATATTTCGTAATTATTGTTCAGTAATGCCACCGGAGGTATTCGCGGTGTCTATAATTTTAACTCTAGGTCCCAAATTAACGGATGAGGGGGAAAGACTTATTGAAGTGTATGCTGAAAAGACTCTGGGAGACTCCTTCAGGTGATTAAAGTAGTTATTGTCTGATTGATGCTTTTTACTGCTTTGATCATTTGAGAATTAAGAAGTCCCACTGGAAACCGGTATGGTGGTCTCTTCAAAACTTTCCTGTATAATCTCTAAAAAATATTATCACATAGAACGCCTTGCATGGCAGTTTATACGAGTTAAAAGCTTCGGTGTCAATTCAACATTTTTACTGAATATATCATGTCATTCAAGGCGAGGGTTTTGAGACTAATCACTGGCACGCTATTAATAGTATAACAGTAACGCTATTAACAGTAAATAAAATTTAATCTTTAGACACGTTTTTCCCAACTGATTGAAATGAAAATTTGACTAAAAATTATGCTTGTAGACTACATCACATAACAGATTTGCTGTGTTGAAGTCAGTGCATTTTTAAATTAACGGATTTGCACCTGAGAGTACAGACCAAAAGGCGAGCAACCTGTTGTTGGATATAGCACAAAACTTGATAGCTGTATACTCAATATATGGTAAATCTGTGCACTGAATATTGTCTGTTTAGTTGTCTTCATTTCGTAGTTATCATATTAATTATATTAAAACGGCCGGAGAGACAGATTTCCTCTCAACGGATTTTGCTCAACAATTTATAGAAATCTACAAATTTTATGCAAAGACTGTATACAAGATTTCCTCCATTTAACTCAATGTATATTTGAGTTATGTTTATCATAGTGACTGACAAACACTCTAAAAAAATGTGTTTTTTGAACGCAGAGAAGTATAAGACATGGAGTGTCGTCAAAATCACAATTTCAAATTTTTCGATGATTGCAATATTTTCTCTATACTTCGTATATGAAAAAGTAAAAAGAAAAGATAGAATATTAGTAGTAGAACAAATGAAATATTAGTAAGACGTAAGTAAGTGAGTAATATGTAAAGCCGCTTCTGTTATATATGAGCAATATGCCAGTAAATTTCAATTCACAATTCTCCTGAACTATTTAATGAATCACCTATTAAAATGCACCACATATTTACTGAAAACATTTATAAGGACTTTCATGAATACCTAATCCATGGTCAAACAGTCATTCTCACCCATATTCAACTACACACAAGTCTGCTCAATGCAAACATTGTCCATCCACACTGGAGGGCTGATATTAATCCATTTATTGCTCAAATTTTGTGCCTCGGCCCTCATACATCGGGGGTCAGATAAACCTCACCCCCCCCCCTCCCGAAACATCGCTTCCTTCCTCCAGTTATCGGTTTTAGGAGAGTGCAGCAGTTGTTTCGAATTGAGACAGAGCATCGCGATGGGATCAATCCAGGCCGAGTCCTGCTTTGAAATGGGACCTTTAACGACATTACGGTTTGAATAATTAGGGGGACGGGAGGGCTTAAGGGTGGGGGAGTTGCGACGTCATCAGATTCAGATGTACCTCCCTGGATTATGGATGCGTGGCGGTTTCGGCTAGTTGGAGAAAGCTATTGTTGCCAATCAGAGTGGCCCAATTAAGATGGTAAATATTTAAATGCTATAGTTGTTTCTGCAGCTTTTGTCAGAGAAGCATTTGCTTTTCCGTTTCCTGAAAGAGATGCTCTGAAACAAAGAATGAGTTCTAAATGGTAACATTTAAATTGGGGATTAGCATTTCAATCTAAATTGTGTCAGTTTTCTTAAGGATGTTTAAGTGTGGTTGTATATCAAGCAGACTTTTAAAAAAATCACACGATTCCTTTTTAGAATCGTAAGCTCTTTATTTAAATAGATTCAGTATTTGAAATTTAAATTTGAAGGCGTTTCTTTATTGAAAAAAATGTGATTGATAAATAATTAACACTCTAGCATTCGTATTGCTTAAGTCGGACCCTTTCCATTTAATATTAATTTTTAATGCGATTTTCAAGATGGATTTCAAAGAATCACTGTACTAAGAAACGTTAAAATATATTGTATATTATATGCATATCCTGAAAAATGGTTATTTTGCACATTAGTATCTTTTGTCATCCATATAAAAGTACCTGAACTTTTTCGTAATCCAAATCCATAGCAATGAAATGAAAATAAGGTCAGAGTGTCTCAATTTTCGGGTGAATAATTTTTTTGTTTATTTATAAATAATAGTTTTGTTAAGATTTATTTGAGAAGAAATAATTAAACTTATCGTTATCTAAGGGAAATAAAAATTTATTAATGAATCACTTTTGATTATTTAATTCATAAAATCTATTTAAAAGTTATTGCCTTTAGAAAATGCATCTAATCTCATTCGAGATTGTTTATTTTTAATCTCGAACATTTTCATCTAAAAAAAATCATCAGGCATGTTCTATAACTAAACATGATTTTACATGATACTTTAACAATCGCATGTCCCAATACAGTGAATGTTTTTTGCCCTACAATTAATTCAAAAATCCATAAGTAGAAACTTTAAGTTGATATTTAGAACACTAACCAGAATCATATGATAAAAAAAATTACTAAAATTACTACCTGCATTAAACTAACGACATACATACACGAGAAAATTCTTTATTTGGTTACACTTTAAGCAAGGATATAATCAGATGAGTACACTAACAGTTTCTAAATAAATATTCAAAATTTTTACCATTTTTGCAACAATTACGAAATGAAACCATTCCAGTAATACTTTTTATTCCAAAGACATTTGCAGCAGTGACAGCAATTTTTATGAAGATTTCAGTATTCCCATCTTCGACAAACATTCCTAAACTACAGTATTTTATACACAGAAATTACATAATATTAAATCTAACTAAAATACAGATGAATAGTATGTCTTTAAGTCACTCAATAGACAATTTTAACCATATTTTGTCATGATTTTTTATTTTTCATTTCCTATTTCCTGTATTCATTCTCATGCCAATTTTGAATCGTCCTGAATAATTAAGTGTTAAGACAGCAACACTACACAACTGGATATAAATTTATGTCGATTAAACGCTTTTAATCATTTGGATTATCTTGGAGACTTAATTTCTTAATGTTAATATTTCTCTTATTACGATTTCGACAATACAAGTTGAGTACATTCGGTAAATTCAATATCGGTCTAATATTCCATGCAATCGTGAAGTGCGCATCATTGATATGCCATTTACAAATACAGTCCTGATGTATATTAATATAATACAGACATAATACATCGAATTAAGCGATTTATGCAATTCAGATTTACATTCAGTAATTAATTACATATCATGAATACAAGATGGGGATTTTAATATATCCATTGGAAAAAGTGAACATATCTTTTTCATTCTTTAACATGGTTATGTATTTCGTTTCTGTTTTATTGCGATATTCAGAACATTTTTAATTATATTTCTACAAATTAATGATATTTTTCAATGATCTTATCTACAAATGATAAATCAAAGTTGTAATTAAAATGAAACAAACAGAAATATTTCTCTAATAGACATAGTTATCTAACTTTTTATTTCTAATTTTAATCTACGTTTATTCTGCATTACGTAATACATATATAGGTGTATTGGCAATTAATAGAAAATTTTATCCATAATCTATCTATTTACAATTAGGAGTTAAATACTTTTTAATTCTTCTTTAAAGTTTATATGAAACTGATTTAACAACACCAGTTTCTCTTTTAATAAAAATAGCAATCTTATATTCTAACAAAGAATTTTCAAACTTTTCTGTTATTCATGTTCTTTATTACTTTTTTTGAACTAATTCGGACTCTTTAAATTTATCAAGAAGGATATTGCACATTTACTATCAACAGGTAAATGGCCATTTTAATAGTAATGAAACAAACTGTAATACACAATAATTTGCTTTTGTGTTTTGTTCATTGTTTTATTAAACTTTGAGAAACAATTTGTAGTAGATAAATGTTAATTAGAAATATATGAATAGGTTTTTAATTGCAAATACAATTACTGTATTTTGAATTAATTTGGAATTCTGGTTTTACGCCAAATGCATTTACTGACACATGCAATACTCCCCCTTAAACAGAAGCAACTGAATTTTCTCATGTATCCTTAAACTTTCTTTCTTTCTCCACAGAATATCCCCGAACTTATATCCTTAAACTACAGAATGAATGAAAGTGAACATTCTCTTATTTCGATATAACATTGCAGTATAAAATAATTTTTTCTCATGTTAAACCTTTAGATATTTCGATGATTATTCAGAGATATAACTTACCTAATTTTCAATGACATTGCGAACATCTGGATCGCTTTATAAAAGACATTTCTGATAATAAACATGGGTGCAATTAACATTTGCTACCGCAAATGATCGATACCCTAAATGATATGCAAAAATTCTTATTATTTTAAAGTTTTGAAAAAATTATGAAAATACATAATTATTTATTGTTGGAACCATATATTCAATTACGAAATTCTGTTTCATTCAGTTCTTGAGTAAGTAAAAAAGCATGTTGTACAAAAAAAGAGCTAACCTAAAACAAAATCATTTAGAAATCTCTTCTGAAAGCTTTTTCGATCATAAAAAAAATATTATTCTATTCCGATTTTCTGTTTCAAAAAATGTTTTTATCGATGAATATCAGTGGTTTCTTAAAAAATACATTTATTTTGCTGAAAATCAATTATAAATGCAATATATTAGGAATTATAAAACTATATAAAAGCATTGTTTCAAGCAGAATATTGCCGTATATTCATCATGACGTTTTTAAGCTTTCAATACAGTTACCTCAAATGTCCTTAATGTTTGTCAATGATAAAATAATCTATCTAAAAATGCAGTACATTATTATTTCTATTTTTCTGCCACATTTATGAATGATTGATAGCATCACCTATCATCGAAATAACCATCTATCAAGTTTCCCCGACTTTTACTCATTCGTTCGGGATAATTAAGCTTAACTAAATATTTTATTTTCAATGGTGGCTTGGCATAACAGTTTCCTGATTAATAAACTTAATATCACGAACTTGCTTATTTAAGCAGATAAAAACGAGACTCTAATGAGAAGTTCAATTTTCGAATATCTGTATATTTTTAATTTATGGTTTTTGTTTGAAGCATTTGAGCATGCTTTGTATTGTTAACACAAGGACATAAATAAATAGTTAATAATTTGTTCACAAAATAAAGAGACGATAGAAAATCTAAAGAAATTAGAAATAATTGCTGCACAAATTTAGACGCTCATTTTTTTCAAAAAAATAAAGTTGAAACTAAAACTCCATATAGCATATGATAAAATTAATCTTTTATCTACAGCTAAGAAATGTTCTCAGTACGTTCCCACTTCTCATTCAAAAGACAACTGCTGTAATTTCTATATTCCTATAATATGAAGCTTCCCTTTTCAGGGCTTATAATTTATTGAACAAAAAGGAGGTTGTTAGATTTATATTAAAACGGCTTTTTCCATTTCCTGTATTATTGTTAATTTTTGTGGAATGTTCGTTTATCAATTAGCTGCTCCATGCTTCTCTCTCCACGGTAAACATGGAGCTAAATTAATTAATAAGAT
Source organism: Argiope bruennichi (assembly GCF_947563725.1). Taxonomy (NCBI): domain Eukaryota; kingdom Metazoa; phylum Arthropoda; class Arachnida; order Araneae; family Araneidae; genus Argiope; species Argiope bruennichi. The sequence goes on along the minus strand of NC_079152.1, from coordinate 36,036,406 downwards.
AGACTTTTGGTAAAAAAAAGTTCAACTATAAATTAGCAACTTTGTAAAATTAAGTAGACTGTTTATAACTATTTATACGTAGATATGTTAATAACAATTGAATATATTTCAATAACAGAACTGACGGCGCACATTTGTTTGAATCATATTTGTTTTGAATGATCAAATTTTGTTTAAATCAGTTTGAGTATCATCCCTCAAACATGCTATACTACACCAAAATAAAAAACGTTTATTTTGATGTGTAAATTTATTTCTTTTGCTTAAACCTCCATTTGAGATCTTATGTTTAGAATGAAAAACCTAAAAAAAAAATGTAGTTCGTTTCTTACAATTTATGGCCCTTCATTCATTGTTTACTTTTGAACTTTCCACAAAATAATTTTAAATGTCTGCAGTTTACACTTATTAAATTATAATTATTCAATAATATGATACATGTATACAGATATATTAAATATTTCAGAATTACAAATAGATGCAGAAGTTTATTAGAATCATACCAAACGACATATCTGGCAAAAATATGTTGACTCTATAAGTTACATTTTATACTCAGAATCGGAATCGAATTAATTCCTAACGATTCCCTCAATAAGCCAAACATGTCGTGGCTCAATAAAATGTTAGACCCAGGAAACTGGCAAAAGTTGAGAGATAATTTCGCCCCAATCATCAAGGAGACGCCGCCTGACCATTGTTATGCAAATTACAAGTGCACACACGGAGAATAGGAATGCATAACAGAGCTGTTTGACCAATCTGTCGACGTAATGGCGTCAACGTATCGAGTAATTTATGCGTATTTGAAAGTCTCTCTACATTAGTATTGCACCACACGTCAATTTCTATCGGGTTAATGAATTTCTAAATTGAACTCAGGAATATGGATAGTCTAGGACATTCCGCTGATACTCAATAGACGTGAAGAGTTTACACATCAACGTTGACGAATTGAGCTGTTTCCCCTTGATTTTGAGAAACAGTTCATAGAACTTTCAGATACTTCATTATTTGGAACAAATAATGAATACTTTTTCGAAATTAACTGTTGTTAAGCTTTGTTAAAATGTAAATAAATGAAAAGTGACCAAATGGAAGTTTATTGCATTATTTTATTATAAATAGTTTCAATATTTTACATCAAAATGAAATGCACGTTTGTGTATATTTAATAAGTCTGAAATTCTCAGAGCAAACTCGTCTGTTGGTCATAAAAAATAATTATGAAATTTTGAGTGAAATAACATACGTTTTAAACAATTTCGTTTAGAAACAAGCAAAATAAGTAACATAAGTTTGAATTTTTTAATTTCTTTTTTTAAGTGATTTGCTGATTTTAGTTGCTTCCTACAAATTTCTTAACATTGTTCTTTTCAAGAAAAACATCTCATCTAGTAAAAAAAATGACAATTCATTCAGTTTATTGAATTAAACTCATTTTACATCCACTACAATTCCTTTTTCAGTATTAATTTCAACTTATTGGATTAATAGTCTAGATAATGAAGTTAAAATTCCGATTTTATGTTCGATGTATCAATAGCTGATAGCTTTTAATGGAGGGATTTATTTTCAATTCTTAACTTGCACAATTAACAATTCAATCGTCACAAAAAATTTTATGAAAATATATAATGAGTTATACATGAAATAAGCTTTTAAAATGTTAACTGACATAAAAGAAATATCATTTAACATGCTCAATATAGTTCCTTACAATGTGCTTAATTGAAGAATATTATTTTTCACAACCGACCAATCTAAGACTACCAAAATAGCAAGCTCATAGAGCCGAATTCTTTTTTTCAGATCAGCATAGATGCTGGTCTTTGATGGTATATATTGTCCTTCAGTTAATCCCAGAACCAAAAGTAAAGGGGATGTCCAATGAAAAAGGAAGTTATTCTATTGGAAATAATGGTTGATCTCTCTTGGATCTGTAAAATGCTAGCTAAACAAGGGCTTTAAACAACATTTAACTTGAAGATTTGTCAATTAACAAGAAAATGTTGTCCTGAAAGTATTCATACTGTTGATAGCTTTGAGAGTGCAAAATCCTTCAGCTTATCGCAATACTATTGTCCTGCGGAGAAACAAGTTTGGAATTCATTTGCAGTTAAACCTTTCAAAAAATATGGTTTATTGATTGTAACAATAGCAGAACCACACCATACTGTCATATTTCTGAATGGTAGATTGCTTTTGGATAGGGTGAGGTGTTTCTGCTGACCAAATACAACAATTGAGGATGTCAATTCCTCATTTGAGGCAAAAGTAAGTTTCGCCACTCCACAGAATGTTCCATGGCGAAGTGATGTCAACTACTATTTCAGCAAGAAATTGAAATCCAAAACTTTTATGGCGTTCTGAAGACCGACCGACTTCAGGCTTCATTTAGTAGGGCTAAAATTACAAAATTCTCAATGTTTTTACAATGGAATGTGATATATCGAAGACAAGGACAACAGTTGGCACGCTCATGCTAATATGTGGTGACTAATTACTGGCTTCAACGACCGTGATAGCCATATTTTTGATGAAAGATAACAGGATATTCTTTCGTGTTCCCCCTAGAAAATTATCAAGTTATCCAAATGTTTTAAATAGGGTACAAGATGACATTGAACCTCTTCGTATCAATTTCATACAGAGTCATACTTCTTGCATAGCTGTGAAGGAATTCGTCTGGGTTTTAGAAGAATAAGTTTACCAGAAGAGCAACATAGGTCTTTCAACATAGGTATATTGTGCAGAGAAGTAACTGTTTCTCAAGTATAAACAGTTTCGTTTTTGCTCTAAGGGTAATAGGCATCCACTGTAAAGCATCTATTTCGTATTTTCAATAAATACAAATACCATCTATTGGTAAATTTTGGAATGTTTTTTTTATTTAATAAGTATCAAATGTATCATTTGAATTATTGTAGTTTAATTTTTTTTCTCATTTGAACCATTGAAATGCATTTTAGTTTCTGAAGCGGGAAACTTATTTCTTGTTAAACTGTTTTTACATTTATAAATAGAATTAAAATAACCATTTTGAAAAAGCCAGAAACATAAATTTATGTTTGCTTTATCTGACTGTACTTCCTACTCTTTATACTTCATCACAAATAGTTAATTTCGAATGATAATATGAGATCTTGTAGAATTTTCTGCAATCATTTCATTATTAAAAAATGATAGAGGAAGCGATTTTCTGTAAAATAATTTTACAAGTAATTGTGTTATCGAAATCATTTTTGACTCGTATATATATTTATTCTGTTAAATACACACTCTGATTTTCATTTCACGATGAATCCTGTCGGGAAACAAACACGTTCATAATGCATTCTGCTTATGATTTCCGAATTACGGTTCCTTGCAATACTCATCCTCTGAGTTCGAATTCGAAGATATAATATGCGATTCGTGCACCGATTGAAAATGTATAACTGTTAAATTTAGGATTTGAATATCACGCAAATAATCGAGCTTATCGAAATAGAATTTCAAACCTAACGGCTACGGCGGTAATGCATACTATTTATAATTTGGTAGGGGCTTTCAGCAGAAATTGGCCAATGTTAAATGATGCAGAGGGGATCAAATATATCAGGCAATTACCAGTGGGTGAAACAGACATTTCAATAGCCGAAACTGAGTAGAGGAACGAATTAAATATTGCAGAGTAATTCCGTCTTTAGTTAAACTAATATTTCAGTAGTAAATAGCGGCCATTGAAATTGTCAGATGTTCAAAGCGGAATGTTTGGTAACAGAAAGAACAGAAATAAATGTTTGATAAATTTCACTATCGAATATAATAAATAAGGAATAGAATGTTACGTCAATGTATCAAAGGCACGCATTTAATTGTTTTATCAAAATTAGAAATATCTGCCATTTATGCATTTCTACTGTTTAATTCATGAAAATTTCTTTTTTAAACCATGATATAAAAGTATACAAGACTCTAATTTTAGAAAATTTTATTCATAGTAAATAGCGATATTTCGAATCTATTCAAGAAATAAAAATCTCCGTCCTCTTCTGCTAACAAAATTAAAATAACAAATTTAAGTTTTATATCTATATTTTAAATTCAAATTTACGTCTTGTTGAAGAAAGAAATTATGAATAATATGAAACGAATTACCGAAAATTTTTTGAATAGCATTTCAAGAAAATTCAGCATTGCTAAAGTATTTCAAAACTTTTCCCTATTAATAAAGAAAAATTATGAAAGACATTATAATAAAGAAACGAAAGAAAAGAAATTATGATAAAGCAGATAATTATTAATTTTTTAAGCTATTACACATTATTCATGAGAATTTTTTTAGCTAAACTTATTTTCAATGCAAATATCTTGGTATAAATGATTAAAAATAGAAAAATGCATTAAAAAATGCAGGGAAAGACATTTAATTGGATATTTGCTATATTCGTCCATTATTGATCAAATTATGGATACAAATTCCAAATTTACAGGTAATCCTTCGAAAACTACAAATATGTTGCAACTATGGTTTATACCGAAACTTGAATACAGTACATATAACGAAATCTGATTTTGTGTTTTTTGCAAATTTTTAATTCATATTTACTGCATTCATTTTGCCATTTTGCTTCATCCGCATTAAATGTTTATTAAAAACATGTATAATTTAAAATGCTTCTTTAAACTTTTTAGTTGATCCTCTATTATTTGAATGCTATATATATATATATTTAGAATTTCTCATTCATACTACACTGTGTAAAAAAAAGGTAGGGCATTATATTTTAAAAAATAAAAGAATAAAATTAAGAATTTACTGCAACTATTCTTCAAAGAACTATTTTTTAGATCATTCATCGAAAAAATATTAGTATAATTACCATGATATTTAATAATAAAGTATAAATGACAACAAAAATGGTTTCTTTCATTTAAAACTGTGTTAAAAAAAGTAGGACAGTTATAAAAAGAACAAAATATAAGTGGTTTTAGTAAGGAATACTCTTTCCATTAGCTTTTATGACTTCGAATATTCTGGTTGTAAGTGAATCATACAACGATTAGATTTCTGTTTGACAAAAAATTTCCCTTGATATATTTAAAGCCACTCAAAGCTCAGAGATCGATTCCAACTGTTTCCCGACAGCGTATACTGGACGAATATGCATTGTCCAGATATTTTCTATATTCAGATTGGGACTTTTAGCTGGTCATGGTAAAACCTGCACATTATTTGCAGCGAACCAATTTTTTACTTCATTGGCGGTGTGAAATAAGGCTTCATCATGCCGAAACATCCACTGTTCATCTCCGAATTCGGAGCCATAAGGAAGAAACTCTGAAGTTGAAACATTTATGTAGTCTGTATACTTCTACTCACCATTGAGAAAGACCAAACGTTCTTACTCCATAACTGACTGCTAACCAGACCATCAAAGTTTCTCCACCCATTTGTTTAGTTGAATAATGTTGTTCTGCATTCTTCAGACAATGCCAGTAGTAGTGGTAACCGTCTGGACCATCTAGGTTAAACTTTTTTTTATCTGAAAATATCACAGTAGTCCATTCAGTGGTCCATGATACTTGTACCTTAGCCCAAGACAAACTATTATTAATATATGTTTGTTCCACTTAGGATGATGCCTCCGTTTTTTGAAAACGAATGCTTTGGACCTTTTGGATGTAGTTGTATACTGTTTGCTTCGGGCAGATGAAGTCCTGCTTTATTTCGAGCTTTTACAACACTTCCACTACTCTTTATTAAGCTCATGAGCAAGTTTTCTTTCATCACGAGGAGGTAACTTTTTGGCCGACCAGTTTTCGTTCTTATTTCGTTTCTGTTTGGATTTTTAATAAAGTTAGAAACTGTATTTGCGCTAACATGCAGTATACGAGCGATCTCTCTAATACCTTTACATTCATTTTTATATGCAATAATTTGAATCTTTTGAAAATCATTTAAGGGTATACCTATTCTGAAATTAAAGCATCAGTGAAATTTTTAACAAAATACGTTTTCCTGAGAAAAAACAGTTTAGAAAAATGTTTATACTTACTCTTCCACTCATGCACATTCAATCAAAAAAATTTAGTAAGTGACCTTCCACTATTTTTTTACACTCTATAAATCATATATTTTCGTCTTTCTAGTTATAAATAGTGATAGCTATTTCATTTTTACATGAAAATAAATAAAACATTGTTATATAAAACCTACATAAGAATCTATTAAGCCAAGATAAAAACATAAAAGAAACTTTACAAAAAAACAACTGTCCTACATTTTTTACGCAGTGTATTTTGTTAAATTGATAATTTAACATAACTTGAAAATTTATAGTAGCACCATATTTATAATTTACCCGTACTTGCAAAAGACTTTCTTACTAATAAATCAATAGCAGAGTTACGAACAGTTGCATTTAAAGATTGCGAACTTCATCGAACGTATCCATATGATATCAACTGCATGTTGGTTGAATATGTTAAATATCACAAGTTTCCATAAGAGTTTTCTGAGATATAAAATTTTACAAAAACATTTTCATAAAAAAAAATACGATATAATTTTTAAAATTTTTCTTTAATTGTTGCGTTTTATTTATTTTATCTAAAATATGACTTAATTTTTAAGTTTCATTTAATTATTGTTTTTCTAATTGTGTCTATAATACAGTATCGCAAGAAAATTTGAATTTAAGATGCATTTCTAGTTGGTGATATTCATAATCCTTTTGAATCACACTTTTCTAATTAAAACACAATGAATGACCTACAATTATGACACAGTTATTAAATATGAATGACCTAGTTATAAAATGGCATAGTTCATCGTAAAATAATAAAATTAAGATTAAAAATTTAAGGATTTTTAAAAAATTTTTGCATTTTACAACAGTGATGGATTTTAGTATCCTGTGTCCCTAGGCATTGAATATTATGAGGTCTCTTTTAATTAGCGGATAAATTTAGTACATAAATTTTAATTTCCGCATTTCATCACCTTTTTAACATTTTAATTATATATTTCAATATTTTATATTTCATTAATTGTGTTAATACATTTATCTTTATTTCTTTTGAACCTGAGAAACCGAGTTTCACTGGGCAATTTGTGTGTGTGTGTGTGTGTGTGTGTGTAAAGTTGTATATAAAATATTATGCTATAGCTTGTTTAATGTTAAAGTGAAATCTAATTGAATTGCGTGATTGAACATGAAAAAAAAGCATGTGTGTCCGTAGCCCTAATCCCTACTTTATCCCTAATACGCTTATGAAGTGATGTATAGCCACATATCAATATTTCGTTATAAAAAATAACATTTTTTAGGAAAGACACTCATATAGATAAATATAAAAAGCAAAATCTTATCTAAATATAAAATTTGATCAAACTCGTTTAAAGCTGTTTCCTTGTTACAAGAAATAAATGTGCTTACATACAGTACACTCCCGATTATCCGCGGAATTGGGTGGCGCGGCCGCCGCGGATAACAAAAATCGCGGATAATCCGAAAAACGCTAAAAACGGGTATAGCAAAAGAGAAAACAGTCATTCTAACTTTGAAAAATCGTTTGTGCAATAAAACGTAAAATAAACAGCACGAAAAGTTTAACTAGCGCTTAATATTTTAGCATATCACTCAAAACTAACCTAAAATGCATTTTGTTAATGAAAACAGAAAAGTGCTTTGTACTTGCGAAAGGCGTCAAGGATACACAGAAAAATTAATACATATGTACTGTTTTAATACTGTAATGTATTATGTAATTAGAAAAGCATAACTGTAACCTTTTTGAAGAAATCAGTCATTTGTGTTTGCTTCTTGCTTTGGAAGCATTTTCTCTTTGCTTGGAAGCAAAAAAAAAAAAAAAACTTAGTGCGGATAATCGGGAGTCTACTGTATAATATAATATAAACACACAAGAACTGCTTGTTTAAAGTTATAAGATTATGTTTCCTGGCTGCTCAGAATCAAATTTTCTTCACAATATTACTGAATCGGAATTGTATAAATATTTCACTCTCTCAGTGAACGTAGTGAGGCATATCGATATCAATTAGGTAACAATTATGCATAGAAAACAATTATATATGGATAACAGTTATGCTTTAAAAAGTTAATGCAATACTGATATTTTATCATCGACAAATTTTGTATTTTTCATATATTTATTTGGCGTTTTGAAAAATAGTTTTTTATATACATACTCATGGTTCTTTTTCAGCCTAGAGGCCCCAGGCAACTGTCAAATCTGCCTTGCTAGAAATCCGTCACTGTAACAAATTAAGGTATTTTCCCTTATCAAAGCAATAGAGAATTGTATATTTACAGTTTGAGCTCTCTTCCATTGATTTCGAGAGTAAGACCAATTCTCATAAATACACATCATAACATAAATAAAAATCATTGATTATACATGTATTTTCAATAACTCCTTCTAAAGATAGGTCGAATTCAACCAAATGTTACATGCTTATTGTATAATACATCGTTTGCTTTTTTATTAAACTTTGAAAAATTTCATTGTATATTTTTCTCTCGTTTATTACAATGTGCCTTTTGACATTGTTTTTAGAAGTCTTAAAACAATTATTTAACCTTCCATAAAATTAAATTTAAATCGGTTGCTCAAGCGATCATTTTTGTACTTCAGCATTTTTGAATTAATTTAGCAGTAATAGTAAAGCAGATATTAATAACTCATGTAGAAAATTAGCTATCAGCAACTTTAAAAATCGGTTTGTTTAATTGATGCTTTACTTTTAATTCAAAGTAGATAATAAAGATTTTAGACAGCAAAATGAATTTGCATGTTGTAAAAACTTTATACAACATTGGTTTTCAATACAAACTTTTATGAAAGGATAAAGCCTTTATAACTTTTATGAAAGAATTTTAATCTCTAGCACGTTGGGTTTGACAACTAATATCCAATAATCCCGAAGTAATTATGGACGTAGAACTTCAAAACTCGGACCTAATTATTTAAAATCTAAACTGTTTTATATTTACAGATTTGTTAAGTCTACAATACTTAGTGAAATCTTGTATTTAATATAAAACAAATGAAAAACCTGCAGCAATTTAAAATAATCCAATGTTTCAAAAATGAAAAAGAATTATTTTAAGCATTGCAATATAACACCGATTTTCGTTAAAGTTACAGTTGAATTCGGAATAAAACAAAGAAAGTCTGTGACTATTCCAAATTTTAAAAAGGAAATCCTGAAACGTATTCTAATTACACAATGATCAAAGGAGCAAAATAATTGCTCTTTTAAACGTTTAGTAGTAACAAGAGACAATACAAGTCATATCTCTGTGTCTTTTTTTTTTCTTTTCTGTCTCCGGTTACCTTATCATGCGATATTTTCTGCATGAAGTAGAAAACAGGAAACGAAAGTAGTAGTTCTTTTTTCCTTTTCGGTTATCGATACTTTTTTATTTGCTCTTTTCTTTCGCCATCCGGTTTAATTGGCTGCAGAAATAGAACGGTGTCGGTTGGAATTAACCCAAGTGGATGAAATCGCATTAGATTTGAAAGCGCGTGAAAAACATTCGATAAAAGTTTATGGAGTTGAAAATTATAAAAATTGTTTTTCTTCTTCAAGCTTGCAGATTTTATGAAACATTTGAAATATGAAGAATAATATAATGCTTAAATGAAAGTACCATTTTTCCCACAGAAAAAAATGGTAATAATTCGTGATTGTTTTCGAAACAGAAATTGACGGGATAAAAATGCTTAATTATATACATTTTTTTTTAAATTTGATAAATATTAATGCTGATAAATAATTATTTTTTTATAATAAAGATCATTATCTAAGTCATGAGTTTTAATTGTCATTTAAGTGTAGTCATTTATTGTTTTACTTAAGAAATAAAAGCAAGAAAAATACATAATTACGAAATTTTATTATTTATGGCCAACTAATTTTTATTTCATTTTATCAGTTTTTGAATTATCTTGGCAACATATAATGTTTTAACACTATACAAGAACTAGTTTATTTTCTATTTTTTTTTTCTGAAAATGTTCTAAGTAATATAAAGGCATATTCAAAGTAACTGACTTGTATCAAATTTGATATAAATATTAAGTTTTCTGTATCTCCAGTCTCGTCAAGTCTCATTCATTTGATAATTATAAGGAACAAAGACTTGTGGGATATTTTCTCGCATTTACTAGAACAAAATACACGCACGCACGCACACACACACACACACACACACACACACACACACATACACACACACACACACACACACACACACACACACACACACACACACACACACACACACACACACACACACACACACACACACACACACACACACACACACACACACACACACACACACACACACACATCCTTTGTTTCATTGAGGTTTTCTAGGTTGAAATATTAAATCATCCAAGCATTTAACATTTATTTCATGTTCAGTCTTATTTTCCTAATTTCACTTTTTCAGCATAAGCATTGGTAATAATCCATTTATCTGCTTATTAAATTTTGATCCTTCGAAGTTCATTGTTTATACTATTTGGAGGGACGTTTATTTTCTTATAAAGGGTTTTATAGTTCACTACTAAGAATTTGAAAGATAATTTTCTTATAGCTTAAAACTTGATTCAGAAAGAGATAAATACCAGAGGCATTTCGCAATTGCAACAACAGAATTCCGTAAATAATATCATCTTGTGATTTAAACTAAATGATTTAACTGTCTCTTTTCATATTTTCGGCTCGCTTATAATTCTGACTTTTTAAATGAGCGCGGAATTATTTATTGTTTAATTTGTGACAGGGGAACCTCAAAAAGCACCAAATGAAGAGCAATATTATTGACGACGGAAGTAGAGATGAAAATTTGTGTCATGAAAATGAGTTAATACGGAATGCAGTTTTTTTTTCCTTTAGATAGACCGAATATAGTAATTTCTGAAAAGTTTTCAGCAGCTATGAAATTTGCGCGAAAATTTTAATTGTCAACGTCGGCTATATTATTAGATTCGAATGGCACTGAATGCATTCTAGGCAATTAATGGACAGGATTACAAATTCGAAAGATTTCGACTACTTGATTACATAGCTGCTGTCTTAGGCTACGAAAACAAATTAATTAATGTGAATCTACTTCATTTATTACAAAATATTGGGAAATCGAACCTGGAAAATGCTCTGCATATTATTATAATAATGCCCCGAATATTCCTTGTAATTGGCTAAGCAGCATCATTGTTAGAAGCTAATCAAAAATTATATGAGATCAACAATAAATAATTTAGTGCTAACTAATTTGATTATCTTGTCTTATTGAGACAGTGATAGTGCTGTAAAAGACTTTGATCTAGGGAAAAGTTGGCGAAGTTTTAGTCAAAGGAATATATTTTTATTATGGAAAAATGGAATTATTCTAAATGGAAGTTGATTTGTGTTTTATATTATTTTGACTGATATTCGTAATGAGTTCTGAATTTTATGAAATAATTATTTAGCATTATGGACGCATATTAAATATGTTGTGCATATATCAATAAGTGGCATATGTGAACGAACTTTTGTTACAAATTCCTTTATTATATTATAAAGCGCATGCACAGGACTTCGATATTTGTACCCTGTGCAAATGCTGTAGGCAGAAAGTTTCGCATTTCTGCCTACAACATTTGCAAATGGGGTTATTTTTAAACTTATATGGATTGATTGCAAATTTAGATGGAAATATTCATCTCAAAAATACAAATTTATTCAACACAGAAAAGCTGCCATAGGTAAATATTTACCTAATAGCATATCATCCAATCATCACGAATTCAAAGAAATGTGCTAATGAAATTATAATATTGTTCATTTTTATTGGTTGAAAGTTGTAACGGTAACTTAAATGAAGGAAGAGAAACTTGAGAAATTGAACATTCAAGGTAATTTAGAGAAATAATGGAATGAAGAGCAGAAAAATAAATTTTTTTGACAGTACTTTTGTTTTCTAAAATAATACTATTTCTTTTGAATATGTTGAATAATTATGCTTTTCGTAATTGTCTAGCTATAGAAGAATATAAAGATCGCTTTCCGAATTCCCGGCAATTTCCTAGGGAGTATGTTTCTAGAACGTTTTAGCGATTACAAACTGAAGAGCAGTTACATTTCCGAGGAGCAGTATGAGAAATGAGTTATTATACATGTGACGCTGAAAATGACAGTTTGCCTTATTTTTTAAGTTACCTTTAAGAATATGATAGTGTGCGAACATTTTGTTAAGAATTTAATATTCCATAATTGTAAGTGTGGAGAAAATTTCTAAATTGTAATTTGTATCCAATTAATAAACAGTTACACGGTCGACGTTTAGAATTTTACAAATTAATTCTGCCTGCGTAAAACCAAATATTTCTTTTCTGAAAACTTCAGTTTTGACAGAAGAATTTTCAAAATTAACATTTGAAACGTACAAATCCATTCATCGTAGAAAGAGTTCTTTCTCATTGGCAGTTTTCTATAAATGTATTTTTCATTTCAATTTTAAGAAATTCTTGGAACAATCAATTCCATTTTGTATAAGAAAAATAATCAACGTATTCAATTAATGCTGATTGGCAATATGTCTAAACTAAGGAATGATTTGACTTTGTTATTATAATATCTATCGATTATTGACGATAAATACAAAAAGACTCGTCATTAAGTCACAAATGAAGAACACAATCACCTATGTTCCAACATTGCCAAAATAATGCAATTTTCATTGGCATTGGAAGTGTTCATTTTGAACAAATTTTTAAGCACTTAATGCTTTAATTAATGCTTCGTTATCAGTTTTTTTTAATTTATTGAAAATTAATAAATGCATTATTTTTTATTTTCCCGTTTTAATAATTTTTCCAAATATGAGTATGATTGTTGATAAAAAGAGCTAAAGTCTCGCCCAAGCAAGGTCAAAAGTATGGGACAAAAGAAATAAAATAAGAATGGATGAATATAAGAAAATTAAGTCAAAATATTTTTTTCGCTATGTTGGCTGTCTAAATAACAGACAATTTTAATAAAGGCAAATCATTTTTCTAAACATTTACTTTTCTTCACAACAGCCAAAGTATTTTTCTAAATTCGGGACCTTATTTGATGAAACGTTGTTACTGGAAGTACATGTCTAATTCAAATATCCAAGGAAACAAATGATTCTTCCACTGTTTTAGGATACCCTATATATGTATAAAATGTTTATTATACTATATTACAAAACAAATTGATCTTGTGATTTAAATTGATTGCATCGGAACTCTAATAAGCTTATAGATTCACTCCTACAGATGCAAAATGATTCTTTAGAAAGGTGTTAATTAATAACATTTATTACCGAATTGCTTGAAAAATTTAGAAAAAGAAAGATATTTTTCTATTTTGATATAAAATTTGTGAAAATAAACACGCTTTCTGATTTCAAAAAAAAATGAATAAAGAATAAGCATAAGAAATTATTGCTCGCTGCATAACAATCCCAAACAATTTGATCTCTCTCTCAAAATAAAGAAATATAAAAGTACGAAATTAATTTTACTCTAAAAATTGAAATATAAAATGATAAATATATAACACTTCAGGAGCAACATAATATTTAGAAATAAAAGAATATTTTAAACTTCAATGATTTAAGCAGAAGCATTTTTAAGGCAAAAGATTTCTTTAAGAAAAAATATTAATCTGGAAAAAAACAGATATTTAATAATAAGAAAATAAAATCAATTTTCAGTAAATTACAGGAATTTTTTATTCCTTCACATTTACTTCTAATTCCAAAATTATCGAAAAAATAATTTAATGGATGACCAGATACGAATTTAATTTTAGTCGCTTTTCACCCTTAAAAACGTTAATATGACTTCACAAATTTTGATTCAAAATACCTCCTTGCATCGCATATATATATATATATATATATATATATATATATATATATATATATATATATATATATATTATTTTTCAATCTTATCCAAGGAATCTGTTCAGTTTCTTATTTATGCTTTTTTGCACCTAGTCCTTCCCATAACAAATAACAAGTGACGCGTATCTTGCGTCCAGTCATTTACGTAAGTAGCGAGAAAAATTTTTACGCTCCATAAGGCCATACTTCCAGAAAACACACACACGAAAAAATAAACAAATGAATGAATGGCTCCCTCGCTCCCCGAAGACGCATTTTTTTTTCTCGGCTGTCATTAATTTCCTGAGTAATAAATTGAGTACGTTATTAAAGATCGGAAGCGAAACATAAATTTAAGCTGGGGTGGCAATCTGTATTATTACCTGGCGTTGAAAAAACCTAGTTAAAATTAATCCCGTCTGTACAAAAGAGCCTTATTTGCGTAATTATCCGGGAGAATGACTTTTTTATTGACTAATGTTCTTTAAACTTCAACAAGTTTGGAGGAGGGCGGTGGAGACTTCTCTCTTGACAGCGGCTTCTAAGTGATGCTCTCAAACAATCATAGGTTTAGAGCAGGAAAAAGAGGAGGACTTTTTAAGGAATTAAAAGGATTTACAACGGTTTCTGAAGCGAAAATTCCCTTAGTTAAGCATTTAGGTATTTAAGAAAAATCTTTTTCTTTCTTTCCTTTTTTTTCATGGTGGGACGGGACAAAATAATTCATAATTTTCTAAATTTCTCTGGTCTTGATGACAGCTGGCTTAAGAAAGAGACCCACGGAAGTTTAACTCTTGAATTATTTCAAGTGGGGAAAATAATATATAGCATACTTTTATGAATTAACTTTATTATCATATTCCTTTGTATGATTCGATTCTTTCGGGTAAAACAGTTATTCATAACTTATGATTGTTCTTAAATATACAAGCAAATATATACAACTTGGCGAATAAATGATACATCATTAAATGAATTTTAATAAGGATAAAAAGATAATTTTTGAAAAATATTATATTTACACCGAATATGTGGAATTCTTATATGGAACTGAAAACTGCCTTGTTTCTAAACCATTAGATTCGTATATAAGTATAAACAGAATTGTTATG
Organism: Argiope bruennichi; assembly: GCF_947563725.1. Taxonomy (NCBI): domain Eukaryota; kingdom Metazoa; phylum Arthropoda; class Arachnida; order Araneae; family Araneidae; genus Argiope; species Argiope bruennichi. The sequence goes on along the minus strand of NC_079152.1, from coordinate 36,021,366 downwards.
ATCATAACACTTTTGAAATTAAAACAATTCCGTTTGTCTTCCACGAAATTTGTCCTAAATTATTTACTCTGATCATCTAAATTGTTGTAATTTGTATTCAGAATTAGGATTAAATCCTTAATTAATCCCAATACCAAATTCCATTTCATTTTCTCGAATGTACCTTTCATAGCTAAATTACAAGCACCTCGTTTTATTTTATGGCCACATTATACACAGGCAACTAACTACATAAAAATCGACAGTAATAGAAACTTCGGTGAAAACCCACGTTTCCCATCTTTTCAAGTCCAATAAAACTATTTTATTCAAAATATTTCCTAAAGTACTTAATATTTACAATTGCTTTACTTTTTCACTCGTACTATATATTATGTTCAATAATCCAGTTTTTAAGTGCATTAGATATTTTTTATTCTAGTTTTCACCACTTTTTATGTTATATGCATTCATATTGTATGATTGTATCTGTATATTAATTGTATTCTTCATTTGTATATTTCTTTGCAATTGATTGCAATGGATTTTTTTTCCTATCCTTTCTTTCTGTTTGCTTTTGAGAAAGTCCACCTACTGTTCATCTCATTATCCTAAGTTTACCACTTTTCGTCGATTCTATCTCATTAAGGGGTGTAACGTCGAATGATGAGATCATTTCCTGAATGTTTCTTTATTCTTTGACTTTGATTTCCGTTCTATTGCATGCTTTTTCATTCAGTTTTGCTTTTCACGTGTATGTAAGTGTTGGGCGGTTTTCAAAATTTTGTTATATGGTTAAGTCAAGTGATAAAAATATACATTTTAAAACATTTTTTTAATAAAAAATCATTAATAATGATATTTAAAAAAGTATTAAATTATATATTTAAAAATATTTTTAACATTCTTCATATTTACACCAATCCTTTAAATGAAAATAAAATGTTTTAATAAACTCAATTATTAAATACCTTAATCACCTTAACTAAAATTCAATAACTTATAAATCACCTTAATTTAACCGAAAATATTGTCAAAAAATTCAATAACATATGAAACATGACGTTTTTTAACTTTAACAAAATCATTATTATTTTATAAAAGAGTTTAAAACCGAAATCCACCATTTATTCATCATAATTTAATGTACATGACCTTACCATAAATAAAAATCTCACTGAAATAGTTTATTGTTAATTGATATTTTCTTTTCTGACAGTATGACGAAGTGTTAAGCCATCTTTACGAAATGCAGTGTTTACGCCTCATAAGTCCGCAAATCGTCCGAATTTACTTTACTGTTAAATGTGAAAAGCATGTTTAATCTTTCCTCTTGCCCTATTTTGACAAATTAAACCCATCTTAGAGCATGCGCAAAGAAGAGGATAGTTTTGGACTCTGTTGACAAACAATACATCAAACCGGAAAGGGAGTGCCCACATGAGATCGAGAAACGGAGGTGTGGTGTGGTATTAAGTCCGATGAAACTGCTTTTGTTATTTATGACAGCCCGAGAATATGATGACTCAAAAAGCAGTGATCTAAATGAATGAAATGTATCTTAGTGTTTGTTATATTACTAAAATAACCAACCAATATCAAATGTTGGATATAATTCGTGAACAGTCGATTGTCTGATCATATGTTTAATAGAGTATTCACGAGAACAATTTCTCAAAAAATAAGTATTTTTACCAACATTTTATAATAAGTCAAATTTTGAAACAAATCTTTCCATGAGTAAACTGTACTTATTTTGTTATCCTTGTTAGTGTAAAGATGATAAATAAAATAAAAGCAAGAAGAGAAGCTCAAATTTTATATATGATGTTTATACATATATTTCAATTAAATTTAAAAAAAAATACTTAAATTTTGTATTAAAATTTTGAGAGAAATTTATCTAGATTGATTAAAAAAACTCGTTATATTATCTGTTCAGCACTTTACCACACAATTATCTTAACACAAAATATACTTCCTTTGTAAATATATAAAAGAATGGAAAGATAACCACTCCCATAGTTAAATGATAAATGTATCAAGGAAGAGCAATTAATTAAATATTTATTAACTGCTTGACTGAGTGTTTTTTTTATCTTACTATCGCGTTTCAAACTCCGTACCTTAAATGAGACCTGATATTGATCGAAAAAAAAATACTGAATTTCGTGATTCCAAAATCTCCTGTCGTCTGAGATACTAAACGAAAAAACAGAATTGATCGAACTCGACCGAGATTAATACGAGTTTTAAAACACATGAAGGGAATCATCGTGAAATTTGATTTATACATTTGCAAAGAAAAACAGTAAGTTTTACGATCGAAAGCGTGGGTATCGAATATCGCATCCGCCGCATACCAAAACAAAAGAGCGTAACACAGATAACAATAAAAGCAGAGTGAAAGTTTTTATGTCAGGAGCGCGTCTTCCAAAAGTTTGAAGCGTCTTGTGAAATCAAAGCACGGTTTACGGTACTTCAGCAAAATAGATGCGAGCACCAAAAAATGAGCACACTTTATGGCCGAAAGAGAAAATCGTGATTTTTCGTAAAGAATTTTAAAACTATCAATTTGAAGAATTCACCTGAATCCAGTTTCGTAAGCGGTGTGGAGTTGAATGTTGAATAATAGATTGAAAGACTTTTTATTGGAAAGTGAAGATCTTCCTCTAGTGAAGATTTCTATACCGATGAAATTTCCCGGAATTCGAAATAAGAAAATTTTATGAAAAATTTTATATCTAGTCCATATATATCAAATCAATAACTTCATTTATTTTTTCCCCTTCCTTTTCTTCAAATGAAAAGGTATGTTTGCAAAAAGATATGTTGAATTCCTCAATATTTGAAATGTATGACAGAATGATATTTGAAAATATTGATAAATATTTTTTTCATACATTTTCTCCATATATAAGCAAGCATGAAAGACCTACCATGTAGTGAAAACTGGAAAACACTATTATAAATTGTATTTAAATGTAATGTAGTATTATTTTTTTTCTTGCAAAACTTACTCAATTTTTATTCTTTAAGCAATTAATTATAATTCAGTTTAATTATAATTAAATTACTTTTGTAAATGTGTAACTGAAGGACTTTTCGATACTGTTTTCAGAAAAAGGCAAAACATTTACTTTGGAGATGATTCCCGATTTAATAACCAGTATAATGAATTCAAATTTCTATTTACAATAGTCTATAATGCAATTCCGTTTACTGTTATTAAGTTAAGAAGTTAAGTAAGTTTACTAAGTTAAGAAGAATTAAGAAAATATTGGTTTCAGATTAATTTTAATTTCTAAGTGAAATATTTGAAATAATAAAAATAAACAAATTCTTATAGATGAACATTTTTTAAATCTTTAATTTAAAAAATTACATGATTCTAAAAATGGAATTTGAATCAATATTCACTCAGTTCTTAATCTAATGAATTCCGAAATTTCGTAGAACTGTTATGTGCCGGATGACAATGCAAGGTTGTATTTTTTTAAAACTTGTTTACTATTTAATCGATTGTATGAATTTGTCATGTTTACCACATTATTTAATAGAGGTTTGGAAATAGTTATTCTTCGAAATTCCGTAATATTACACTGATGAATTAGGAATTACATAAGAGTTAAATATGAGAAATTATAAAAAATAAAAATTAATACAAGGGTTTAAAAGTACACTTAAATATCAAAGAAAATGTTTTAGTTAAATATATCGACATGAAGGCAAAATCCTGAAATAATAAGACACTGAAAAAAAATTATGAAAAAATTAATAAACTTTGAATTCCATAATAAAAAAAATCGAACGCCCACTAAAAATTAAAAACAAATATACAATTATTAATAAAATACTATAAATAATTGGATTGTCTTTAACTAATTCAATTAAAATTTTCTTTTAGTATTTCAACTAGTGACGCATATTTTAATGCATTTTTCACTTTACATTTACTCTATTAATAATTAGAAGAATGGTTGAGCGATAAGTGTCTATTTGTGCAATATTTGGCGCTCTATAAAAAATACTTTTAAATTATAGCTGCGAACTTGCGGCATATCCTTTTGATAACACAAAAACAATATTTACATAATCTTAATATTCAAAAGAATTATATCTTTAAGGACGCAAATTTAATAATTGTTAATAAATCTTCTGGTTTTTGGGACATTATTAAAAATATTTTTATCTAAAATTACAAATAAATTACTTTTTACCCTAAAATTCATACTATTTTCATTCTTCATCATGTATTTAATCCAATGATTTTTTTTCATCTTTTTAAAGCAGTTCAAACAGAACAAATCAATTTCATTTGTTTATTTACAAGAGAAATAAGAAAATGCAGTTATAGCCACACAAAAGTCTCAAAATGCATTAGCCGGCAAAATACGTCATGCTATTATGGCACTTAACTTAGTTAGAATGGTTCATTAACAGCTTGTTTCTAATTAGCTGAGTTAATAGTTAGTTTATTCCAGTGTTGATGTTCAAGATATGACAATTAGGTTTATTTTTCAATGTTGAGTCGATTTCAGTGTAATATATTTTTAATAAAAATTATAAATTTAATTACAATTAAGATATCAAATGTGCAAGTAGAAACTCAGCTTTTTTTTTCAAATTTCACTTTATTTAAAATATATTAATTACAAAAATTAACAATAGAAATATTTGCTGTTAATATCTGTGAATTTTTACTATTTATCAGGCAGTTAATGCATTCCTTCGCTATAGAAACTTGGTAGTTTCGAAGCAAAATAGTCATCGAGTTGTTTCTTCGCAACTTCAAGTTTCGTAACTATCAATGTGACAACATTGAACTCAATAGTAGGTAATCAAAAGGGACCAGATTTGGAAAAAAAAGTATCGTGCTGTAAACTCCTAAGCCTAAAGAGAAGATGAGTTCGTAGGTTTTATTTCTTTGTATGTAAAAGAGAGTTAGTGTGCAACAATATCATTTTCCATCTTCCTTGCCATAAATGATATTTTGGCTTCCAGAATATCAATTTGATCAACTAGGCCTGGTAAAGTTTAACAGCAATTATTTTCTGAAGCTCCAGATGCTCATACTAAATGTCTCATTTTCAATCTCACCAGACACCTTTCTGAGCGTGAAATTCAGCTTGACCTTTGCTACAACTGTTGATGACTAATTGGAAAAACCCACGCGCTTCTGGTTTAGGATTACCATAAAATCCACTTTTCATTTCTGTAATGGTTTTGTGCAATATTTTTATTTTATTTTGTACAAAGAAAACAACATACAGATGTCAATTCTTGGTTGTTGTTTTTTTTCCTTCATCGTTTTATAAAAAACCATTTTCCTTCCTTCTCTATTTTTCCTACTTCATGATATTGTTTGGCGAGTAACCCTTGTTTTGCAAGTTCTTCCCTAATTATAACATGGAATTTCATTTAGTAAAATTTGATATTCATCTTCAAATATTTTATTGCTTCTGGACATGGATCGTCTATAAAATATACAAAACTATATATAATATACTATCTACCAATAAGCATTTGGATACCCATGCAAATAAGGATATCTGCGGTCCTGATCTACGCCGAGACTTTTGTGCTTAAATACCACGTAGGAAACAGCATTGATATTATTCGCAAGCAAGATGCCATGAAACTCGGAACTATTTGACTTTGAGAAAGCTTGTCGGATATCATAGAAATGACTGATCCTTAAGGGACAATTCTTGCAAACTAAACATTCCAAAATCGACCGTGGCTTTTGTTATTAAGAAATGGAAGGTGATTGGTAATTACCAGAATGTGCTTCGGTCCAATAGACCTGCAAAACAAAGCGATAGAGACCGTCGAGGGCTGTCCATAGAAATTCGGAAAAGCCATACTAACCCTATGGTCCACATACTCCAGAAGTTCCTATATGCATCCGGAATTGTTCCGATAAATACATCCACAAGGCCACATTTGCTTGGTTTCCATGGTTGTACTTCCACCCATAAGCCTTTGATTTCCAATGAAAATGAATTTGGAAATACAACCGTGCTGTTCGGTTGCGGTATTACAAGGTACGTCGAAATTGACGAGTGGAAATAGTTTCTCTGGAGAGAAGAATTAAGTTTCAATCTTTATCAATCGGATGGTAGAGTCTAGGTTTGGTGTATGCATGTAGAACGCCTTTTGCAAGAATGCATTGTGCCTCCAATAAATTTTGGCGACGGTGGAATTATAGTCTGGGGATGTCCCCCTGGTATGGAGTAAGGCACTTGTTTCCAATTCAAAGTAAGTTCAACGCCGACGCCTACTCCACTGTTTTAAACAAAAATGTGCAAAAATGGGCAAATGTTCCAAGATGGCAACGCCCCTTCTCATGTTTCGAAATCCACCATAGATTGGTATGATGATAATGGGGTGAACCGACTGAACTGGCCTGCCCAGAGACCAGTCTTAAATCATATAGAAAACCTCTGGGACGAAATGGATCACCGAATTAAGGGGTGAAGAAACCTGCCAAACTCGGTAAAAGAATATGCATATCTTCTCCAAGCCGTATGCAAGAAAAAACCACTGTTCATCATCCAAACACTTGTGGAAAGTGTGCCCCAGCGGGTTAGGGCTTTTATTGCCTCAGGCTGTACCAACTATTGAATATGAATAAATTATGTTTATCTCTTTTATCGCATGTGTCCAATTACTTATTGAAAGATAGTGTATAATATATGCTGTGCATATTTAAAAAAAATGTGCACTTTCATAACATTTCTATATAAAAATTTAAAAAAAAATAAAAAAATTTTTATTTCAAAATCTAAGATCATACTTGAGATAAAATCTATACTTATAATAAAGCTCAATGTGTGTGTGTGTGTGTGTGTGTGTGTGTTGGCGCTCTACAGGCCAGACCATTTGACCTACAGCTACCAAATTTGGTACATGTATACCTTGGAGGTTGGGAATGTGCACCTGGGGTTCCTTTTTTCGAATTTTTAATTAGAATTTTAATTATTAATTAAAAACTAACTCTCCCGCCAAAAAAATCTTCCATTTTCCCCACCGCCAACTTTTCCGCCAAAAAAATCTTCCATTTTCCCCACCGCCAAATGAGAAAGGCTTTAATTTTTTTTTTTCTCCCAACAGTAATGAGGCTAGGGTTAAAATTTTTCGGCGGATTATTTCAATCGATTCTGTTTATTTTCTTAATGTTTGATGCATTTAAAATTAAACATTGTTAATTAATCGATCTTTCAGATTCATTCTGAAGTACTTTTGAATTAAAATAAAACAGAATAAAGGAAATTAAAAATTTCTAATCCGCATAGCGTTACCCCAACTGGCGTAGGAAAAATCACGTATTTGCGTTACGTAACTGGGGAAGAAAATTCACGCATGCGCATTCTGTTCTGATAGTTGCCATGACAACCGTTATCAATGGATGATTTAAATTATTTTTGAGTTAGTCGCATGCTTTTGTAAGTAAATTGTATTTATGTTAATTTATTTTTTGTATATGCTTATAGTTTTAAGTACATTGTTTTTTAAGTAGTTTTTTTAAAACCTGTTTTCAACCGTTTATTTTAAACGATTCGTTTTATTTTCTTAGTGTTTGATGCATTTAAATTTAAACATTGTTAAATAATCGATCTGCTCATAATGAATCTAAGAAAATTTTGTTGTCAAACTCTTGAGATATTACATAAATTAAAAAAAGATATTCTTTAGTGCCCATAAAGTTTAAACGCTGAGTGACTCTATTTTCAGTAATCAGATTATTAAAAAAATGCTTTGTTTCAGTAAAAAATATTATTATATTAATTGAAGATTAATTCTTTCCACTTTAATTTAAAGCATAAATTCTACGGGTGCTAACAGAAAATGAGAGATACATATTACGTTATGACTGAAGGCCTTTATAATATTATGAATGAATTATATGACAATCAAAATTTGAAGTTTTAAAATATTTTGATGAAGAAGCTATTCAAGTAGAAATTGTATAAAATATTTAATTATTAAAATTTTAACGAACATTAAGATTGGCGAACTGGCTGGTCGCCAAAGGCGGCTAGTAAGTAATATATTTAATTAAAATTACAAAGTTTCAAAAGTACATTTTTTCTAAATTTAATAAAGTTATGACACCGGAAGAAAGAAAAACAATAAGATTCCAGTTTCCGTTTCAACAGAAAATGGAAATTAAAACTGCTTATTTAGTTGCCGTGAACCTTTTTATCACATTCTTTTATTTAATTAGCAAAACTTTCCATGAAAGAAGTCTAGATGTTATTCACAATCATTAAGTTTTGCAACATTTATGAATATTTTTATAAATTAAGCATCTTTACTGGGCATTTATTTTTATAAATTAAGCATCTTTACTTTTATAAATTAAGCATAAATTAAGCATCTTTACTGGGAAATTGCTTTTAAAAATTATATTAGGTAATTATAATATGTGATCAAAGAAATAAGATTGAGAACTTTACATGTTTGAAGGAAACAATGCAATTATTTTATACAGATATTTAGAAGATATTTAGAGATATTTATCCTTAACTGTTTTATTTTCTTTGTTATCTGATAAGATGACACCTTCTATTTTGGGAATATTTTCTTATTATGATTCAAATAGAAATCCATTGAATACTTGACTTATCTATGTATTCGAAGTAATTTTAATATTGAATTATAATCGTTGTGAATGGTTTATTTTTTGCTTACAACTATCAAAATTAGATAAATCTATGCAAGTATGACACTCGAGCAAAACAGTTAAATATTTAAGCTCTGAAAAATACTTTATTAAATTGTATCGCATTAGAATTTACCATGTTATTTACAATTCTATTTATTTAATTGCATTTTTAGTAACTAGATTTTGACTAAATATAATTTTAATTTAATTATTTATCAAATTCGATCAATACAACGAATGAATTCAAATCAAAATTACAAATTGACATTTTCAAAAGTGTGTTTTATATTTTTGTAGCAATATATACATGCTCATTGGTAATAATTATTGAAAATATTGGAAGTTTGGTATAGTAAGAAATTGAAGGAGCTAAAAAAGAAATTCTCAGAACCAAAAAGAAAGTTATGCATAAAACAGTTTCATTTTTCAACTATCGCGAAGGAGTTTTTTTAAGGAAAAAAAATCGTTCGACCTCAAAATATGAACATTTTTTTTCTTGTCTTTAACTTTAATATCGTAACTGAACTTTATTAACATGACAAAATTTTATAGGTTTCTTTATATTTATGGGTTGCAATTTTATAAATGAAAAAAAAATTGAAATTTTATTGCAAGAAATAGGATTTAAATATAATAAAATATAAAGTTAATTTTACAAATTTGGAAAATATAAATGTTGATGTATTTTCATTATTTTTTTACATATTTATAATGATGTATTACAATTATTTACTTACGTTAAAATTTTCAATACGTATGCATAGAAATATCCACTAATCTCTTTCCAATTTATAGCCTATTGGTTTATCTACTAAAAGTAAGATGGTAATCTTGTTAAATGTGAAATTCAAACTTGATTTGGGATGCTTTACTATTTTATAGATTCTTTTTCAAGTCATACATTGCTTAAATTCTAGTATCATTATTAATAAATTATCAGTATCATTTTACATTCTCTTATTTCTTAACTGAAAGTTGAAACGAAATATCTGAGTTTTTTTCTCAAAACTGGATGGATTAGTAATGTCTCGTAAAATTCAAAAGTAAAATTGAGAATAAATCATTGTTTAACATAAAATAACTGTTTTCTCTGGATTAGATATTGGGGAGGTACTTAATCAGTAAAACCACTTAAGGAGTTTTCCCTTAATTAGCGAATTTAAAAGAAAAAGTATGGAAAATAGTTTACCCTGGCTGTTTTATAAATATTTTTATTTCTTATTAAAAATATCACCTTACCAGTCTTGCCAGCAAACTTTAGTTACCCATCAACAGCAAATTTATACTCATGATGCTATTTCTAAATCTATAGCAACTGTTTAAAAAAAATTTAGTTATTCAATTCTTGCATTGAATCAACTAAAAACTGCGTTTTTTAAATTATTGGTAACAACAATAATATGGATAAAGTTTGGAATTTGAACGTTTCGATAATCATGGACAATGCTCAATTTTCAAAGAAACTAATATTTTGAACCCAAAATTCTATTCAGAATCTGTTAGAATTTCGTTTAATAAATATATCATAAATTATCTTGTATATGCATCTGGTAATACGTAACCTTAATATATATATATATTTAATATTGTGGAATTTTTACTTACACCTCATTTTATATTTTACAAAAATTAGCCCCAAGTTAATACCTGTTAAAATAACGTAGATGTTGTTTAATACGACTCCTTCAAACTAATAATTTTTTTAATTATCTTATATAGAAAGTTATATATTTAATTATTTTCATTATTTGAGTTTTAAAAACAATTTTCTTTATACAAATTCAATTTTTTTAAGAAGAAATATAATATTTAATATAACATTTAATTAATGGTTAAAAAAAACTCCAGAAAAATTATTTTGCTAGAACGAAACTTGTATGGTATCCAGAAAGGGAAGTGCCCCATCCAGCCGGGAAATGCTAATTTGATATACCAGACCTAGTCTCATAAATAAATTAAACACAAGATAAGCAGAGAAATTAATACATTTAAAAAAAGTATAACATTTTTCGTTGACCAAATTGATTATATACAATAAATATCAAGTTGGAGAGACATCCAAGACACTTATATAATTATTGTGAAGTTGCTTTATTTTCTTCTAAATCTTTTGAGAAATAAAGTTGTATTTAACAATTTCTATGAATTTAATATGTAATCATTTATTTTATTATTGCAATGAATAAATTTTTTAAAGAATTTTCATTGAATTCGTAAAGTGGAGAAGCAGTAGTTAGTTGGAGTATATTTTCCTTAATATTCTTACTAAATAAAAATAATGCTTGAGCTTCGCTTTATTAAAAAGCCGATGTTAAATATGCATCTTTTAAATGTTTAAAAAATTTATCTTTTTCTTTCAGTTAATTAAAAAAGCGAGCAAGCAAGCATGCATCTCATCGATGAAATATCTTTTACAGTATGGTATTAGATTAAATATAATAATTTCCAGTACAAAGAAAAAACTTAAATATTTCATGTCTGAATGAAATCAATTATGAGATAAATGTAAAACATCTAAATACAATTTTATAAAAGGAGGAATTAAGTAAAATTTTTTAAATTCATCCTATTCCACAACTGTTTGTTTTATATTCATGATTTCGAAAATGGATAATATTAATAATGAAAAGAACACAATCAGATTCAACTTATCAAATTTCAAGCAGGAGACGTCAAATCTAAAACAAAATGTTTAAATTTGTTGCAGTTATCGACGCAATCTTGAAACTGCATTATGTTTTTCATGTCGTTGTTAAGACTTTCTGAAAATATATATATATATATATTTGAATATCAATGTGGCATGTCATTTTCTCATGACTTCTTTATTCCCTCAACTGTGAGCGAACCGAAGATTAGCAATCAAAACTAAATGAAAGTAACTATTGACACAGTAATGAAAGGAACTATTGTACGGATGTACCCATGTGACGAAAGAAAAACGACTAGAACAATTACAAAACACTATTACGAATCTGTAATATTGATTTCCAACGCAGTTAATGTCATATTAAGAAAGAGATGAGACATTTTAATGGATATCTGATAAAGAACTTATGACTTTGAAAGCAAATTGATGGTTAAAGAAGAATTTCATGACAAAAGGGATGGTTCTAGAAACTACTGGAATATTGACAAAAATCTCGATTAGGAAGAAAGATACAAAATTCATCTATGAATTTCTTTGTTCCATCACAGAGGCTATAAAACATAACAGACAGCACTAAAATCAGTAGTTGAACAAATTCTTTCTTTGGTGTGTTGATCTCCAGGGGAGTGGGGAATCTTTCGGAGTAAGTTGCGTAATTTGCGTGATTGCGATTGTTTAATAATGATTTGCAGCTAATTTATGTATGCTGCATTTTTGTCCATTCCGACCGTATTATATTGCAAGTATTTTCACGTATTATTGTGGAATAAAGCATCGTTATCCATTATTGAACTAGTTGAACACTTCACCAGGCACCAACATTCCTTAACAATACGCAAACAAAACATTTCATTTTCCTTATTTTACTGCAATTTCTTATCTCTGTCTTCGTTTATGAAGCAATTATTTTTATTTCTAATCATTGCAACTGTGTTGAATTACTTTTCATCTATCTCAGAAAGTTCGTTTATAATGCAGATGAACAATACAATCTTACAATATGCGTTTTATTCATCTAATTGTCAATGGAAGGTATTTGAATCATTTACTTTAATCAAAATTATTGCTCGGACAATCCACTTAATTAAACAATTTACATAAACACTTAATTTCATAAGTAACTCCTTCTCGAAAATCGCAAATGGGGGCTACGTATTCTGCTGTCCTGTCCTTAGAAGCCACTTAAGGAGCAGATTAAATTAGTTCCTAAATGAACAACACACACTCCCGATCCAGAGAAGTTGAAAAGCAGCAGTCGATAGCCCAAGAGAAATGCTCAATTAATTTTGCTGCCCCAATTAAATCAGTCTAAGATTTCCCTCCCAATTTAACTACGGATTTCTCACTCTCTCGGTTAACCCATTCTTCTAGGGATCGCGTGCCAGAACAGATCAGGACAACGAAGGGGGCCGCGTTCTTCCAACGAGGACACTATTGTTACCGTTCGAATGTTATCGATTTTTTGGAAGGAAAACCTCTTCTGAAGGAATGAACTTTCATTTTATTATAATTAATTACCTCCAATGAATTAAATGAATTCTTTAAATTTTGTGACTTAACGTTCTATGCACGTTTGTTGAGTTTAGATTCTGATTTAGGAAAGATTGTGTTATGATTTTGAATAATAAGGCTGCTTTGTAACGAAGATTAAACACAATTATACAATAATGGAAATTAATTTTAGAGCTTCAGTGATTATTGTAACATCTATTGTGACATCAATTAGAGGAATATCTGTGCCACACAAGTGAATACATGCAATTCACATTGAATAAAAAGCAAAATAAGAATAAAGGAAAAAATAAGAATAAAAGAATAAATAAGTTTTAGGGATCAGCTGGTTCTGCAGGAGTAAAGCTTTCTAAAATTTACAATTCAATTTTTGTGTGTCTTGGTTTCTTAATAACTTTTTCAGCAAAATATTACCAAGCTTCAAGTTCCGATAGCCGCATAACTGATATAATTACAGAAATTTATGATATTCTGCTCATTGTATTATGTTTCTTTCTATTTGATATCATATACCGAAAGATTTAAATTTGAGTTTTAAATGGAAGAGATAAACAATCAGTAAATGCATTTCTAAACGCAATTATGACGTGTAAACATTACAGTCTTTTGGCCGTATAAGTCTTGATCAGTAAAATTATTATATTGACAATCTAACGTTTAAAACTTCTGCGATGAAGTCTGATCGATTTATAAAGTTTTGAATATCATTATTTTGGAAAAATCAGCAGTTTCCTTATGTAAAACAATCAGTCTTGGGAAAAGACTTGCCTTTTTTTTTTTTTTAAACTGTCGGTGAAGGTACATAAAATAGCATGTAATTATGGAATAGAGGCATTCAAATTTTCGTAATTCAATCGGCTTTCATTGCAAAAGAATGAAATTTTTTGCTTCGAATATTAGTACCTCAAGGATATTTTATTGAATATAACTCGCAATAAAGAGGATTTTTATAAAAATTAAAAATTCGTAAATCTTTAAAACATTTATTCAAATTACTTACATAAATTATAATTATTCATTTCATTTAGACTACTTTTTACTAATATATATACGCCAATCAATAAAGATTTAGAAATGAACTGCTAGGTCCTGATTATAATGGATATTTTGTATATGTCAAATTAAGTGTGCCTTAAATAAAACTGAATTACTGAAATAATGCCATTTTAAAATGTCAGGGAAAACGCTTCTCGCTTTCATTTTTTTAGAATATAACACATTTTTTTCTACTTCACACACATTCTAAGGTTTAGTTTGCAGTAAAAGTTAACTTAATCTTTCAATTTCAATATTCGCTAACATGATGGCAACACACTGATGAAAGCAGCTTTTTCCCATGCACTCAAAACGTGCTAGTGAAGGCTAAATTTTATTTTTAGTTTGTGCAATATAATCTGTTAGAAAGTAGGATTAAAACATTTAATAATAATTGATAATAGAAATTTAATTCACAAGTTAAAATATTGGTATTGGTGAAAAAACTTAAGACTTTTTGAACTGTAAGATGATGTAAAAATCAGCTTTGTATTGTCATATGTTTGAAAGTGATCGAGAAAAAAACCCTGATAATTTGTAATTTCTTTTCTAATCTTACTGCCCGTATCACTTTAGAAACACCATGTCATCAGAAACAAATTAGCAATAGCACAAAAAAAGGCCAGATACCTACAGTAACCTACGCATACCTTGTGTTGGCCCTACAAATGGCGTTGTGGAATTTCCCATATTTCTTGATAATAGACATTGGTAGAGGTATTCGAAATGCGAATAATTATAATCTGTAAAGTCTGAAAAAATGGGGTGCAATTTTTGTTTCGGAAAGAATAACAACTCTTTTAGAGTTTTAGTATGTGAAAAATTAAGTGTTAGCTTTTCAAAAATTATATAGAATTTTAAGCTTGTAGAAATTATATCAAATGCTATACAAGTGGAAAATTGATTTCGCGTTCGTTATATCAAATTTGATCCATTTATTAAATTCCATTTAATATCAGAATTATACAGCGATTTTTTTTATTATTTTTATTATATATGGTTTATATGCTCAAATTATTTTTTGAAAGTAAAATAATCCTGAATTGGAAGATTAATCTTAATAATGAAAAAAAAATCAACAATTTCTCTCTCGATTTGAGAGAATTAATCTGAAAACGCTTCTAATACAACAGAACTGCAATTTCTAAAATAAAGCACAACACAGATTTCACAACTTAAATAAGCTCGTAATGAAATTTTCTTTTGGAAAAATAATGTATCTTTCTAATCTGAATGAAATAAAAATAAACTTGTGTTAGAACAAATATTACAATTCCACTGAAGCAAGAAATTTTTGTCTTTGAAAGCTTGCAGAAATATAAAATATTAGTTTAATATAAGTCAGTGTAATAATATGAATCCTTGCAGCAATTTCGCCTGGAAAGGCATTTTAATATATCTTAAGCTGAAAGTCTAACGCTTGTCAGATTATTTTATAATAATAAAACACATTTCTCTAACTTCAAAAAATAAAAATAAAAGATATGTATTATATTTCAAAGCATCTTTTGTGTCTCACATTTTTCTTTTTTACCCTAATGAAGCAGTTTTCCTCTCAATTGATGCAGTCGTGTTGCTATGGTTACCTGTTAGGAATATTGAACAAAACGCAAAACGAAGGGGGGGGGGGAGAACTAGCCTCCCTCCATAAAAAATGATGCTATGTAAAGAAAAAGAAGAGAATAAATGAAAATGGTGAAAAGAAAAGAGAAGAGATAAAAAAACACAGCGCGAGTGAGACACTGAAAGAAATTGGAATAAAAGAAAAATCGGAAATCGCTTTTGATATCAGAAACAAAATTTTTCGAAAATGATAGCAAATGTCATTACGGATCTTCTGATTCTGTTTGACGCAAAATTAGTATCTTCTTCTCCTTTGTTCAATCCTTTGAGCTCCCTCTGATTAAGAGTGAAAGAAAAACTTTTTCCTGACAGTTGCGATTGTTGTGTTCCAGTTCACTTGCAGATTCCAGACTTCATCTTTAAAGTCACGAGACCTTTGTTAGTTGGGAGCGAAAATAATTAAAGCCCAAGATCACTCCAAGTTTATCAACGAGACTTTCTTTAGAAATATCTCAGCAATGTGCATGATTAAAAGGGAAAAATGGATATGATACCGATCTGGAAAACCAAACTGAAGATTTTTTTTCAGAAGAAAATTTCATAGCTTTCATTCAAGTTCCTAGAGTGACATCAAAGATGTTTTGAGAATGCCGACTTATAAATTAACAAGAGCGCTCCCAATGAACGATATTCATTAAGAAAGTTCTAAACAAAAACTATTTTTAATTATATTAAACAAGCTCAGATTTTAGTAGCACGAAAGTTTTAAATCAAATATAGCGAAGTTTGTTTCAAACATAATAATTATTTAATTTCTGAATTATATTGAAAATATATGCTACAGTTTTTATATTTCAAACAAAATAATGATTTTTCTAATTGCAGGAAAGAATGCAAGTAGTAGAAATAATCACTCATTTACATAAAATAGCTGATTTTCTACTAAACAGAAACTTTAATAAATAAACTGAGCTGTAACAGTAGAAAAAATATCCCCCATAATTTTAAAAATCATCATTTGCTTATAAATCAGAAAATCCTATTTTTTGTCATTTGTAAAAATATCATATATTAAATTTTGTACTTCCTTGACAACACCAATATATAGGATGACCATTTTTATCGTGGCTAAATAGCATATTTCTGAACAACATATTTCCAGTCAATATATGAACCATATATTGTAAGCACATACTTCCAGTCAGAATATTTTTAAATGGATATAAAGAATAGTTTAATAGATATAACAATAGATTAAATAGATATAATTTTTTTAAATAGATATTATATTGTAGTTTGTTTTTGTTATTTTGTTACAGCTATAATTAACAAAATTTTTTATTTCTTTAACTTTTAGTATTCTAGTTTCTTTAATTTAAATGACAATGATATTTTTCCAGAAGAAATAATCGAAGAAAGCTTTATATAAAGTAATGCAATTCGAAGCTTCATTACTCAGTTAGTTTTGAATGCGGAGACAAAAATTTTAAAAATATTATTGTTTTATTGTGTTGTTCTAATCATGAGTTTAATGAACTGAAATGACAAGATTTATGTAAGCAGAATATTTAGAAATAAATATGATAGGAAGTAATGTTGATTGCTACTCCTGTTTTTTTTGTTTTGTGAGTGTAAATACTACTGCTGACGCAAAAAAATAAATCTAGAATGTGAGTTATTTATTTCTATGTTTGACCTGATAACCCTGAACAGGGCTTTGTGTTCCGTCTTATCTTTCCAATTTAGATGATTCTTAATTTTATTTTAACTGTCTAAACAAAATTAAATTCTCTTGTTTATTCTTATTATGTTGCAATTGTCTAACTATATTATAACGATTCTAAGCCTAACAAGAGCAATAAAACGGACGCAGATGCATCTGATTTGGTGATAAGAACACTATCATTGTGGGAAAATATCAGAGCTATCTTTGGATCATTTGGAATTACATTTTAAGTTGGGATATTACATTTAAAATGATTCTACTAAATTTCACTGCTATATACTCATATTCAATGATGATAATTTAATTTAGATACTTGATTTTATTCTAAATACATCTAAGGACGATGCTTATAATAGCATTAAATAGATTAATTATTTAACATTCCTAGTATGAATCTGAGAGAATAAAAATTTGATTTTGTGTAAATAATTAAGTAATAAAAAAATCCATAATCCTTTGTAAAATGAAAAGTCTAGCATCTGATAAAATTCCCCCGAATTGATGCTAAATTTATAGATGCAATGCTTTTCTATTCAGATACTTTAGAATGTGCAAATATTGTCCAAAATGACAGATAGTATTTTAGTACATCGTATTTAATATCCAAAGTATTTGGTATTCAAAATGACAGATAGTACATCGTCTGAGATTTTTAATATTGTCTCTCATATCACAGTGACGTTCTTGCTGAGTTTGCAAATGAGATCAAACATTTAAAGCATTTGTTAGAAGTTTTCTGTAGATTTCAAATGTATAAAAGATTTCTGTTTTATAATTATTGCAGAAAAATGCTTTTTTTTATCCTATTATCTTTGAAACTGTTAGGTATTTCATTTCCTATAAAAGTAATTGACGATTACTTAACAAAGTTTAAGATATAAAATAATTTGAGTAAACTATATTCATTAAAGTCTTGAGACGAATCATTTTGATTTTCATCTGCAATTTCTAAAATAATATTGATAGTTGAATAACATCTGCTATTTAGTTATATAAAAGCCATCAAAAATAATAATCGTCAGCTATCCTGGGCAAAGTTTGCCACTGAAAATTACAAACTTAGCCCTGCTACATCTATTCTACTAGTGTATTAGGTGCATAATCATATTTGATAGATGACTCGTCAGATCAAGCTTCAAGTTCATTCTTAGGAATGTGACGCCATTTTCCCATTGACTAATCGAAACTTTTAGCAATTTTTCTGTGGAAGCTAAGACCGACTGAACATCTGTACAGTTTACATGATGGTGAATTACTCATCATTCGTGCTTCAGTTCTTGTTTTTCAAAAACACTTTCGAAGTCTATAATATCATAATTTATACACATATCCAACTTTTAATGTAAGTTTTCAGTCATAAACCAGGAAAATATTTCCGACTTCAGATTCATCTTCTTGACTGAACTGCGGACTGGATCTTGATGTTTTCAAGGGACTTGCGACGCCTTATTTATTACTAGCCGCCTTTGGCGACCAGCCGGTTCGCCAATCTTAATGCTCGTTAAAATTTTAATAGTTAAATATTTTATGTAATTCCTAATTTAATAGCTTCTTCATTAAAATATTTCAAAATTTCAAATTTCAATTCACTCATAATATTATAAAGACCTTCAGTCATAACGTAATCTGTATCTCTCTAATTTTCAGTTAGATCCCGTAGAATTTATGCTTTACATTAAATTAAAGTGTAAATGATTAATCTGCAATTAATATAATAATATTTTTTACTGAAACAAAGCATTTTTTTAATAATATGATTACTGATAATAGAGTCACTGAGCGTTTAAACTTTATGGGCACTAAAGAATATCTTTCTTAATTTATGTATTATCTCAAGAATTTGTCAACAAAATTTTCTCAGATTCATCATGAACAGATCGATTCATTAACAATGTTTAATTTTAAATGCATCAAGCACCAAGAAAATAAAATGAATCGTTTAAAATAATCGGTCGAAAATAGGTTTAAAAAAACTACTTAAAAAATGATGTACTTAAAACTATAAGCATATACAAAAAATATATAACTAACATAAATACAATTTACTTACAAAAGCATGCAACTAACCTAAAAATAATTTAAATCGTCAGTTGATAATGGTTGTCATGGCAACAATCGGAACAGAATGCGCATGCGTGAATTTTCTTCGCCAATTACGGTAACGCAAATGCGTGAATTTTTCTACGCCAGTTGAGGTAACGCTATGCAGATTATACATTTTTAATTTCCTTTATTCTGTGTTATTTTAATTCAAAAGTATTTCAGAATGAATCTGAAACATGGATTCATTAACAATGTTTAATTTTAAATGCATAAAACATTAAGAAAATAAACAGAATCGTTTGAGATAATCCGCCGAAAAACGTTAACCCTAGCCTCATTTCTGTTGGGAGAAAAAAAAACCTGAACTCTTACTCATTTGGCGGTGGGAAAAATGGAAGATTTTTTTGGCGGAAAAGTTGGCGGTGGGGAAAATGGAAGATTTTTTTGGCGGGAAAGTTAATTTTTAATTAATAATTAAAATTCTAATTAAAATTTCAAAAAAAGGGACCCCAGGTGCACATTTCCGACCTCTAAGGTATGCATGTACCAAATTTGATAGCTGTATGTCAAATGACCTTGCCTGTAG
This sequence comes from Argiope bruennichi, assembly GCF_947563725.1. Lineage (NCBI taxonomy): Eukaryota > Metazoa > Arthropoda > Arachnida > Araneae > Araneidae > Argiope > Argiope bruennichi. The sequence continues at coordinate 36,001,601 of NC_079152.1, read as the reverse complement.
AGCGCCAACACACACACACACATTGAACTTTATTATAAGTATAGATTACACACGATTTATCTTTTACTAAGAGTTTGACCCATGAGGGAGATTGAAATAATTTCTTCGATATTTTAAAAAGAGTTGCTAAGTTTTCGATCTCTGAATTGGAATTTCAAATGCAAAAAAATATCATATTGTTTTATTCTTGATTTTTAAGGTTCCAGCAATAAGCACAGGAATTTTCTACGCTTATTACTTCTTGATGAAATATGTTGTTTTTTTTCTGTAAATGACTGTTGTCTATGAATTTATGAAATCCTGTCTTACTATGTTCAGATATAAAAGATACAGTTAAGTTGGCTTGAGATCAATTCACTTGGCCAAATTAAGAGATCCGGATAATTCTCAGAATAAGGAATTCATCCAAGTTTTGATTACATATGCGGATGATATGCAGTTAAATTTTATGTCTGATGTAAAATACAATATATGTAGGAAAAAGGAGCAGTTTTCATCATAAAACAGTCAAAAAAAATATTTCACCGAAATATTTATTTTCTAATAGCAAATCAAATATGTGATGGGTGACATATCTTTAACTTCATATCTACAAATCAATTCACTATGAAAAAATGAAAAGAATTACTACATAATTAACTATTATTCTATTCTTCTACATAATTAACCATTGTTATATTCTATTCTTTCTTTTCTTAATTAATTAAGAAAAAAAAGAATATAATCACTACAAAATAAACATTGTTAGTGAGTACAGATCCTATAAATCTATTAAATTTACATTTATTTTAAATATATTTATAGTTTCTTTTAAAAATACTAAATATCATGTAAATTTAAGCTCTAAAATTTATATTTTTCTTTATGACTAGTCTTTTAAAAATTTGTTACTATGTGAAAATAAATAAAAAATTAGATTTAAAAAGTGCATAATATTTCTAAATATTGTAGTTTAATATTTCAAGCAATTACAAAGGAAAGACTATATCGAAATTTGAAAAATTAATATTTTGAGAAAAAGGCTTTTGAATTTTCTGTTAACTTAAAGATAATTTTTGAAACTTTAAAATGACATAAAAATCATTTTTGCAGTGATATTTTCAGAAGTTGTTGCAGAAAAACACCAAAATTCCACTTATATTTAATTAACAAAAATCTCAAAAAATATATATATCCGAGCTTCACATTACCATTTTCCGAAATATGCATGCGCCAAGTTTGGTTGATTTAGTTCATACAGCCTGGTTTGGAGGGAGCTAACGTGCACAAACTCAAGCAAACACAAACATATTCATCTTGATTATAAGTATGAAAATCCTTAAAGAAGCTTTTAATGAATTCTCGTGTACAGTACTCCCAAGATTTTCTGTAGATAATCTTGATTGAATTTTGGATTGTCAAACTGAAATTTGTCCGAAGAATTTTTAAAAGCAATGTAACTTTATATACCAATGGTTTTCAAGCATCTTGACAGTTAAAGATGTTGCCTTCATGAACCGACTCAAAATTGCGTCACTGGAAGAATAATTTTTTTTTCATGAAGAACATTAATAATTGCACTCCTGTTTTTCTCCAACAAAAAAACTCAGCATATCATTGGTTCCCTCTTATATTAGACCTTATTTGTTTTTTCTAGGTTTCAAAAAAATGTTTCGCTGATTAAGTGGAATCATGTGAGCATAACGTTGGCATCGATAGATCAAAAACTGTTTTTCATGGGCCAGAAAATAAGCCTTCCCTAGCGAAGGCCAACCTTTGATCACTCTACGATTGCATGAACGGGTCCTGCGGTGCTCAAGTCGCAAGTCCATGACTATTAAACGAAAATGATGGCGCCAATATAAAATTTATATAAATAGGTGAGCTACTGTACTATAGTCTCTAAAAATGCAATTATAAGCTAATGCTTATCTGTTTAAGTGGTTAAGTGGTTCTAATTGAACCTGTTCAGATATTTGTGACAGTATAGGAAAAGAACGGAGTTCTAACAGAAGGATTTTTTTCTATAATTTGATACAAATATTGAATTTTAGTAACAATCTGCTTATAAAATTTTTTCGATTTATATGTTCACATAATTTTGAGTAAGAAATAATAATAAAATCACCTAAAACAATAATAATGATTAAAATCTCGAGATTTAAATTTTTGCCTATTGTACTGCTTTGTTTTTTTAATGATATAAAAGAAAATTAAATTGTAGTAGATATTTTTTATCTTTTTTAACCAGCTTTCGATTTCATTCCAGTTCGTCTGAAATTTATTGAAAGCAACTACAATCCCATTATTCATGTAGAATTTTTTTATGAATTCATGCATAGAATTTCAGACATAAGCGGATCAAGAAATCTATAATTATTGCAACACTTCCTAGAAGCACGATATGCATGTAAAATTTGGTCTAAGCGTAAATGGCTATCGGTAAAAGGAATAATTAAAAAAAAAACTCTTTGAAGAGTGTAGTGACGGAAATAAAGTCTTGACAGATATTTTTAAAGACTTTTTTTCACATATTTCTGTTGAGATAAAAATAAAAATGTTTTTATGCCATAATAATATTTTTTCATAATACCTTGTTTTCGTTAAAGATTGTTAAAATCTTTTGCCATAGTAGAACATAAATAAAACTTACTCTAAAATCTATTTATTTTTCCCATTTTTTTTCCTTGGAAAATAATGTTTTTCATCATATGTTAAATGCAATTTGCTGTTCAAGAGAATATTTTATTGACTTCAGAAAAATAATTCCAGATGATGGAGATTTGTTCCACTCATTTTTGTTGTTGTTACTCTTTTTTTTTAAAAAAAAAATATTATTCGAATATTGTAATAACATTTTAAAAATATAGAGATTTTTAAAATGTTATTACAATATTCGACGTTAAAATTCTTTAGTATCAAAATAAAATGTCCAGTGTACATAAGGAGCTTATACTGAATATGTAATCTTCTTATGAAAGACCGCCTTGGTGACAAAAATAATTTTACAAAGTACAAGACAAATGGATTTTTTGTTCAAGAAAAATATAGAAATTTATTAGAAAATATATATCCTGGCTGACAAATAAGACTAGCCGAATTTGGTTTCAGTGTGTTTTCATAAAATTATTTTCTCTTTGAAATTATTTTTCTGTTAAGTTTATGTTACTGGTATTTCAACAGCAAACTTTCTTTTCAAGAAAACTAGTATGTATGGCAAAATTAAATCCTATACACAAACTCTTATGGATTCTGCAATTATTATTCTGCAACAGAAACAATGTATTTTCAAGAGTTTATGCTATATTTATGATAAAGACAAACAATTCGAAAATTTTATATATAATATGAGTAATACAATGATCAAAACTATTTAGTAATGAATTATATTGATAAAAATAAGTTTAAAATCGAATTTAATGTCATACTTTAAATAATGCCAACATTATTTTAGCACAGATAAATTAATAATAATAAGTAATTCAAAATTTAGGAGAGGACTTTTAATACAAGATGGTAGATATCGATTGGGCATTAATATCTTAAGATATTAATGCCCAATTATTAATGCAAATTAATGCAAAATAAATAATAAAAACTGCGCTTACGCAACAAAAAATATGAGGCCATATCGGTACGCCTGCTGATTTGGTGGAACGAATTCTTCCTTATCAAATCCATAATATTAAGACCAAATTACCACAATCCAGTCCAAAAACGAAAATGTAATGCTAATAAGGGCATAATAAAGTAATATAGTTTCTAAAATTATATATAATTTCAATTATATTAATATTTACTTTATTTTTATTTCTAACAAAATTACCTCACCTACTTTTTATCCAGAGTTAAATTAAATTTATTTATTTGACACTTATTATCTTTAAACTAGTTATACTGGGATTTAAATCTTCCCGCAACCATCATTTTATCTATCTCAAAGAGTCTATTCGTCAAATATTCTCTCACAAGCTAGATTCTTTATGAATAAATGACAGTAGTGGCAGAGTTATTTACTCTTTGAAGTATTGTAGAATTGGAGGCAAGAGGTCAATTCTTTCGTGAAGTCGAGCTCCCAATATTTTCAAAAACTATATTGCCCTTTATACGCTTATTTTCCTTTATTTTTTCTTCAAAGGAGGAGGGGGGGGGGTGAATTTAAAATTGAGCCAGAGTTTTCTAACTTTGACTTCCTTTACTTTTACAGTTGGTCGTCTGATTTGATTTAGTGTTTTCCAATAGCGAAAGGAATAATCGAGGAATAATTATGGATATGAATCCACAATATTTGTTAAAAATGCCTATTAATTTTCATTGTTCTCATTTAGTTTTTAAGTATCATTTACTAATAAAAACTGTCAAAAAACTAATCGTTTATAGCCTCAATATAAATAAATCTATAACACAAACTCATGTTTTAGTGTAAAGATCCCATTGAAATAATGTCTTTTAACATTGTGCCTTTTGGAATTTCAAAATAATACATCATACAACATTCTCCATGTTAATATAAACAATTTTGTTTTCATGTTTCTAACTTATGATGAGTGCTGGTTATTACATAGATATCGATGTAAAAATTACCGAAATGTATGCAATAACTAAGATTAAAGAATTACTTAACTTGATATTCATTACTTAAAATTTTTATTATGATATGTGAAATTATTATTTCCTGAAAACATAATATATGAATAATACTCTGAAACTGTAAATTTTCCCTTACGAAATTATTTCATTCTATTTACAAATGGTACAAATCGGCTAAGGCAAATATGAGAAATTACATAAAACATATCTTTAATATCTACCTTTAATATCTTTAAATACTTTTAAAACTTAAATATTAATTTATGATGCATTTAATCATATATTTAGCTGAATTTTTATGAAACTCAATAGGATTATGAAATAAAAAAATAAAAAAGGAAAAAAGAACGAAAATAAAAGAAAACAAAAAATGTCTATTTGTATTCAGATGTGAGAGAAAATATCTTTTAATTTCTTTTAGATATACTAGGTAAATTCTTTCATTTTTCTCTACTTGCGTTTAATTTGATTTTTCTTATGTTTGGAATTTTATAATTGATTTTTTAGTCACTTCTCAATGCTCTATGATTTTGAAATCTATTACATTTCTATGTACTCGATGACAGTGATGATTTAAATATTTTTAGAACTTATTCAACCTTTCACAAACTAATTTAATTGCATTTGATTCTGTAAGCGTAGCGACACTTGGTGCTGCAATTTATAAAATTTTATTAAAAAATTCCATGAAATGAATACTTATGAATTATTAATTAAAGATTAAAAAGATGAAAATATTTAAAATTGGAAATTACTTTGTAGTACTCTAATAAAAGTGTGCATCTTAAGCTTTTTACACAATATTTTTTTATATTATTTTCGTGCATTTTTATTGTAGAAAATCAAGAAAAAATCTAAAACTATTTGCAAGAATTTAAAATTCAGTATGAAAGGAGTATCTCTTGATGATATAGAAATAGAGGTGATAGAAAATTTTTCGATGACTTCAGTAGCAGACTATAATTATTTGGGAACATTCAATTAATTTTCATAAATAGATTTAAATGATTTTCGTAAAACATCACAAGCACACACACATAACCAATTAACAATATACAATATAATCATAAAAATATATATAAAAGAAAATTCTACAGGGAGATAATATAAGTAATCCTTGAAATATATGAAATAATTAGTAGCATTTGTCCAAGAGAATCCACCTACCTTGATTTTACTTCAGACATTTTTTACAAACCTTTATGATGAATTTGTTCGCTGAAAGATATCGAACACCGCAGGGACTTTTGAAGAGTCGATCCCCTTAAGATAGTTTTACATTCTCAAGATTCACGATGATTATTGTACAGAAAAGTAAAATATATTTCAGACTTTGCTTGTTAACGTTTTGAATTTTAAAGGACTTTTTTTTTTTTTTTTTTTTTTTTTTGCGAGTTTAGTAATGCTAAAACTTTAGTACTGAAACATACTAAAACTACATGCTAATTATTTCCATCATTTTTTTTGTTCCACTGTTGCATATAAATTGAGCTCATATCATTTCTACAATGATAGTTATCAAAGCTTATTAATTTGAATACAATTATTAATATGAATGGAAACAAATGTCTAATAATAAACAAAGATAATATCTTTTTAATACATTTTAGTAATTATAACGACAGCATGAATAGCTTCCAGATCTTGATTTTCCTTTTTGCTTTATTAATTTCTAAGAAAAAGGTTTTTATTATATTCGAAATTAATAATTATTTTAATTCAAGCAGTAATTTTCAAAAGCATTTCCAAACACCTGCAATCCAATTATCAGGTTTGTAATTACGATGTGAGGGCATTTTATAACAAAGAAATGAAAATTAAAAACTCAAAGATGCAACAATATATTTTAGATTATAAAATCGTAACCAAATTTAATTTATTATCTTCATAATATAAAATCGTAATCAAAATTCTTTGTTTTTCAATATAATACATTTTTTTTAATGTTTTGCATTCAGATTAAATATTCGCTGGTCACTTTATGCATATAAAATCCCATTATAGCATTTAAAGTCAGTACATATTTCAATATTATTATTCAAATTATTTTATAAGATTATTCCCTTATTAATTTATTTTTAATTTATAAAAGAATTAAAGCGATCAGCTGGTTCGCTGTTAATTTTAGCTATATTTGAATTCTGATAAATCATTTAGATATAATTTTATGACCAGGATTTCACCAAATTGTCTGATATTAAAATCCTGTCAGTTCAACGTTCTTACTCGTGTTTTATATATTGTCCATATGAATATTTCTAATTTAGGCAGTCTCAAAACATCATAGTGCTATTAAAAGCGTAAATATTTAATTCATCTCTCTTCTGAATTTTGCAATATTGTAATTAAATTTTTGAAAATGTCATGCAAACTACACAGGTACCAAACAGAATTTTTCTTTCTCAACTTTCAACAAAGGAAAAATGTATGCATTTAAATATTTGATGAAATAAAGAAACCAATATGAATATCAGGATGACAATTCTATCTAGTTTTGGAAATTAGGAAAAAATATTTTTAAGTAATTACCAAAATTCAATAAGCGTTTACACGACTATTAAGCTGGTATTATTAAGAAGATAATTATGTAGATTTTTAAAAGTTGTCAAAATGTATATTTGTTTGTGTAATAATGTTTTTGCAATTTATCGCGGAAAAATAACAACATTTCATTCAATTTTAATTCAATAAAATTAGAAATGAAATTTCATAAACAAATATGTTTGAAGTGTAAGATTTCCTCCTCCAAATTATATGTAACCAATTTTGGAATTTGAAACTTAATCAAACTATCTACCCTGTAGAATGAAAGCATACACATATGCACAATTCATTATCTCTTATTTCTTACGTCCTTCCGCTGGTGTGGTGTGGAGTGGAGAGGGGGGTGCCAGCTCAGGTGTCGTCCTCGTCATCTAACCGCGGTTCAAAATTACGAGATCCGTCCCAAAATAGTACTAGTGTTGCTTTACAACGGGACGTTAATATAACTAAACTAAACTAAAACTGTTATTTCTTACTCGTTACTTTTTCATCTCTTTGTTATCTCGTACTGAGTTAGACTTTTTCCTGTATATGTACACCAAACTGCTTTCTTTTTATTTTAACATCGTCTTTCATATCAAAGGTGCATTTTATATAGATGTAAATCATGTTATTATTATTGTAATAATGATAATAATGATTAGCTTTATATAAGTCACCATATTTTACATAAATTATTGTAATTAAAGAAAAAGTTGCAGAGGAAAATAAACCTGATTTCATAGAAAGACGAATTTTTTTAATGCTGTAAATATGTTCTATGTGACATTTTGCTCCAACATTATTAAAGAAGTCTTTATGATCTTGAAATAATTAAAAGTTTTAATAAAAAATTAAGAAAAGGAATGTGCTAAATGCAATATCTCCTACAGAGGGTTTTTCATGACTTCTGCAATATTAGAATCATGGCATTAGTATTCAATTCATAGATATATCCTTCTAAAAATCTCGTCACACTAGAATCGTTTCTAGATCATAGTGCACAAAAGACTGATAGCACATAGATATCTCATTAGATCGGTAATTGGAAGCGAGCCGGAGGCCGGCGTTTGAGTCATTTCCATCAGCTTGTATCGAAAATCATAATTCATGTCGGCAATGGAGGCCGTGACAGTCAAATGACAAACCGATGCACTCAGAGTTACTCAAATGTTGCTCTCTCGTCAATGCACGTTGAATTACAGTGCACCTTCCACTCATCAAATCCGAATTACACCCGCCGGCATGAGAGGAAGTAAGGGGGATGATCCAATAATGCACGTATAAGTGACTTCTGCGGCACTCATCGGCGAGCAAAGTGTCACTCAGTGGTCATGTTTGGAATGCGACCGACACATAATCATATGCATCTTTAAGAGAGGATGAATCTAGATGAAATTTATATTCCATCGGAGTTCAGAGCAGTCAGCGTTTCCAAGTCCATCTCCACGGAAAGATTTTAGTTTCCAAAGAAAAGAGAAAGCAACCCTATATATGAAACTGATTCTATATTTGAATTGAAAATAATGATTTGATTTAAAAAAAATCATTTTTTTGGAAACACTTTTTTTTTTTTTTTGCCTCTAACTTAAAAAAAAAGAACAAGGATTTAGAATGAAGGTATTCATTTGATTACTTTGATGTTTTTAAAATAAATTTGCTAGTATGTTTTAAATATTTTTTAACCCTTTAAAGGGCCATTTTTTTCTAGTCATATTATGTTAAAATATTTTTAGGCTTGAAATTAGAATAAGAAAAGAGATTCATTTAGCTGAGTAGATAAATTTAATTTAATTAATTAATTTGATAAATTAATAATCAAGTACAAATCAAGACACTCATTTTGTGTGAGATAAAGAACTGAAGTATCTTAGTTTCTGTTTTACTTAAAAAATTTGTCAGAACTTATGCCTAACTACATAATTTCATACAAAGATTGATAAATTTGTTGGGAAGCATACTTCCCACGGCCCTAGAAAGGGTTAATTTAAAAATCTTTTATTTTTTTTATAAAATGCAATGAACATACAAAAGCAAACATAACCCACTACCCCTAGTAATAGAATCGTTAAAAATTTTATCAGTTAAAGGATTATGGAATGAAAGAAGCAAGTGAAGGGTTAAAGAGTTTGTTTGAATTACAGATACACATGAGATTTAAAAAGGGATAGAAAAACAAATATTAATGAGAAAATAGCTAATGTAAAGCAACATAAAATAAGTACTCAGAATAGCAAAAAATATTTAAAAAAAACACTCAACAGATACATGGTATATTATGTGAAATTGGCTTCTACAAATAATGAAGAAATTATGCAAATAGAATAATGTTGACAAGTAAAATTTGAGAAGTGTTGAATTTTTCGCCTTACTAAGTTTGAAAGGTGACGTTTTTTTGTATGGTAAATAGCCTAATGAATTTTTTAAAAGTGCTTTTTGTCACCTTTTAGAATCAAGAAAATTAAAATGACAATTCTGTTGCCCTTATGTTAAGAGGATGTAAAAATTTATTCTGTTACATAAGGAATATTGGAAACTATTCCTCTGTAGATAAGACTTCGTTGTGTTGAAACATAGCATATTTGAAGATATTCGGTAATAATATATTTATGGCGTATTGGTTTATGTCCAAATACTTATAAAAAGGACAATGTATTTATAAATTAACTACCTTAAATCTCTTTTTTTTATATGCTTTTCTTCTACATGAAGGATTTAGAATTTGTAAATTTAATTCCTGAAAGTAAAAATGTTTGGAATTTTTTTTTTTTTTTTTTTTTCAATATTACGAATATGCTAGAGAAAACTCATTAAATGTATTCCGTCCTCCCCAAATTTCGAAGTGACCAAAAAGTAAATGAAAAATTTATATTTTTTTGTATAGCCTTATTATTTTTTTATTTAGTGTTTCACTCTTGCTATCATGTATCAATTGAGAAAATTTTTGAGACCTTGCAGTCTGATTTTTTTTTAAAATGTACTCTAAGAAACCATTTTAACCTGCTACTTTACATGTAACAGTTTTTGCTCGCTATAAAATTGAATTACTTTCTTACACATTAACATAATAGACTGTTAAAATATTAAAGTAAATTTCCTTTAAAAAAGCAATGTCATTTAATTTGACCTAGTCGTTTCATTAAGGCATGATTACGTTTCTGGACATACAGTATTATTGCATATCTGTAATATCAAAAGATATTGTCCTATTGCCCAGAAAATATCTCAAAAGAATTTTCTTTAAATTAATTTTAATGTTCTCAACATCATGGTTTTTAATAAGCAAGCATCTTAATTATCCATGGAATAGAACTTGCTTAGCACTAACTCGTTTGATTGCTAAGTGAAAAGTAATTAATTTACCATTTTATTTTGAGATCTCGTCTTCAGGATTGGAGGGTTCTAGGTCCGAGACCCTATTCCACTGAAGAACGTGTTTGAATCAAGTTAAATTCAGCAGGTGCAAAGGTCCTCTCATTGGCGTGGTGCAGATGTTTGGAAAAGAGGGCAGCTCAGGTGTCGACCTAACCTAAAATTATTTTAAATCATGTCCGCATCCGTTGAAAATAGTTGTCAACAATCAGAACACAATGCGCGTGCGTGAATTTTTCTTCGCCAGTTGGGGTAACGCTATGCAGATTAGAAATCTTGAATTTCCTTTATTCTGTTTTAATTTAATTCAAAAGTACTTCAGAATGAATCTGAAAGATTACTTAATTAACAATGTTCAATTTTAAATGCATCAAACATTAAGAAAATAAACACAATCATTTGAAATAATTGGCCGAAAAATATTAAGCCTAGCCTCATTAGCGTGGGAAAAAAAACTGAAGCCTTACTCATTTGGCGGTGGGGAAAATGAAAAGATTTTTTTGGTGGGAAAGTTAGTTTTTAATTAATAATTAAAACTCAAATTAAAAATTTAAAAAAATGACCTCAAGTGCACATTCCCGATATCCAAGGTATGCATGTGCGAAATTTGGTAACTGTAGTTCGAACGATCTGACCTGTAGAGCGTCAACACGCACACGCACACATTGAAACGTTACATTTCGACATCTGATGACATTTGACATTTACATGACATCTGACATTTACATTTAATGACTAATGAAATTTTAGAATGAATGGAACAAACTTATTGCTCCTTAGCATTCGGTTCAATAACGTCAAACAGAAAAATGAATAATAGAAAAAATAGCATTGTTGTTTTAATTGTAGAGCATTTACATTCTCTGTATTTCACAAAACTACTCTTTCTTGTAATAATAACCCCATATAATTACTTAATTTTTTTAATTAATTTTATATTAATGGTATCAAATGAGTGACAAAAATTTAGTAACTTCATGATACAGATCATGGCACTTGCAATTCATTTTGTTGTATGTTGTGATATTCTGATTATTGATAATTTCAACAAGAAGAAGCACTGAACAATAAGATCATGGTATATCATCCGAAATTGAAAAACATCTAATGTTGTTTCTAGACAAATCATTTTTAAATACAACACAATTTTGTAATTTTAATATGAATGTACTAAAATGTGACTTTTAGGAGAAAAAATGAATTTGGGAAATTCACTTTTGGAATTAGAATGATGCATTATATAAAATGTTATGCAAATCTAAAGTTCTTCAGAATATGCAATTAAAATTTCTTTAGAATATAACTGCATCTTTAGTAATTCAAAACTCCGATTAGAAAATGCAGTTTCTAATTCCATTGCTTTAAATGCAGCCCCAGATCATCGAAGAAGTAAAAAATATAAATTTACAGTACACATGAAAATTCTCTCTATGTTTACAATTGACGTGTTGTATTTCATCAAAATTAATGTTAGATTTAATATTTTCTGAAAAAAAATAATTTAATATTATTCTTCTACAAAGACATAAAGGTGTGCCTTTGCCTTGTAACATGAACAAATTGCGCATTCATTTAACGAAGAAATGTTTTCCTTTCATTCTGCATCTTCTCACTAGTAAGAATTTTGCCAAGAATAGCAGACGGATTTACTAATTCTACTTCAACCAAAGACTGCTTCCCTTAAGACTGCTGAGAATGAGTCTTTTCATATGAGCATTCTGCCCTTCTGATGACATTCTCTACAATTTCCAGGTTTTGTCCTCTCATTCTCAAGATTAAAGATCTTTCAATTCCAAGAAATTTCTTCAAAAGGATGGTTTAAATGATTATATAAACCTAAATCAATTTGAATGACAATCTTGATGCAGAGCAAATAACCCACTTTTTTAAATGAAGAATTAGTTGCGATATCTTTCTCTCATATCATACTGGCGAATCTTTACTCATTGCTTATGCTTACTGTTGTTTAGAGCGTAATAGTAAATTCGATGATGCGGTCAGGCGTTTAAATTGCAATCGAAGGAAAATTAAATTTTCAGCAATAATTTATTTATTCAATTTAAATTTATAATTAACATATTCTTAAAAAATAGCAAAAGGTGCGTTTTTATCCGATCTTATTTAAAGGTCTTTATACACCTTAGACTAAAGAGGGAAATACATTATAAAAAAAATCAGATAAAGAACAATAAAGTTATCGTTTGAAGAAAAGATAATAAAACGAATGGATATACAGTGGAACCTCGCTTAATGATCATAATTCCTTCTAGAATCTTACTCTTAATATGAAACTTGTTAAACCAAACGTTCTTTTTCATTCGAAAGCATGTAAAATGCACCAATGCGTTTCATTTCCCAAAAAAATATTTAAGCAATTTTTATACTAATATAATTTATTATTTATAGTGCATGCAATTTTTATAAGCAAATAACAATATTCAAAACAGACATTTGTCATTGGATATAAGCTTCAAAATTTGGCGAGAATGATACGTTATATTATCTTTAAATGAATTTGTGACACTCACAACAACTGTTTTATCAGAGTAATTCTTTTCAACATATACGATGCAAAAAATTCCATTGCTTTAAGCATCTTCCTTATTTCACAGAAAGATTGTTATTCCATTGCGTCTATTTTTTTCTCTTCCAGCCAATCTCTTGACAACTTTTTGATGTCACACAGAACAGAACTCCATAAACTCGGCAGTTTAGGCTATATTCTTACACCAATTCATTCATGCCGAGCCTATCCCTGTGTAGTTAAATATCTCAGGTAGCACAGCCTGTTGCACAATATGGTGCAATATTGTGTGATATTTATTAATCAATATTCCGCAATAGTATACAATATTGCTACTATTGATTAATGTAATACAATATTATAATGTATTTGTGTACTATAAGTATGTATTTTTAATCTTGGCCAATGGCAAAATCTCGTCGATTAAAGCTCCACAGGCATTTACTGAAACTCTTGGGAGTCATGTTCAATAATGCTAACTTGTCAAAACTTCTTCCAAGGTCTCTCTTCAAACAAGGCTCAGCACAGACTGAAACAACCGAATGCAGCCTGCGACGCCACAATGTCACCTCGTCACTGATTTTACGAAACATTCCTTGTTAAACAAATATTTTTAAATTTGTATTGCTTGTTATGAGAGATGTTTCTTAATGAAGTTTGACTGTATTTAATGAATAAAACAAGACTTAGAATTTCTTTTAAATACCATGCCATACATTTTTCACTGCTGCTAATAGTTAAAGATGAAATTTGATACTTTTTCAATTATGCTGATTGTTGAATGAAATAATTTTTAGACTGCTAGTATGGTGCAAACTATTTTAAAAATTTGAACCAATTTTTTTTTCATACCTGTCGTCGATCCACATATTTTGGCAACAGTTTCTTCATCTGTATTATTAACTCCAATATCTACTTAATGAAAATGGCATGAAATAAAATATTTATTCATCCAGGATGGAAATTCAGAAATTGCGTTGATAGAATAATGTCCAAACTTCAAATTTTGTCTTAGAATTTCTAGAATATAAAGCAAAACATCTTATTACATATTCATGCTATATATATATATATATCTAAGAATAATAATTTAAATAATAAAGTAAAAAAAAATATTGCTTTTTTCTATAAAAAAAATAGCTTGAGTTCCAGTTGAAAAATTTCCATTATAGTACACTACTATAGCATTAATGAAACAAATAATCTTAAATAAATAATTATTTAATCCATTATTTTATCCTATATATTTCAATACTAAATAGTATGGGCCCTGTCACATATCAAAACTTTTTGAACACTTAGGTCTGTCTTAAAGCGATAAGGTATTTTCAGAACAGTGGAGTTTAAGTGGGGGCTCCAAGACCTTTAACTGTAAATAATAGGGGATTTTGTCAAGAAATTTTAGTTATAAACGAAACGAAAATAAACGCAACGAAAAGAAGAAAAAGGTATAACTAACCAAAAGGAACTGTTTTTATCTGTAAAATAAATCTGCAATTAAATTGTATAAATTTTTTACGTAATTTATTACGATTTCCTAAGGTACTTTTTAACTTATTGGAAATTTAGCAATATCTCATACGTAAAATTTATTTTGTAATTTTTTTAAAAATCTCAAATAAAAATAAAAATTCTTTCTACTAAAGATTTATTTATTAATTGTTTATTTGGCAAAATTAGTACGATTAATTTTAGAACAGAAATTGTTTAGCTCATACATCTTTTCTAATAGTAAAACTAATTGAACATTATTAATAACTGAATTATTGCCTTTCTTGAATTTACTCTGGAAAATAAGTTAGATAGCATAAATTCTTTTGAATACTCTTCATTCTCAACTTTTTACAATTTTTACATTTTAATGAAAATTCTTGAGCTTCTATTGAAATTCAAATTAGTTGCCAACTAAAATAATTTGAAGCCTGCAATCGTGTTTGTAAAATAATGTATTTAAGTAAAATAAAGTCTGCATATTAATTATTGTTTTTGAAAGTGCATGTTTAATTTTACAAACTATGTAATAATTGGAAAAATCTGAAACCAAATAAGAAAGATCTTTTTAAAAATAAATATGAACAAACTTTCTAATTTAATTTTACAAGTTTTTAAAAAAATCTTCAATGTTGTGAGAGAACCAGATGTGCATAATTTTTAACTTACTACACCTAAAAATAAAATTTTAAACTCGATTAATAAAATAGTTTAACTTTTTACGAGAATTAACAAAGTGTATCTTTTCTAGTTATTTTCTCTCTTAATAATATCAGTTATAGATT
The DNA here is from genome assembly GCF_947563725.1 of Argiope bruennichi. Lineage (NCBI taxonomy): Eukaryota > Metazoa > Arthropoda > Arachnida > Araneae > Araneidae > Argiope > Argiope bruennichi. Next base: position 35,986,337 of record NC_079152.1, on the reverse strand, counting down.
GTGATAAATTTTTCCTCTGCACAATGTTGAAAAAATATGAATTATGTGTTTGAACAGTTGAGAAACAGAAGACGAAATTTTTCGACTGTTAGTGCAGATGCTTTGAGATAATCTTTAGTACTACGATTAGCTATTTTCCTTACTAAAAGGTTAAATAAACAGATGTAGGGTTATATTTTTATAAATTACTCTTTTTAATCTGTCGTGATGTGTTTTATGTATTTTGAGAATAGAAATCAAATTTTAAATATGTCATTATAATTATAATTAATGTAAATGGAATAAAAATATGTTAGCAATGAGCAATATCTTCATAAAATGATGACATACATATGCATAATATATCAATTAAAAAAAAAGTCGTATGAGAAATGGCAGAAAAATTTACAATGCAAATAAGAAAAACAAATGGCAGCTTTTAATTTAATATTTAATGGTAAATTTATGTTTAAAAATATTTTATTTTTCTAGTGAATATTAATTGAATTTCATGTTATTTTGTATCTTGTTTTCTAAGTGCATGCATCTTAATAAAATTTTCTTGAAGAAAAATGTAATTATTTCCATAAAAATAACTTCTGCATAACAAGTAAACTTAAACTTGACGGACTGGCAAGTGAAGAAAAGATTCTAACTCTCTTTCATCAATCCCTATTCTTCCTTCATTTTCACAAAGTTTATTTTTATTTGAAAATTATAATTTCTATATTTTAGATGCAATTTAATGAATTGTTATCGGCATTTTCTTGAAATATTTTTGTAAATTAAGGGAACAGTTTAATTTTGAATTTATAAAAAGTAAATGAAGAACGAATGATTTTTTCTACTTTGATTTTTTTTATATTAAGAAAATTATAAAACTACACGCATTACGGCCATTTAGTTGTTTACATTTCAATGAAAAAATATTTAAACAAAATAATTAGTTTATCATAGAAAAGAATAGTTAGTTGAACTAATAATGTTCAGTATGGTTCTTATATATATTTCTATCAACAACGAATTCTAAGATGTATTGAATGAATATATTCTAATACAGATTAGGTAATTTTAATAAATGAAACAGTTTTTTCATTTCATTGTAAACTATATTATTGAAATATATAAAAACTATTGACCAATATTTTATGTTAGATAATTTATATTTAAGATGTATGTATAATTAAATTAGTTTTTATTCATTGGATTAGAAGTATTTAAATTATTTGGATCAACACTTCCCAATCGCAATGGATTTAAAAAGATAAGTTTATCTGCGTCGTTAAATAATTTCACAATAATAAAGCATCTAGTGATTAAAAATTCCAAATAATTATACCAATAATCTTTATCGATAATTTTCATTTTTCTGATCTTTGTTGTGTTTACTTAATGAAGAAGAGACATCTCGTTAGTTTCGGAAAATTCACAAAGCGAAGTTAAATTTTCACAATCCCTTTATTCTAATCGCAAATGACCACAGATGTTCGCTGTTTCATTGACAATTGATCCGAAGCATGTTCAACTAACCCTTCTGAAAATTCTTCAATGGTGAAAAATCTCTCATGTATGAAAACTTGATCCAGTTTCTAAAGCTATGATATTCTCATTCCAGTCGGTATCAAAGCTTATACAAATCTAACTGATATACTTATTTGCACAGAACAACTTGCTGAAAACTATTATGAAATATTATATCATATGATATTGTGAATGTATTTAATATCGTATAAAATTGTACAATATATGTATGCTATTAAGGAGTCATAAATTCTCATACTTCGAAAGATAAAAAGCATCTTACAGACCATGCATTTCTAAGTAAAAAAAGTTATATAATATAAGAAATAAATAGAATATTTTAACCATCAAGAAAGTATGTTTTTTAAAGATTACCTGTTTTGTGTGAACTATTTATTTTTGTCTAAATTTGATTTATTAATCTGATATTAATAATTTTAATGCACATATATTCATTTCACATGTTTCTGTATCTAAATTTTAATACAAATATGCACTATTAATCTTTATTTCCACAGCGAAATGCATAACTTTTGTTATTTTTAAATTCTCATCAATAAAAAAAAATTATATTAAACATATGAGCACGTGCTCATCTTAATGACTTTATTTCTTATAAGCTGAGAAATTTAATTTGATTATATAGTTTGAACATGTGTTCAAACACATTTAAATTAAATGCAAATATACTTTCAAAATTACTTTTCTAGTTTTTTTTTACTGTTTTATTCAAATTATCTTCTGTCCGCGATGAAATTTGAGGATAATTTTTGCATTTATAATAAGGTATTCAGACGCTATTCATAAAAATCACTTATGTTTCGCCTACGCCAGAAATATAATGGCTGAAAGTTTAAAAATAGATTCCATTAAGGAATAATTAAAATCTTAGTCGATACTACTTATTCTTTATGCAGTTTTCTAAAGCAAAAATAATGAATGTAAAAAAAGATGATTTTTTTAAAATTGTATTTAATGTAAAGTAATGTAAATGAATACTCAAAATGAATGAAATATAGATAATTTTCGAAAGTTTCTTTTAGAGTACCCATATGATTATCCAATTATACTGTGTTGGTTAAAATTATGCTTATTGCATAGAATAAGCCTAAACATTCAATTGATTTTCAGCACAAAATTTAATTTACTTATGATCGCATCCTTGAGTAATTAATAATTGTACCATAATAGAAACTTACATATCTGGAAAATCAATCTTCGCTCAACATTTTTTTTTTTTGGAAGTGGGAGAAAATATTTAAATAAGAATCATAAAATGATTACATAATATTTTGATATCTTAAAAACGTATAAATTGGTCATTTAAACAAACAAAAATTATGAATGCATTTAGTTTAACATGTAATTTTAAACAATCTGTTACATTGCAATATTCATTTTACAGTTTATCTATACTTACTTATATTTTTGAACTTACACTCAGCTTTACTAGAGTGAAAATGGATCCATGATGGCGCTATATGACATTTTCAGTAGGCATTAAAGCAGATGGAAAAATGTTTTTGGCATGCAAAATCATTTTTTTAGGAAAGACTCCTACACAAATAAATTTAAAAAGTAATATATATATATATATATATATATATATATATATATATATATATATATATATATATATATATATATATATATATATATATTGTTGCGAAATTTCCGGGGTTCGTTTGGATAGTGGGAGTTATATGGTGTGGAGAACACTCAATCAGCAGGCGGCAGTAGAAAATGAAACAACGACGTTTATTTACACGAAGACACACAAGACAACACAAAGACGAAAACTATATACAGCACACAATTACATTCAGCCGCGACGTGCAAACAACAGCACACAACAGACTTTAATTCAGACGTAGCGCACAAATCAGCACTCACTTGACTCCGTCGCTGCTCCGCTAATCTCTGGAAGCCCAGTTCTTTCTGTCCATTCCGACTACTTTGCCCTAGCAGCTGCGGCCTCCTCCTTTAATAGGTCTCAGGAGGCGGGGCTTAGAAGCCTCTCAACCAATCAGGAACGTTCGAGGCGAATCTCCATTCCTACTGGACGGCTCGGGAAAATTCTTGATGTTTCGGGTAGAATCTATTTTGGCGCCAAAGTCGCCAAGCTCCCGGACTCCGTCCAATACCAATGACTGTAAAACATTCTTTCCGAGGGTGGAACCAACTATGATGGAAAGCAGCATTACAGATTCGTAACAATAATATATATATATATATATATATATATATATATATATATATATATATATATATATATATATATATATAAAACATAAATAAATAAAGCAAAAAGGCGACTCGAACTGAGGACCCGCGACAAACGCGTTATTCATGTGCTGATCATTATGCTGAACTGCCCATACGTCGAAGCGGAAGTAAAGATACTTATTCTAATAGTTTGTCATAAAAAAAAAATGCTTTGTGTGAGTGTGCGGATAAAATCGAGTTATTTCAGGAAACACATCTGTTTAGATAAACTTAAAAAACAAAACCTTATCCAAGTATAAAATTTAATCCAAATCGTTAGAGCCATTTCCGAGATGCACGAAATGAATGAATAAATTTATATACAACATTAGCGCGTTTAAAGATATAAAACTGTACTCATTAAAACTGAATACATTGATAAATGTTGAGAAAGATTGAAATATTACTCAAAGAAACTTAAAATTATTATAAGCTCCCACTTTGGGTTATTTTGTCTGATCACCTTTTTATAATGAATCTAATTGATAGCTGCTGTTAGAGTTTCACAATAGAAAGATTGATTGACAATTATTCTAACTGAGGAAACATCATTTTTTTCTCAAATTCTCTTAATCATATTGAAGGCTACATGACAATAACATTTCACATGTACTGAGTGCAAGAGCACACGGAAATCCCTTTTCAATATACCTGATAATCAATATCAGGAACTCGCATGTTTATTCTTCGATTCAGACAAGCCAAATGCACTGCTAAATATTTATTTCTTATCATGTGAGAACATGATGTTTTGGTTAGGGGTTTTGAAACTCGAAATCGAGTAGGCAATGAATATTGAATCTCGAAATTGCATAGGCTATGAATAAAGCATAAATAGCAATTTTCATCATCATCTTTTAATCCCATATATTTTTTTTATCTGCTTTTACCAGTATTGCATTATTATTAATTCTATTATTGTGATCCCAAAGAAATCTTCAAAGAAATAAGAAAATACACTAAGTAGCTTTAAATGAGAATTTCTCCCTTCTGCTTTACAATTATTGCTTTTCTTTGATTTGCAAAACTGACTGAGAATGAATCCAAAGGATTTATGTATCAGAAGATGTATGTAAAATATACACACACAAAGAATACAAGATTAGCAATCTGCGCGAGTAAATAACTTTATAAGTAAATTGGCAGTAGAATATCTTAATTTAACAAGACTTTTGATATTCTAATGAATTATATGAAATTTTGGTATAATATAATTAGTTCAGTTCTAACAATTACAAGTTTCGAAAATTGCTTCTACATGTCTCAACACAAATTACAATCCATACCAAACTTTACCTTTTAATAACAACAATAAATTGCATTTCTCAACTACAAAATTGAAAATATATTTATTTATAAAATTCCAAAGGTCTTTTGCCACTGTACTATATTATAATATAGTATAGTAACAAAAGTATTACTGTATTATTACTACCTTCATTCTTACTTGACATTTCGTGTATAAAGCACACCTCATTTGACAAATGAATCTTTGACAATCATGACAAATCCATATTTGTCATGGTTGCCAAATGATCCATTTTCAATGTTTGGAGATTAGAACTTCATCAAAATTAATAAAATTGATTTTAATAAGTTTTCCTTAACTGTTATTAAATTGAAATAATAATACATCCCTTCTAAATTCGGAAGGAAGTCATCCTCAGTGTCGTCGTAATGTATACAAGCTTTTCACAAAAGCTCTATTTTTAAACATGTCAGTATTATTATTTGCTATAAAATTCTATCAAACAAGACATCATAAGCGTATATTTGAAATAATACAAGAACGAAACACTTTAATGCCCAGAATAAAATATATATAAAAAAATCCCTTTTTCAGAATAAATTTACAGTATATTTCTGGCATCCATTTTACTCCCAGGGGGTATCACCTCGAGATGACAATGAGATGTTTCCGGTATGGTGGTTGGATTTCGCCACCCTGGGGGGGGTCACAAAAATGTGGGGGATCTGGCTCCTTCCATCGATGACGGGACGTACTTCCTTCGGGAAGGGTTGTATCGTGGCCAGTGATGGCACTTAGAACTCAACCTCTTGCTGCTGCGGTGGTCCGGTCATTTAGTTTTCTTTATCTGTGTGCCATGGGGCGGGTCGGAGAGTCAGTTACCTTAAATCTAAATAAATTGAAATATGATTGTTTCCTTAAATGTCATGATATATTTTTTTGTTATTTAGTGATATAACAACAATTTATATTCTATAACACATGTAAAACTAAAACCGTTATAGAAAATAACAAGTAAAATTTAGTTTTGGATTGAGACTTCAAAATTATTTAAACATCTTAAAATATATATTTTTTTCTTTTGTTACTGATTTTTTACTGATGAGCTCCGAAATATTTTCTGAGGTTGTTTCTGATCTCATTAAATATTCTCTCTTTATATATTTTATTCATAACAGGAAATAAAAATCCCAAATCTTTGCAAAAAATCATATGATTAAAATCTTATTTTATGCGTAACTGAATAATTCTTTCAACTTTAAGAACTCAAACTCCTTGTCATTTCATCATAATAATCTTAAATTACCTCTAACGGATTTTGCATATAAGTTAAATAATTGTATCTATGCAACACGATTTATATAACGTGCTGTGCATGTTTCGTTTATAAGTCACAAAAATATTATTGTTGCAGTAAATAATTACATTAAATTCAATTGTATATTTATTTTTGTTACAAAAAAACATCAAACTTGTTCATTTCATTTCAATTTTTATGCAATATAAAAACCAAGAAAATTTAATGCAGTATGGGTTTTGTTTAGAACTGATCTATTGATATAAATCAACGAATAAAAGAATTTTCAAATTTAAAAAGCCAAACTTTGAAAGTTTAATCTGTATGAAAGTAGTTGAATATTTAAAAGAATTTTAAAAAAATATTATAGAAAATTAAAAATATATATACTGTGAAAATATTTATGTTGCATTCATTTGCACATTTTTGATAGAGCTATTTGTCGAGATAGTTTATATGAATGCTAATATCATTGAATAAAATTATTCGAAAAATATATAAATAATTTAAAATTAAATTATTTTGATTCGCCGCTATTATTATCAATTTGAATCTATCTATAAATTCTGATATGACAATTTTAAACGGATTTTACAAAATCGTGAGTTTCATAAATATGTCGTTTGCAATTTTTATTACAGATATAGCCAATGTATCAATATTATTGAAATGTCTTTCAGTTTATTTAAAATTTAAAAATGAAAATTCTAAATTCACAGTCAACATTGTTAGTCATCAACTAAACTATTTATTTAGTTTTCTCCAAAATTTTTATTTTAATACAAAGTCCTGAATGAATTTTGTTTTTAATTAAGAATCAAAATACCAGATATGAATGAATGAAAAATATGATTTTATAATCATGTTTATATAAAAATTAATTTTTAACATACAAGCAATATTTAGTGCAGTGACGCTTCTTTATAAAATCCATTTTCAACCTAAAGCATACAGAAGTAACATAAGTTTTCTGATAAACAGTCACCAGGACGTAAATTGATTTGTTTGTTATGCGAGAAGTACAAAAAAAAATGTCTTTGCCTTAACCAATATGACCTTTAAATAATCTTGAGGAATTGGAAAAATTCTATGAATAACTTAACCAAAAGTGACATTTTCTTGGATACTGTACTTATTTCTAAATAAATATGCATAAGAATTCTATTTTTGTATGAAAGAAAAGGAAACATTATTTACGGAGCTCAAGTATGTCTATGGAAATGAAACCGGGCTACTGAAAATTCCGTGCAACGCTTTAGGATAGGAATTAAAAACTGCAGATAGTAAGTAATTTAGCAAGTTATCTTCGACTTGCAAATTGATTTTCATATTAGTTAAATAGTTTAAAATTGGTAAGCAAGTCAATAAAAGTAAAAGGTCATTGGTTTAAATTAATATAAAACAATAAAACTGTTGTATTAATGATGCAGCAACTTGAAAAGCATTTTAAAACTGAATGAATGCATTGATGCATCGATAAATATCAAAAGATACTATATACCAGCGTATAAATTTATGAATATATAGCAAAACATTTTCGCCTATGAGAAAAAAACTAGTTTTTGATAATGCTTCAAATTATTAAAGATTCTTACTTGTTTGGCCATATCAAAACTGTTGGGTAACATTCACAACTGATAGCTGATTTTAAAGCAGTTGGTAGAAAAATAGTGAGAATGTATTTAAATATAACTTCCTGATTCATGGACATTCATTCATGTAAATATGAATTTTTAATGGATTTTTAATCCATTTCCAAATACGCTGTAATTAAAGGTTTTTAATTCGTGTGTTCTCAATGTCGATATATATTTTAATATTTTCGAAATTTAATTATTAGGTAATCTATTTATTCTATTAAACTGAATTCAAACGAATATCTTTTCGTCTCGTACTGCTTCTGATAATAACTGATTGCCATGTTCCATAATATTTATAACAATAAATTATGAAATAAAGATTTAAAAGATGAAAATGAATTATAATGTTATTTTCAAGTATTGTACCTATTGGAAAGATGTCTTTGAAAATATAATACTTTAAAGAGAGAAAATTATTATGTGTAGGTCCAGTTCTCAGCCGGCTATGCGCTTGTTTTTCACCGTAATTAAACCATACTGGCATGAGTGAGTATTTTGTGGACCTGCGTGTTACAGGCATCATATTTGAGTCCTCAAATCACGAACTTCATTTGCTTAGCTAGAATAGGAGGATAGGCCGAAATAGCAGGTATGGTATCTATACATAAAACATTATTAGCAGTTGAAAATTCTTACTTTAACTTTTATAAACTTTTAAAGTCAGCATTACTTGAACATAACTTAGAGAGACTTATTAGTACTAAGCCCTCATCGAAGAAAATATCAATTCTACAGGAAACAAGAAAAAAAACTTTCCTTAAGAAAGAATTTCTGTAGTATTCTTCAACAGTATCTGCAACTAAGCTTTTTATCCGTAGGTACACTATCTGCAGATAATGGTAAATTCATCCTTATAATAGCTATAAATAATCGTACACATAATAAAAAAGAGGGGGAAAATATGTAATGTTAGAGACCTAATCCAACCATTGCACACTTTCCACCCAAAAGGTGTTGATAATAATAGTAAGAACGGTGTATATTTTATTTTTTAAAATTTAGCATGGAAAAAAATTAGTAGGGATAAAATGGCAATCCAATTAAGTATTAATATATAAAATTTCACATAAAACTGCAGATATTTACACAAAAAAATTAACACATTGCATATTAAAATTTTGAGTATCCCGGCTGTATTTTGCAATAAATCCTTAATGGATAAAAATGGACTTTCTAATATTTTATTATTATGAAATGAGTATTCAAATATTAAATAAACAATCCTGAAATCAAAAATAAAGAGCATAATACACTTTTAACTATCAGCAATGGCAGAAATCTGTAAAATCCCGCAGTTTATTTTCTAAATCTTTCATGCTATTCTGTGTGGAATTAAAATCAATCTTTTTTAATCGATTTTTCAACCATCAGCCAAGAACTTAAAATAAATTGAAAAAAAGGAATACTCTCTTTAGCAAACACTGGAAGCTTTTAGCTAAATAAAAAAAAAATGAAAGAAAAATATGCTTTCAGAAAATTTTCTCTGTTTCAGAAGCTTTTCAATCTTTAATACAATGATTAAAAAGCTTTGTGGTGATGAAACATTTTTATATTTGTTTCAGTGTAGGAAGTAAAAGTATTTTGGCATCATTTGTGGTCTTAAAAATCAAACACTTTGTCACGAATACATGTTTACTAAAATACAGTTTTTAGCTGTTTTTAATTTAGAGAACGCCTTGAACGAATTATGTAAAATAAAATTGTTATTTCATAAAATTTTGAAAAAGTGGGAAAGTGCACATTTAAGATACAATTTAAATGGAAAAATAAGTGGGAATCATCAGAAACTGCGATTTTCTTTAATGCATCAGAATGTAAAATATATTCATTGGCACCAATTTTCGTGCAACCATCAATGAAGTGATTAGTTTGATATCTATTTTCCTTGCAAGTTCTGTTTCATTTCTTGTAATTAGTACTATTAGTATGAAAATTTTATTAAAAAAAGGATATTTATTATTTTGATATTATCCGGAAATATGCTTTTATTTGCAGGTTTAATAATCAGAAAAAGCAAATGTTTATTTTAAAATATAACAAATAAAAATGGTATTTAAATATGTTATCAAATTTATTCATAAGGATAAACTAGTTTTTTTATATGCTTGCAAGTGTTCCTGACGCAAATCTACAGTTTTTGTTTAATCTTGACGGAATTTAGCCATTTGGCTTTTTAAAATGAGAGTAAAAAAAAACAAAACAAATCAATCCTTTTCTTTCAAGTTTCAAATAAAAATTTTAGAAAATTAATAAGATAAAACGTTTTCCTGAGACACTTTCCAAAAATATTATTTCAGAAAACCTACATGTATACAATGTTAAAATGCAAAATAATTTCATTTCAAAGATATTAGCATAACCATCGAACAATTTTTCTTCAATTTAATAATATTATTATTTTTATTTCCATCCTATTTTCATTACTGTAACAAAAAACGCTTATGTAAATAATGAAATAAAACAAAATTTAATAGGTACTCAAATATAGTAAAAAAAAAATATATATATATATATTGTTCCCTAGAAAACTCATTGTTTCATCTAAGATTTTAATCAAATTATCTTTTTCGTTGTTAAAACTAAGATTCATAAAATTGAATTCATTCTTTATAAATATATCTTAATTCCAAAGTAAATTTTTATTTATCTGCAGATTGATATGCTTTTGCAAATATGTTTCCACTCAGAAGATTAATAAAGATAGTTTTGAGAATTTGTTTTGCTTGCAAAAGGAACTATTTTCTAATATCATATTCCGGCTAATATTATTTTGTTAAATGATAACAGGCATTTGCTTTGCTCTCTCAAATATTGATTCTTATATTTATTTTAGTTCCACAAAGATTACGATCCGAATTTTTTCTTTAGAAATTTTGATAAAAAAATTATGGCATAAATTTTTATATTTGACAAAATTTATTAACAGGAAAATTATTTTTTCATCATTTTTATTTGTAATGATCTTGAAAATTTGGTTTCATTCATTTCAAAGCATTGTAATAGCCATTCATCCGATTTTCTTAAGAACATAATAATGATCTTTACTCATTTATTAAATATTGCTGTTAAATATAGTTATGCACTGGCAGTTAGTTGAAACACTTAACTTAAAAATAAATTGTACTGATTCGGAAAACAGGCACAGTAAAAGATTTGTTTTGTGCAGATATTATTTCTCATGTGTTTATATTTTTCAATCTTTTCAAACATAAAGATCAAATTCAAAATAATGTCCATTCCATAATAAAAGATTTATTGCTAAAAACACTTTAACAGTAATAATCCGAGCATGTAAGCCTACCTCCAAACGGCTATTTTAACGATGAAAAATATTAGCTATATTATATTTTGTTATAATCAATCTCCGCAACCATTAAATTCTTCAGCGAGAAAATGGTCTCCCAAAACTTTCTCGCATACACTTCAATAAAGATGTTATTTCAGAGAACTCCTTGCATGACAATGACATAGTATAATTATGAAACATTAAATTTTTTGGTGAAGGCAATTAATAACCCATATATGGTTAATAATACAGAAAATGGAATTTGTGGTTTAGGAGGTTTTTTCCTAATTTTTTTCAATCGATTGGAATAAAAATTTGACCCATAGCTACAATTGTAGTAACACAATTGTATGTCATATTTGGTATATTAAGTCATTCCGTTTTTGAGTTATGGCATTTATATGTTTCGGAAAGGAACAGACCTCTTGTTGGATTTGATTCAAAATTTGAAGCTTTGTACGATATAGATGTTATATCTGTGTACCAAATCTTATTCATCTACCTCTCTTCGTTAAGTGGTTATGATGTAAAATTATATCAGCCTCTCCCGAACAGACTTTCTCTGAATCGAGTTTGTTCAAAATTTGAAATAAATTTACAAATTTAATATAAGGACCGTATACCATGTTTCATTTATATAGTTCAAAGCAGTTTTGAGCTATCTTTATCACAGAGAGACAGATATTTTCCATAAAAGTATTTATTTTTTATGCAGTTCTGTTAAATGGCTATATAAAAATAAACTTCTTGGATATATAGGAATAAATAAAACTGAAATAATATAGAAACATTCTCTATAAAAATTATATACCACATGCAGTGAATTCAAACAACGAGTATCCCTATGACTGCAGCAGCTAGCTTTTTATTGAAATAGGTTTTTAGGTTTTTATTGAATAGGAGAGAAGACAAGTTTCACTTGCGTTTGCTGCAAGTGCCACCGAAGCTAAAGTTTTCAATTTTTCTTATAAATTAAAAGATCTTTTATTAGTTTTGATCAAAAGAAATTCAACAATCCTTTACTTATATTCGAATAATTATGGATACGTCTACTTCTGCTATTAATGTTGAGAACGACATAATAGGATCTAAGTACGACACAAACTTCTTCCATTGATATATTTTACCCTGACATTGAAATATGGCACACGCATTTCCGATGAAGTGTCTCTATACTGAGGAAGATGCAAATCAATGCTTTTGTATCTTGTTGATTATAAATCCTTGTTGTAGAATGATAAATGTTTTGCTGCTTTGTAATTGTCTTTGTTGAGAACGTATTTGAAGGAAAACACATTAATAATAACTCATAGTAAAAATTTGAAATAATGATAAAAACTTGAAAAAAAATGGGCAATTGTATTTGATATTCGTTAAAAAAATACACTTTTGAATTCACGATAGCATTTTTAAGAATTTGAAAGGACAGTTATAAAAAAAGACAATGCTGTTAAGCCTTAGATACATGACCACTGTGTTTCATACTTCGCAAGCAATATGCCTAATACGCATCAATAAAGCAATATTAATAATAATAATAATAAAACTATAATCTGGCTATTCGTAATGACTTTGAGCAGACTTGCTGAAGTAATATTTCTTTTCAATTCATATTTTTGAAATGAATGTTGAAATGAAAATGAAATCTACCATCGCCAATTTCAAGTTATCATGTGAGAATATTATTATTTTTAAATCATTTGTGTTAATTAATTTAAGTGATTAATCAGTTTAAATCGGTTTGAAACGATCACTAGATTTATCTATTGGTCTATATCTCCCTCTCTCTCTTTATATATATAATAATAATAATAATTTTTTTAAACTTTCATTTTCAATTTTTCTAATTGGCAAACAAAATTTTGGAGTTGTACCGATTTGAGATGAAATAACAGCTACGATGTCATAGTTCTCCATCACCCTTTTAAAAACGCATCTGTCGTCAAAGAAGCATATATAATAATAATAAAATACTGGTAAAAGCAGGTAAAAAATATTATTAAAAGATAATGATGAAAACTGCCATTTATGCTTTATTCATTGCCTACGCGATTTTGAGCTTCAATATTCATTGCCTACACGATTTAGAGCTTCAAAACACCCTAACTAAAACAACATCATGTTCTCACATGATAATACGCATGAAGTCATAGTAAACAGCATGAACCTAAGAAAATCCAGATTAGTATGAGTGGCGTTTTGCTTTCCGGCGAACAGTTCAATTGAAGTTTTTAAATAATTGGCGATTCGGTTGATTTATTCAACTACATTAGTGTACTCCCTGACCTACGGAGAAAGCGATATCAGAGGAAACAATGCATAAGGAATGCTTTAATGCATGAGGAAGGGCAGTATCCCTGGTAGCAATGGTCGGTGGCACGTCTGACGTCAAACTGTAGATGTCTTTGAGAAATAATAATTTAGAAGTCAGATGGATAGAACAGCTACTGAGGACATACATCATAATTTTAAAAACTCAACACACAGCAAAGTTGATATAATAAATGGAACTTCACTATTCAAAGATTTATACCTAACCAAGATCGATTTTAAGGAACTGCAAACATTCAGATGTATGTGGGCCCCCTTTCTAACTTCCGAAGCCAAATAGTTTTTATTTATTATTATTTTACAACTTTGTAAATGGTTTTTAAGTTATAAACAACTATGATAAACTGAATCACAAAATATTTCATTAAGGATTATCTTCTATAAGCCTAGCCTAGCCTATAAGCCTAGTTATTTATTTCATTTTATTGTTTCCTTATATTGTTACAAAATTTTTCTTCTACTACAAATACCGCTAATCAATTGTAATAGCGCAGCACATTTAATTGCTATAGTTCAGCAGTTTGTTTGCTGTCTCATCCTCTAATTTCTCTTATTTGTCGGCGACTCCGACTCCTCTCTCACACACACAATTTTTGAAGATCCACACAACTTCTGACGATACACACACTTCTTCCCAAACACACGACACGACTTCTTACTATCCACACAACAACAACTTCGTAGCTTCTGAGTGCCCGTCTTTTATAGTTCCGGGAGGCGGGGCCAGAATCTTCTAACCAATCAGGGCGTACCTGGCTGCATCTCAGTTGTTAGTGGATGGATCGTGAAAGTTCTCGAACTTTCCTGTACTATCCATTTAGTCGCCAAAACTCGCCAAATTTATCGCCAAGCCGCCAAATGCTCGCCAAGTCTGTCGCCAAGCTCTAAGTTCATTGATCTCAGCACGTACAGGACCGATCGTATAACGGTCTTTCTTACGATGACCCAATTATGCCGGGTAGCAATATTATAGGTTTGTAACAATATATAATAAAATCGCATTATAAAGCTATCAAATTATATTTGATTTCTTTATATTGCAAATGAAAAGTAACTGTAAATTATTATTATTTTTAACGTACCAAAAATATTTTATAACTTTTAACAAATTGCCAATATAAAATTTTTGGATGCTTCAACTCGTGAGTCAATTAACGAGGAAACAAAATCGGAAACAGTGATCTGTAAAATCATTTGGAAGAAGGAGAAAAATTATATTTTGAAATATAAACATCAGTTGAATATAATTTATTTATAAATGACTCTTATAAATCAATTGGAAATACAAAAATAAATTGCCCTAAAATAGAAAAAAAAAACTGGTGATGCAAGACCGTTTCTTTATCTATATGATTATTTGGTCTACAAGTATACATAAATAATAATCTATACTTATAATAAAGCTCAATGTGTGTGTGTGTGTGTGTTGGCGCTCTACAGGCCAGACTGTTTGACATACAGCTAACAAATTTGGTACATGTATACCTTGGAGGTCGAGAATGTGCACCTGGGGTTCCTTTTTTCGAATTTTTAATTAGAATTTTAATTATTAATTAAAAACTAACTTTCCCGCCAAAAAAATCTTCCATTTTCCATATCGCCAACTTTTCCGCCAAAAACATCTTCCATTTTCCCCACCGCCAAACGAAAAAGGCTTCGGTTTTTTTTTTCTCCCAACAGTAATGAGGCTAGGGTTAAAGTTTTTCGGCGGATTATTTCAATCGGTTCTGTTTATTTTCTTAATGTTTGAGGCATTTAAAATTAAACATTGTTAATGAATCGATCTTTCAGATTCCTTCTGAAGTACTTTTGAATTAAAATAAAACAGAATAAAGGAAATTAAAAATTTCTAATCCGCATAGCGTTACCGCAACTGGCTTAGAAAAAATCACGTATTTGCGTTACGTAACCGGCGAAGAAAATTCACGCATGCGCATTCTGTTCTGATTGTTGCCATGACAACGTTATCAATGGATGATTTAAATTATTTTTGGGTTAGTTGCATGCTTTTGTAAGTAAATTGTATTTATGTTAGTTATATATTTTTTGTATATGCTTATAGTTTTGAGTACATCGTTTTTTAAGTAGTTTTTTTAAAACCTGTTTTCAACCATTCATTTTAAACGATTCGTTTTATTTTCTTAGTGTTTGATGCATTTAAAATGAAACATTGTTAATGAATGGATCTGCTCATAATGAATCTAAGAAAATTTTGTTGACCAACTCTTGAGATATTACATAAATTAAAAAAGATATTCTTTAGTGCCCATAAAGTTTAAACGCTGAGTGACTCTATTTTCAGTAATCAGATTATAAAAAAATGCTTTGTTTCAGTAAAAAATATTATTATATTAATTGAAGATTAATTCTTTCCACTTTAATTTAAAGCATAAATTCTTCGAGGGGTAACAGAAAATTAGACAGATACATATCACGTTATGACTGAAGGCCTTTATAATATTATGAGTGAATTATATGACTATCAAAATTTGAAGTTTTAAAATATTTTGCTGAAGAATCTATTAAAGTTGGAATTGCATAAAATATTTAATTATTAAAATTTTAACGAGCATTAAGATTGGCGAATCGGCTGGTCGCCAAAGGCGGCTAGTAATAAATAAATAATGCCTATCTCAGTTAGAAAAATTGGGCAGAATCAATGAATAGCTTGTTATTTTATAGTAATTTAATATATTATACCCAATATAAATCAAATTGAGTTAAATTTCTTAACGTGAGATAGTTTAATGTTTTTATTATGCTTTGAAGGGATAATAGCATTTGTAATATTTTTATTATGCCTTAAAGGGATAATAGCATTTGTAATTTTGTTTTTCTCTGAAAAAAAAACACTTTTTTTTTCCGTATCGATAGGCCAATTTTTTCTTGCCTGAGAGCTTTAAGATATTTCAATCTTTATTTTTTGTTCTATTACATTGCTTCTTATAGTTTAATTTTTAATTCAATACAATTTTTACATCATTGATCCCTTGATTATAATAATATACTCATGAAGTTATAAAATAAATTTGTAAACATTATCTCTAAAAATGACAGCATGCCACTTTAGGACGCATAATAATGTTCTACGTATTTTAATTTACTGATGAAAATAAGCGTGTTTTTTCTAACAAATTTGAGTTCTGACAACCCTTTTAACTATAAACGTAACTAAACAATTTTCGATAATATTCATCGAAGGATATCTTTTTACCTGAGATGTATTTCGCTTGACTTAATTTTAGATATAAAATAAATCTGGAAATATTTCAAAATGCGAGCGTCATTATTATCCTACAATGATTCCATACATTAATTTAATTTTTTTCATCTAAGCTTCGGTCCCTCAGTTGCAAATGCTTTTAGGTGGATTTTAATTAATTTGCATCGCAATGTGTAATTTACATCCCATTAAAAATAAATTAAACTTTTTTATATTCTACTTTTGTCCCATCTGAATTAAAGGATTAATAATCAAATTAATAGTAAAATACGTTACTTAAAATATCTGCAAAAAGTGATTTTTTTTTCTTTACCATATGCAGTTTATCATTTTAAAAAGAACTTACAAACTCGAATTTACCTGTAAGTTGAAACAAGAGATTTTGGATTATATACTATAAATACGTATTTTACAATATGAAATATTTTTACAGTCACTATAAAAAACATAGAAAAAGACAAAAGAAAAAAAACATTAATAATTTTTAATCCAAAAATTATATAATCTTCCTATAATAAACAAATAAATACAGGATGAGGCAAATAAAACTCAGGCGAAGTTATTACATCATAGAATAGAAGTTAATTAATTTCTTTTTAATTTTTGTTGATTTTTTTGTCTACCACTTCAATTATAACATATTTTATAATGTATATTTTAGTTTACATATTGTTTTTGGGCTTTTTTACAATGCCAAGCAAAAAAAAGAAAAAATGCTGTTTTAAAGTTCTTTTAGCAAGAAAAACGACATTTTGAAGTCATTCGTTTCCTTAATGTGCCTCGGCACACAATATCTGATACAATCTATAGTTTCAAAGAGCTTGGCAATGATGAGCAGAGTCCAGGAAGTGAACGAAAACGTATGGTGAACACTTTCAATAGGCATAAGGGATCAAAAAGTGAGTTCAATAAAATTCGAGGATTTCCGTGAGAAAGATTGCTCGGGAACTAGGAATAATGGAACGATCAGAGCAATTAATAACAAATACAGAGCTTGGATTGAAACCTTATAAGTTCCAGAAAGTTAAGCTTCTTACTGAAAGAAACAAGCTCGTGCGGCTCCAAAGACGCCGAAAACTTTAGAAAAGGGCCGCAAATCAGCGCTGAGAGAGATTCATTTTCACTAATGAGAAGATAGTTACTGTCCATAACTCCTAGAAAGATAGGATCTAGTCTGTAGCCGTTTCAAGCACTTCAGCAATTGTTGAAAGTCAGTCATGATATGAGGTGGAATTTGCGCAAGCGGCAAAACATCTCTGGTTTTTTTGGATGAGGGCGTAAAAATAAATAAAAAATGTATTAACTGGACATTCTAGAAACTGCTTTATTTTCGTGGATCAAAACGCACTTTGGCAATGCAAAGTGAGAGTTTCAACAACACTCCGTACCAGCTCACAAGGCTAATAAGACAGAAGAGTGGTGCAAGGTGCATTTTCTGAACATGATATTATCTGGAGAGCGGGCTCAATACTCACCGAATCTCATTCTCATGATTACATGTGTATGGTCCATTTTGGTGTCTAGGGTTTACACTAAACGGCATAAAAGTTTGGACTCTCTAAAGCAATGGCTTCGGCGATAATAGGATAGATTAAAGGCAGAAGACTTGCGGCTTATTGCAGAAAATTTCAATAAGCGTTTCAGCCTCTGCATGCCTGCAAAAGGCGGTCACTTTGAAACAAATTAAATTTACTCATTAGTAAAAGTCTACTCTAATTATTATTTGTTATATTTTGTTAATTTACTTATTTTTAATCAATTTATATTAAAAACTGTTTGTGCTTCGTTTTCTGATGCACACTGTAAATATGAATAAAAAATATAAAGAATAAATCAATAATCGTAAATTTATATGAATTAATTTCACATTTCATACCCATAGTGGTAAGAAATATTTCATCGATTATATCTGAACTGCAATTAATTAGTTATGAAATCTTAACCGGATAAAATAAATATGGAATTTCATTTTTATTCGGATTTAGACAAGGTAACAGAAATTTGGTTCATAATACAAACATTAATTAGTAAATGAAATATATATGATGATTTCATCTACTGTGAAATCTATTAATGATTAAACTTATTAATATCTTTGAAATTATTTTATGCAACATGTATTATTTTTAAATGTTTCTTTGAAACGTTATCAAACTTTTTAGCTCAGAAATTTAATAATGTTGAGCTTGATGCATTTTAACAGTTTCAGCATCTTTATGAGTCATATCTTTCAAAAGAAAATACAAAAGTGACTGTTGTACCCTTTTCATTCAAGATATCTAAAAATATAAGTTGATTCTTTTTTTTCACTTATGTTGGTTTGTGGATTGTATAATATCCATTATATCAATTTATGAATGTATCAATGGCATGAAAGAAATTAATATGAGGCTAAAATTCTAATAGATATCCACAATAATACCACAATTTAACGAAGTTGCGCAATTGTCAAATATTTCCGAATTTAAGCTTTCATTTTCATAGTTCAGAATTAGATACAAACAGCAAAAATAAAAAGAAAATGAGTCTAGTCTTCTTCAAAAATTTTCCAGAAACTCTGCTAGAAATGATCATGTAATTGAAAATGTTTTCAATCTAACAAAGCAGTTAGAGTTTTTGAAAATTGATAGTAATGATTCCAAAGAAATGTTGAAGTCACGGAATAAAAGGTTGTAAGTTGAATACATTAAGATAAGTGAATAAATTGCAGCTAAAAGCTTGAAAGTTGTAAGCTGAATTTAACCTTAAGCTCAACTTCATCAGAAAAGCAAATGACAATTACAAACTGAACAAAATTGTATCAAATTGGAAAAAACAAAGAATAGATTCTAAAGAGGAGCAGATTATAGTTGCTGATCAATAAATATATACACGAATTATAAAATCCTTTTACGTAATCGAAAAACAGTCGTTAAGATCATGAAACTAATTTGATACATTTGAAGAAATAATTATAACATGTATTTCAATTTCATTTAAAAATTAGCAGTTTTGAATCAGTTTCTTTGAAAATTATTTTCTTTATTACTATTCTTTTTACAGCAACCAAGATGCTAATCTTTGTCATCAATGAATTAACGTTGGCAAGGATTTGTAAGCCAACTAAGGCTTTGACTTCTGAGACTGTTAATGGCCCCAGAAATCAAGTAACTTCGGTATATTATATTTGTTATTTTAATGAAATATATATATGTTTTAAAAATTAAAATGTTCAAAAATTTATGAATAACTTTTATTTGTTGCAAATTTGATTTTGTTTATCAACGTTATTTTTTTTTAATATGGACAGCTTTGGAAGATTAAAACAATCTTTGCGTAATAAACAATCTTTCCATTTGCATATACTACTTTAAAGTTTGTATTGAGTCAACTATTTTTGATTCCTGAAAAACGCTGAAAATATACAAATCTTATAACTTTAACTGCACTTTTTCAGTTTAATATTAAAAATAAGTGTTTTACATTCAATCAAGAATATAAATCTTCTTTTGTGTTACAAATTGTTATTATGTATATTATACGATATTAAAAAGCAAAGAAAATTAAAATCATTAATCAAACTTGGAAGGAATATCAACAACTGAGACGGTAAATTGTGGCATGAGTGAAAGGGATTAATTGAAGGAAAAAATTTATCTCGGCAAGCTGGAAGGTAGAGGTAGATTTCTTAACATCTAAGTTACTATCTGACAAAATGAATTGTTAATGTTAGAAATTTAACAAGAAACTAATTACTTGCCCAAAATTAGGATTTGAAAATAACTTTTCAGTCCCTTACTTTTAAGATATTGCAGTTATGGAAGCACTTTAAAAATAAAATCGGTTCCCCCTAAATAGGCGCTAGTTTGGTTATTGGATTTATTTATCTTCTTCAATATTAAGAAAGTTATAACGAAATGAAAGTGTTACACCCCACCATCAATTCAAATCTTAGCTAGATAGGCCATTTACGAACTCGTTGGACATTTTCACATTTCTACTAACATATTCCAAGCCAGTTAAAATCCAAACGAAATTTCTCTAGTTATCCTATTCACGAGATATATATATAAATTTTTGAGCGAAGGCTCTTTTTTTTTTTGTTCTAGATACCGTGATAGGTAAAGAACTGCAAGATTTTCCGCAAAGTCTTATATTAGAACCATTGCATAGGTAGTCCTCCCATTGAAATCTACCTAATTATTGAAGATTCTATCCTTAGTCATTTTATGAATTAAATTATACAAAAAACTGATAAAATGGATGTTGATTTCAATAATAGATAGAAATGGTATCTTGCTAGGCATTTGCATGGTGTTCTTTATTCAAATCATAAATGTAGGCTAGTTTCTTGTGGAAGTTTTTCAAGTATAAACTATGGTATACAATTTTACAGAAGTCAAACCCATCAATAAACGCTTTTTGCATGTCATAACACACCAAATATTTCTTTTACAATTCTTTCCCTTGGTTAATCCAAGTATATTTAATAGCATCCCCTTTTCAAGAAAAGTTTTCATTAAATTTGATCAATGTTTTCTAAGAAACAAAAAGTTCCTTACAATTTTTTCCCAATTCTGACAAGACGTTAAAGAAATTGACTCCTGAACACACATACTACATTCAGCTATGAGAGCATCAAAACTCTTTCCAGCAAATTTACTGCTTTAAAAGGGAAAAAGAAATCTGAGCAATCTATTTTTATTGCTTTTTTAATTATTTAATTGCAATTGTTTGTTGTTTTAAACGTAATGCTTCATCACAAGAGATAACATTTTTACAAGTGATTTTAATCAAAACATTTTACCTAATTTAAGTTTGATATCCATTGTTCAGAAATCTGTCTACGTAATAAAAAGTAATGAGAAATAAATGAGCATAGTAAAATTGCGCTTGGATTACACATTTAAATGAGTTTTATAATATTTATTTTTAAAGTATCTAGTTACATCTGCTTTTGTGATTTTAATTATATCCAAAAAACACAATAAGAAAGTTTTATCCGTTTTATTCACGCCTGACATTTCTTATTCATGAGTAAATTATGCATACTTTCCTGTTCACTGTTTTATATCATAAGAAACAGGTTTAAAAGCATATCATTAGAAAAGCAGACAGACTCATAGATCTATGATCATATATTATTGGTTTTTGAGAGAATCAGTAATACAATTTAACTTAATTATATATTTAAAATTAACATGCTTAACAAATTTTACTTTTATGTCATATATTTTAATCAAACTTGGCATTTTTACTTTGAAAAACAAAATATATTGATAAATGGATTTTAGTAAAATTCGGGTATGACTTATCTGTTAGTTCTTCTTTTTAAGTTTTATTTGCACCGGCATACAGGACATCAACATTGAACAGGGTATTATTCAATAAATGATGAAACGCCATGTTATTTTTTTAGTTGACTCTCTATTTTCATATTATTATTCGTAAGCATTTATCTTTGCTGGACTGGCAATTGATTAATTTATTTACTTTTTTAATCATATTTTCTGTTAGCAAAAATGAGTTCTTTGTTTAAAAAATATTATTAGTATTAAATTTTTTGTTTGTCCTTTCAAATGCTTGCATTGTAATTTATTACTGTATAATGAATATTATATATTGAATTTTGTGGATATTTCATCATTTTAATGGTAAAAATATTTAATTCAAAATGCACATCCGCTGTTCTGAGAATTTGGACAATATTCTATTCAACCTTTTTTTAAAGTTATTGTAATATAAAATATAATAAATTCTGGGCATGTAAAATATTATCATGACATTGACATAACTATTTTTAAACAATTTACAATGCCGACGTCCTTGCTTAGGGGTAGCGCATCTTCCGCGTGATCTGGGCGTCCCGGGTTCGAATCCCTGTTCGGGCATGGTTGTTCTTCATCTGTGTTCTATCTGTGAAGTGTGTGAATGTGCCCTCCTGTAAAAATGAGTTGTGCAAGTGAATGTGTGAGTTTCCTCTTCTTATGAGCTAGAAGTCAGACTTCTGCCCTAGGGTGCTCACGAGTCTTTACCCTCAGAAGCTACTGTACCCCCTTTCCGTGGTAACGAGGACACGACATCATCATCAACAATTTAGAATATCTTTGTATCGGAGATTTTTCAAACCTATATGATTAAATTTTGATTTGTCAAATTCTTGAAAATATGATATTTCTGATTTGAGTTACGAGAGAAGATTAGATCTGAAATTAAAAAAAAAGGGCTTCATCTAGAAAGACTTAAAAACTTTTTCAAGAATTTTCATGAAAAATTATACTATGCATTTTACCTATTTTCTTCGCAGTGATTGGTGAATTATTTTTCCTGGCATACTTTCCTGTTCACTGTTTTATATCATAAGAAACAGGTTTAAAAAGCAAACGCTAAATTACAGCTTTCAAACTGCGAATGTTGAGAGTAATTTCAGCACTATTATTAACAAAATATTTGAAAGATAGCATCTTACTTTGTTCATTTTCTGCTAAGTTTAATTCTTTCAGCGTGATATTAAGATATTCCAGAATAAAGAAATTTTTCTTATAAAACATGTAATTGCTCCTAGAAATAGAAATAAATTATCTTCAGTTTATTTATTTTTTCAGTTGATATAATAAAAAAATTAATTTGTAAATGTTTTTAACTTAATATTCGGTAGCATTAATTTAATTTCTAAAAAAATTGCGTGCATTTGAAATCTCAGTGTTTCTTTACTTAGAATTTGGCAATATTTAGCTTAACGTTATACTTCTTTTCCAGGCTCAACAAAAATTTTAATTCATTTTTTAGATATTAAACTTTGATGGTTATAAGAGATTTCTTTTAAATTGGTATTGAATACAAAGTGAGGTTATATATAGGTTATCCCATTTCCATTATTAATACAAGCGTGTTAATACATTTCTCTCGAAGTTACTTCATTTAAATGTGCAATTGTTCTTATTATATAAAAACTCAATTAAAATACTTAAAGATTTATAAAAATTCTTATAAAAGGCATAGCATTTTACTAATGATATTTATTTAGTTTTTATAGAATAATTTTTTTGGCATGTGTAAACATAAATTTGGTTTTAGTATACAAAACTGAGAGCCTATTTCTTAAAGAAAAATTTAAGTAATAAAAAAATTTGAAGAATTATCTCTATATTAAATAACCAAATGCCATAAAAAATGTTAAAAAAAATAGTTCTTAAACATTTATAAATTTTAATAAAAACTTTTAGTTTAACTCGCAGCAAAATAATGAAAGCTTTGAGTTTGCGTTAATTAAATATTATTCTTAGCAATCTGTTAATAATAATTTCAAAATGAAATGTTTCACAGATAATATTTAAAAGATCTTTGGAATTTCATATTTTAATAATATTCTTCAATCAAAATTTAGTAAATATTACATAAAAATATGTATTTGTATATTAATATTCGTTCTTGAAATGTGTATTATCTATAATATATTTTTTTTCTCTATTTGATTATTATAAACCTATTTTATTTACTAACTTTATGAAAATGTAGAATATTTTTAAAGAAACAGTGCAACAATTCTGAGTAACGCTTATTTTTTAAACAAATAATATATAATCTTTTCAGAGTAAGAAAAGTATCTAAATTTTTAATTTTTTTAAATATTTTTATAAGTCGAAACTACATAAAGTCATTAATATATATGGTTTTGATTTAATAAACATTTACAATATCAGTCGCAATGACACCAGAAATAATACTTAAAATTACTAATTCTATGAAATGAAATAAAATTTTAGTCTACATTTTGGAAGATATATGGGAAAATTTAGGCCATAATTTCTAAACTCAATCATAAATTTAAATCATAAATAAATGAATCCTAATTGACCAGGGTATGTTATTTAAAGCTATAGTTTTATTTCATTTAAGATATGAAACCAATTAGAACATATTTTATTCCTTTAGACTATAACGAGGCCGTAAATGAAAGTAGAAGAAAAAGAACTACTTAGAAAAGTCAAACACATACTCTCTCTTATATTTTATTTTCCTTTATTAATCACAGTTTCTAGAATAATTCACTTTATTAATTAATTGCATTAAATAAAAATGTCCCTAATCAGTCTAACTCGGAAATTTAAGTATTTAGTAAGAAGATTAAACCTAACGAAAATAACACGGATAAGAAAAATAAATTCAACAAGGATTTAAAAAAAAAATATTTTGGCATGTGTTTATTTATTTATTTCTTTTCAAGTAATAAATCTTGTAGAAGGGAAAATATTTCTTTTTGTAAATAAATAAAATTGGTTCAACAATTTAAACAATAATCCATAATTTTTTAAGTTATGAATATGTTATAAGAATTCCAGCATTTATTTTCAATTAAATCATTTGAATATTCAAACAGATCGCATACAAAAGAGTAAACATGCAAACTATGACAAAATGTTATGCTACTCTCAGAGATTCGATACAACAATTTTTTACACATATTTAATTTTACGATTTTGCATTTTAAATAATCTCTTCTGAAGATGTGTTGCCTTAAGGTTAAAAATGGAAATGCTTAAGAGCTTCGTAAATATTTGGCGCATAATTTAGATATGTATAAAGCTAAATCAGATGTTTGTCACTTCACGAACTATGAAATATTTCCTTCTTGTATTACGTAACATGAATTTTAGTTGTAAATAAAAAGAACATTTTTAAAAATCAAATTTTACATCGGATTGAAAATTTAGGACATATAGAACAAACAATTTATTTTAACTACAAAACAGTAGCAAAAAATTAGTTTTTTTTTTTGAATGGCAAATTAAATACGCTTAGTTTTGGTTTAGTTATATTAACGTCCCATTTTAAAGCAAAACTACGGCTATTTTGACCCTGTAATTTTCAATCGCTGTCAGATGACGAGGGCAACATCTGAGCTGTCACCCTCCTCACCAAGCTTCCACGCCACAGCATCGGGAAGACGTTTGGCTCAGACAGATTTAGCGTGCACCAGACCAGCTTACCCATTATTCGGTGCAATCTTGTCTCGAAACTGAAACCTTCCAATTCTGAAGACGAGACCTTACCACCAAGGCACCATGGCCCCTCAAATTGAATATATATTGGGATACGATAGTTTTCAAGATCACAATCACAAATCGGTATCTTCAGAAAAAGTATTTTTTGCATACTATCCCTCGAAAATCAGCATAATATATAAACTTAAATTTAGTAATAACATAGAACTTATTTTCGTTTAAATGTACCAGTGATAAAATTTAAAAAAAATGATGAATGTCGTGTAACTTAAAAATCTAAAACATGATATTTACATGGTAAATAGCCGCTAAAGATTAATATTGCCAAGAAAAAAAATTTCAATTAAAAGATGTATAATTGTAAATATTTATATATAAAATTTCATACGATTGTAAGGAACAAAATTTATTCTATGCTTAACGAAATTAAAAAAAAAAACAATTAAACTATATCTTTTTATCATAGGAGCTCCTGTTATATACAATATTAAAGAATATTTTATAAATTTTCGACCTTTCATGTCTATACAAATTATACATTTCTGTTATCAATGATGTGTCTTCTATTTTATTAGATTAAAATTGAAAAATCATTTTTTTTAATATCAAACACTCACAGCTGCCTTAAAATATTTGCTTAAAACGTTTGTTTCATTAAAATGACTACTAGAGTAATAAATATCTCTATCCAATTAAGTTAAAGCAGAAAACTTCGATCGATTCCAAAATTTATTTCTTTAATAATGTCTTTCATTCTTTATTTTCATGAATTTGCATCTATCCTATTTAATCGATTTTTCTTACCTTCGTACAAAAATTTAAAAAAAAAAAAAGACGTATTGTGCTTGGCAAACAATAGAAGCTTATGATAAAACAGAAAAATGATGGAAGATGAAGAAGGTGCTTCAAGAAAAATCTCTCTGTTTCAAAAAACTCTTCAATCTCTAATACAATGCTTAAGCAAACTTAGCAATGATGAAGAATCTGTAGTATCATCAAAATAGACAGCAAAATATTTTACGATTCTTTGACGTGGAAAAACACGAAACAATTTAACGAAGGTTCTAATTTTCTTGAATATTGCTTATAGTTTGTTTAGCAAATACAAAAATCAGACTTCTTTTTCTCAGGACTTTCTTCTTCTTGCTGAAAATACTTATCTCCAAAGAGATATTATAATTAAAAGGAGATACAATTTATTTTTGAAATGCATACAATTTGAAAGACATTTTATACTTTCATTGTAATAATAACTTGGTAAATGAAGAATTTTGTAATTTACATTCTTGTTTTCAGGTTCATTTTGTTACTTTTTCTTTTAACACAATATAACTCAAACACTGAAAATTAATAATGCTTCAGTGAAATAAGGGAAGTTTTATTGTTGTTAGTACTCAGAATATGAAATTATGAGTGAAATATTTATTTTTCTAAATCTTCCTTCGACTGACAAATAAGAAATTACTATACTATTATATTTGATCATAACTATTTTTTTCTGACAACTTTTTTTATTATACTTAAAATTGCTTTTTAAACAATTATTATTATAAAAACACATATTTGAGCTATAAATTAATTTGGATTTATGATGTTTATGAGAAATAAATTATTTTTAAAGTAGCAAAATTATGAATGTTCTTTTTAAGTTGAAATACTTCAGTAATGTAAGAATCTAAGTGGCATAAAATGAAAACTAATTAAATAAAAAATAGCAATATAAGCTTTTCATCTTAAAAAACCAGCCAAGGTAACTTATGAATTTAAAAAAAATTATCAATATTAATTACCGGAACATTAAAAAAAGGACCTTCGAATTCGGAAAATGGAAATTCTTAAACGAATTAAATGACATATTGACAATGAAATACGAAATTCTACTGGTAACTTACTAATATTTTATAAAATTTATATATTATTTAATATCAATATAATTATTATTTAATATCAATATAATTAAATTTAACGAAATCATTTTCAAAAAAAAAAAAAAAAACTTTGTTTATTTTTTAAATTTGTATTGGAAAATTTAGTTTGTAATTTTGTTACACAATCAGTTATGCGATTGACGGTTTTATGCGCTGATTGTGCCATTGTGGTATGGAATAGGAATGTTAAAAATATTCTAGATAAAAATGCATATATTATTTGAGATATTCAGATGATTATTTTCGTAAAATATAAAAAGCACTAATTTAGTTCGTAATTGCTCCAAATTGATGCTTTTATTTTTTAGTATGGATCCTAAAGAAGAAAACATCGTGAAAAGTTTGAGATCGTAAACTGTTAAAGTTGCCATTCAAAAAAACTTTATTGTTTAAACAACTCTACATCAATATGTTGTGAGTAAATAATGTTTTTACGATGCAAATTACTATCTAGTTCTGTAAATGAAACAAATGGAGTAAACTAGTTCTGTAAATGAAACAAATGTTGTAAACTAGTTTTGTGAATGAAATAAAGTAAAATAAATCAAGATTATTGATTTGATAAAAATGAACTAAAGATTGCGTGAAAGTTTAAGGCTGTTGCGCTTTTCAATATTCAAATGTTATTTGCCCATCTGCCGTAGATATATAATGTTAAGATTTGTTTGAAAAATATAAAATTCCGTGCATCAGGCTGAAAAATTTAAAATCAAGAACAAACAAATGATTCTAAAAGATTTAAAAATATAGAAAATATCAGTAATGAATAAACTAAAAAAGCAAGACCTAAATCTTATAGGATCCTAAAGTATTTTTAATTTTTTTCTGAAATGACATTAAAAAATAGAAATACAATATTTTAAATAATTCAGTTAAAAAACAACAACAACCAAATATATTATTGTCGAAACCATTGTTATTCAATTCCTTTAAAAGAATTTTTTTTAGAATGTTCCTTTAAGAGAATAATTGAATCACAAGGTTTTGAAAAATCAGTAGAAACACTGTTAAATTGTTATGCATCAATATTATTTATTTTATAATACAATAATATATATTATTTTCTTTCACATTAATTTGCTGTTAAATCATGTTTGAAACAGATTTGCTATTATAATGTCTACCATTCTGGAATTCTTTCTTTTATATTTAAAATAAAAAAATAGCTTTCTATGATTGCCTTGTTATAATAAATCTCTTTTTACATGTGCTTTTCTTATCATATTAATCAAATCCTTGAAGTAACGAATAAAAACGTTCTAGTGCTTAATACGGCACTATCTGAAATTGCTTCCCAAATGTTATCTATTGGCAAATACAAACTTCGACTTAACATATATTTATTATTATTTTATACGCTGATATTTTAAATAAATACTCGAATTAATGAATATTTGATTATAAGCATTTTAATATCGTGAATTCAACCCTTTTGTGGTATTTTGCCATTACTTATACACAGAATGATTTAAAATTCGGAGTAATTCAATTGCAAGGTTTGGAAGCTACGAAAACAAGTCAGAATCACATAGCACCATAACATTTGATTGCAAGCATTTTAATATTGTGAATTCAATCCTTTTGTGGTATTTTGAAAATAATTAAACACAGAATGATTTAAAATTCGGAGTAATTCAATTTCAAGATTTGGAAGCTACGAAAACAAGTCAGAATCACATAGCAGCATGTAATGCATAAAATATATGTATGTGACTACAATTTATACTTAAACAGCACACGCTCATACAATTTCAAAACAATATGGCAGAGCCCTTTCCATTCACAACTTTTCAAATTTCACAGCTTAAGTATCTAAATTCGAAAACAATCTTTAAATATTCGGCGTTTTGTGAATATTTTCATCAAGATGGAATAATGAAGTTGGTTATAGGGTGAGCAGACATCTTATAGATCATATCTCTGAGTGTCTCCCAGACAAAAAAAATCCAGTCAAGATTAATCGAGTGTATCAATTCAACTACACACTAACTGAGGTTTCTCTTTAAATCATCCTTTACAATTACCATCATTATTAGTCATTTACCAACAAAATTCCTAAAAATATCAGAGTTTATTTTGTGTTCCTTCTTCTCAAAAAATTTGGTAATCTAATATACTATTAAAAATCACCTTGTATGTAATAATAGAAATAGAAGAAAGATAACCATTAGCAAGAAATATTGGTAGGATTGTTATAATAAGTTCTATTTAAAACTAATTAAAGTGATTTGAGAGTTAAAGCTCACAATATCCGACCCAAAGTAATGTTTTAGTGTAAACAAATACAAAAAAAAAGCTTCAATCGAATAAGCTTGTAGCAGTGCACTGCAAAAGGTTTAGATTGACAAACGTCTACACTTCAAGATTAGTACTTTTAATTATTTTTCATAACTCTTGTCCTTTGTTTAATTCATTTTCAATATTTCAAAAAAACACTTTTATAGGAATGATTTACAAGTCTTTATTTGCATTCGTTCATGAGGTAAAATTAAAACACGGTTAGACCA
Organism: Argiope bruennichi; assembly: GCF_947563725.1. NCBI lineage: Eukaryota > Metazoa > Arthropoda > Arachnida > Araneae > Araneidae > Argiope > Argiope bruennichi. The sequence goes on along the minus strand of NC_079152.1, from coordinate 35,956,127 downwards.
AATGTAATGTATAGTGTATTATTTTGTAATCATATTTTTCTTTAATATTTTAACACCTGCAAGTCATTTATAATTTCATTATTAATAATTAAACTTTGCACTCTGTGACATCGCACCATTCTACATACTATTGTGCTACCAAATGTAATGTATAGTGTATTATTTTGTAATCATATTTTTCTTTAATATTTTAACACCTGCAAGTCATTTATAAGTTCATTATTAATAATTAAACTTTGCACTCTGTGACATCGCACCATTCTACATACTATTGTGCTATTGTACTACCAAATGTAATGTATAGTGTATTATTTTGTAATCATATTTTTCTTTAATATTTTAACACCTGCAAGTCATTTATAAGTTCATTATTAATAATTAAACTTTGCACTCTGTGACATCGCACCATTCTACATACTATTGTGCTATTGTACTACCAAATGTAATGTATAGTGTATTATTTTGTAATCATATTTTTCTTTAATATTTTAACACCTGCAAGTCATTTATAAGTTCATTATTAATAATTAAACTTTGCACTCTGCGACATCGCACCATTCTACATACTATTGTGCTATTGTACTACCAAATGTAATGTAGAGTGTATTATTTTGTAATCATATTTTTCTTTAATATTTTAACACCTGCAAGTCATTTATAAGTTCATTATTAATAATTAAACTTTGCACTCTGTGACATCGCACCATTCTACATACTATTGTGCTATTGTACTACCAAATGTAATGTATAGTGTATTATTTTGTAATCATATTTTTCTTTAATATTTTAACACCTGCAAGTCATTTATAAGTTCATTATTAATAATTAAACTTTGCACTCTGCGACATCGCACCATTCTACATACTATTGTGCTATTGTACTACCAAATGTAATGTATAGTGTATTATTTTGTAATCATATTTTTCTTTAATATTTTAACACCTGCAAGTCATTTATAAGTTCATTATTAATAATTAAACTTTGCACTCTGCGACATCGCACCATTCTACATACTATTGTGCTATTGTACTACCAAATGTAATGTATAGTGTATTATTTTGTAATCATATTTTTCTTTAATATTTTAACACCTGCAAGTCATTTATAAGTTCATTATTAATAATTAAACTTTGCACTCTGTGACATCGCACCATTCTACATACTATTGTGCTATTGTACTACCAAATGTAATGTATAGTGTATTATTTTGTAATCATATTTTTCTTTAATATTTTAACACCTGCAAGTCATTTATAAGTTCATTATTAATAATTAAACTTTGCACTCTGTGACATCGCACCATTCTACATACTATTGTGCTATTGTACTACCAAATGTAATGTATAGTGTATTATTTTGTAATCATATTTTTCTTTAATATTTTAACACCTGCAAGTCATTTATAAGTTCATTATTAATAATTAAACTTTGCACTCTGCGACATCGCACCATTCTACATACTATTGTGCTATTGTACTACCAAATGTAATGTATAGTGTATTATTTTGTAATCATATTTTTCTTTAATATTTTAACACCTGCAAGTCATTTATAAGTTCATTATTAATAATTAAACTTTGCACTCTGTGACATCGCACCATTCTACATACTATTGTGCTATTGTACTACCAAATGTAATGTATAGTGTATTATTTTGTAATCATATTTTTCTTTAATATTTTAACACCTGCAAGTCATTTATAAGTTCATTATTAATAATTAAACTTTGCACTCTGTGACATCGCACCATTCTACATACTATTGTGCTATTGTACTACCAAATGTAATGTATAGTGTATTATTTTGTAATCATATTTTTCTTTAATATTTTAACACCTGCAAGTCATTTATAAGTTCATTATTAATAATTAAACTTTGCACTCTGCGACATCGCACCATTCTACATACTATTGTGCTATTGTACTACCAAATGTAATGTATAGTGTATTATTTTGTAATCATATTTTTCTTTAATATTTTAACACCTGCAAGTCATTTATAAGTTCATTATTAATAATTAAACTTTGCACTCTGTGACATCGCACCATTCTACATACTATTGTGCTATTGTACTACCAAATGTAATGTATAGTGTATTATTTTGTAATCATATTTTTCTTTAATATTTTAACACCTGCAAGTCATTTATAAGTTCATTATTAATAATTAAACTTTGCACTCTGTGACATCGCACCATTCTACATACTATTGTGCTACCAAATGTAATGTATAGTGTATTATTTTGTAATCATATTTTTCTTTAATATTTTAACACCTGCAAGTCATTTATAAGTTCATTATAATTAAACTTTGCACTCTGTGACATCGCACCATTCTACATACTATTGTGCATAAACAATATGTCAAAGAAATTTTAAGACTACCTTTATAAAATGAAAAAGAAAACAATTTCATTCAAACTTCCTTCTGCTTTCAATGCATTTATTAAAATGATTTAATAAACATCTTAATGTCTGTTGTAATCCTATTTTTAGAAATGGTCACCAGAGCAGTACTTTATGTCGAATTTTTTGTAAGTTAGAAATATCATCAATATAATTGTAAATCCGTTATATAAGTTTCTAGAATAAAGAAATGTTGCAATGTTCTAATTAAAGTGAGTACAATGAGAGTTTTAATACAAAGACGCTATTTTGTACTAAAACTCCATGAATGAAAAGTGAGTTGTGACTGAGGTTGTTATAAAATTACTAACTTACCCCATAATTGAATATAAATGAAACGAATTATGGACATTAAATATTTCAAAATATTTAAAAGCCATTCATTAATAGCTGAGAATTCATTTTAATAAGTTCTTTGTGAATAACACTCCTTCTTCGAAGAAAGAATTAAGCATTGTTTAGTGTTTAAGATGAATCTTTCTTTTCCTTGCTGGGCTCATATGATTTATTTTTTTTAATTCAATATAGTACATTGTGTTACGATCATATTAAAACCAGAACAACGTTTCATCATCTGAAAAATCGACTTCGGAAAGAGTTCTTATGCTTAATAAAAACTATTAAAATAAATTTAGCACACATTTTATTTTGTCCAAACTCTTATCTAAGATTGATTCAATCGTTTCTTTGTTGATTTTTATGGATACTTCTGTTATTCCGTATTATTTACGTCTGAATCTTGCATTTTTTTTTAATATTCACCGATTTCCTATATGTGCCTGAATATTCCGAATGCTTATCCACTTATAGCATATCTCTTCTTTTTAAAAATCATTATTTGGCAGACATTTTTTAATTTTTATTATCTCTGAGACACTTAAAACAAGTTTTGAGTTAAATTGTAGCTGTGCTCTCCTACCAATTCAACATGAGCGAATGTAACTTCTTTAGTGAGGGATTTTTTTTTAACCTGCTAATCGGATAATTAACTAAAATTCCATTCGTTTTACATTGAAATATTTCGTTATAGCCAGTTAAAATGTCAATAATACAATTGTGAGTTGAAGAGATGTGCAATAAAACATTGCACAAGCAGATAATCACGGTTTATCGCACTTGTGTAATCATAATGATACATCTCTAAGAAAAGATTTAGCTCCAGTCTTAAAATTACCTTGAAACAATATATCAAATTTCAATTTAAAGTAAGGATACAGGTTGCAGTCTTTCTAGATTATCTGTTCGCTTAAGGTACAAAACCATGAATAATAAACAATCAAACATAGAAATGTTTTAATATATTATTGAATCTACCATAGGGGAACTTCATTTAGTTAAAATTGCAATACTGTAAGCATACTCGATAAAGTGGAATACAGTTGCTTTTTCCTAGGCCTTTAATTCAGTTAAGACAACAATATTGTATATATACTCGGAAAAAACGAATGTAGCTGACCTTTGTAAATTCTCGCATTCAGTCAAGGCCGCATTATTATATGTATAATAGGAAAAGACGAATGTAGTTGCCATTTGTGAGTTCCCGCATTCAGTCAAGGCTCCAATATTATAAGCGTACTCGAAAGAAACAAATGCAATATCTGTCTCTAAAGATTTAAAATATTTTTCTTTCAAATAGAAGTTTTCTCTTTTAACAGATTCGTGCTTTTATTTAAGAAAAATTATTTAATTTTCTTTAATCTTGACTTATTTGACGCATATGTGAAAATAACTGCGAAATAATTCGGCGTTCCATCTGAAACAGTCCAATATAGTTTAGAGACATTGGGGAAGCTGAGAACTGGATTCTTTTAACTTGTATACAAGCTGTAAGGAAATGTATAAATCCCACTTTCTGATTCCGATTACTTCAAACGTATATCTAAATCAGTAGCTCTGTTGCAAATATAACAGAAAGATGGTTATTGGAACACGGAAAGTGAGTGAATTTTGAATTGTTAAGCCTAGCAAAAGCGTTGAGAGAAAATTAAAACAGATGAAGTAAGGTGAAAAATATAATAATTAAGAGAAATTTATGTTTTTGCATCAAAATCTGTCTTGGAAATTACTGAATGCACTAATAAACTCTCTGAAAATTGTTCCATGAATGTTTATTTTTTTCAATGGTCTTGCCTCTGACTGTCCATTACGCATGCGTCATCCTTAACTTTTAGAGTCCCACGCTTGCTACGGATTGTGTCAAATCGATGGAAACTGGCGAACAGTCTTGGCGGCAAATCGCCCAATTAGAACTGTTTCTAACTATGCAGATTTGAGAGATAGTAAATTTCATATTCAGATGCGAAAGGCAATTTTAGTGGCCGGTAGATATTTCGTAGTAGTTTTAATACTTATATACTAATACTGGTCCTATGAAATTGTAAAATGAAATATATGTATAATACATTCATAGAATAATAATCTACATACAGAAGAAAACTAACGTAATTTCTTCTTCTTGTTAAAGGCAAATCTGACACGATTTTATTTGAAATTACAGATAAACGCAGTGATTAGATTGCATATTTATATCTGTTCTATATTTACAAATATGTCAAATTATACATTATGAATGAAAAATTCTATATTTTGATCTTTTTATCTCCGTTTATAACTTTATTTTTTTATTATAATTAACTACAGATATCCATGAAATTAACTTTTTTATTATTCTAACTTAAAGAAATTATCTATATTTAATGCTCCATGATGTCTGTTTTTTAATTTAATACATATAAATAGTTTGTTAATATCCTTTCAGTTCAGACGTAATGGCAGAAGCTCTGACACTGTTTGTATGCAACACTATGACACTATTTATGCTACTAACTTTGTAAGAGTTGCTGTTTGGATTGAAAAAAAATAGTGTAAATAACAGCTGCTGGGAGAAAAAAATATTTCAATTTCAATAATATTTTTAGATAGATTATATTATTGAAACCCGTTTATATTTATTTCATCTAAATAATTATTGTTGTTTTGAAAGGCATAAAGTAAGAGACATTCTTAGAGTAAAACATATGGAAAGATTCTTATCGAAGCATTTTGGAAGGAATAGATGAATATACGTGGAAACACCATTACACTGAAAGATTGTAACCTCTTTTCCTTAGAAAATGTAAGATATCCCAAAAACTCATATACAATTTGAATAAATCTGATGTAAATAAATTCTAGCACTAATCAAGTTTTTCATAATTGAACTTATTTAAAAGTGGAATTTTGTCAGTTGTTGCAAATATTGTATTTATCAACAATATAGTTCAAGCATTCGACAAAAAGATCGAAAGTATCCTCTTTGTATTTTCCCGTATGCGAAATATAGAGAAAGTATTTAAATCGTCAAAAAATTGAAAATCGAGATTTTGGCAAGTATCTACGTTTTAGACCTTTAGACCTCTTTGTATAAAAAAAAAAAAAAAAAAACATTTTTGAACATCTCTGTCTATCCGCTTATCTGCGATAAAGACAATTAAAAACCAACAGCTCTTCATGGTAGGTGGATTTTGGAAATTTGGTATTTGCAATTAAACAAAATTTATCGACTCATATCAAATTTTGAGCAAATTCTATTCCAAATAAACCTGTCTAACCGGTTGTTCGAATGTAAACTAATACTATAATTACAAAACAAAAAGAGCAATATAGATAATGTTCGGTAAGATTTAATATCTAGATATCTCTCAAATTTTGAGCCAAATCCAACAACAAGTTGACTGTCTGGTGGTCTGTACTTTCAGAGATATGTAAGAGCAATAATTCAAAAATACAAAAATTTAAAAATATCAATTTAGTATGCTATTGTTTTTATCGAAATTATAATTTTGTGTTAAATTTCGATTTCATTTGTTTGCGAAGAAGCGAGTCTAAAACACAAATTCCGTTTTATTATAGAATATGTGAGAAAGTTTTGTGGAGACGACTTCCACTATTTATACATGCTTTTAATTACCTGATTGTACCCGGTTTCTAAAAATAATTATCACGTTTAATACATTATGAGGAATGAAAGCCATCTAAAGCAAAGGAATAAAATGGTGAGTGACATGTTGCTTCTTCATGCTGTACGGAATTCCATCGCTGTGTGACTGCACGACAACAATTGTAATGCAGAAGAACTCATTCTGGTTGAAAATGTTTTTTTAATTAATTTTTAATCATCTTTTGCTGCATTACATATGATTGCAACATAATGCATTACTTTTTTATGTCCAGACAGGTAAACAGTATTCATATTATTCTCAAAGAATAAAATTCCATTCTATTTCCATTCCATGCACTGAGAAATATTCTGTTAACATTTTATAATTTTGTATGTTTTTCATCATCAAGTGAGATTAGCATTTGCTGAATGTCTTTAATTTTGACAGCTGACTGAGTTTTAAGTAAAAAGTTTCTTTATAGTTGAAAACTGTAATCCTAACAAATGAAAAATTAATACAGTAATTAAGCAAAATCAGGAAATTTCTTATTGCTTAAAAACAGAGGAGGCAGTCAAGGAAGCAAACACAGTTTCTTTAATTCGTCTTCAAAATAACATAATAATTTATTTTATTTTTAAATAAAGAAAGTGAAGTATCCTTTGATTTTTATTAATTCCGATTCTGACTTTTTCTGAGGAAATTCTGCTGACTTATCGTCGTCGACATTCTTCTCATTCAGTTCTTAAGCGGCCGACCAATAATAGTCGGCAAAAGGTGAAATCATATTCACATATCATCTTGTCGGTTATACTGTCAAAAGTAGTACAAATTATAAGTTAAATGTACGGCATTTGAACCGTCTGAAAATCTGTGGACTTAAGGACCAATAGAGAATTGTATAGAAATAAGTTGTGTCTTAGCGGACCAATAAAGAATTATTGGCAAACTATAATATCTTATATGTCTGTTACATTGTCAGTTATATAGCTAAATATAGTCAAACGACTTAAACCTCATTTGGATATTTCTATTGTTTACAGTATATTAAATTTAGGATGGTTTTAAGTGATCTCATTCTTTTATGCCCAGCTCTCTACAACTATCCAGAAGTGGTGAAAACATTTGCTAAAGAAACTTTCAACCTCTTGCCTTTGTGAGGAAGGAGCAAACAATTGCCGACAAGGGAGAAATTGCCCCCCCCCATTCTTCCCTGTTAACACAGACCCTGTTAAAAATTCCACTTTTCAATTCAGAAATTTGAGTTTTAAACCTTTGGTACGCGTTAAGATCAGATTCTATAATATCAATTTAAATATAACACATATATTTTTCAGATACCTTGTATTATGCAATTCTTATTACTGTCATTCGTTACTATAACACTTTAATTGTACAAAGAAAGTTAAACTAAAATTGGAAACACAACGAAATCCTAGCGCATATAGGTTTCAATGTTCATTCACATTACATAATTTAATAAACACTTGTGTTTACTAGATAAAGTATTAAGAATTTTATAATTCAATAACATTAAATAAGCAAGATAAATCTTTTTTTTTTTTAAAAAATTGATTTAAAGTATCAGAAATCAGTGTTACAATGCAATATAATATGCATAAATTAAGGCCCAATTTTTAAAATTTACTATATTTAGTGTATTGAATATCACCCGTTTTGAATTGTAATGGAGAAACTTATCCAATTCATAGAACTGAACTGGCTAAAGCTCCTTATAATCTATATCTATATCTATACTTATAATAAAGCTCAATGTGTGTGTGTGTGTGTGTGTGTGTGTGTTGGCGCTCTACAGGCCAGACCGTTTGACCTACAGCTACCAAATTTGGTACATGTATACCTTGGAGGTCGGGAATGTGCACCTGGGGTTCCTTTTTTCGAATTTTTAATTAGAATTTTAATTATTAATTAAAAACTAACTTTCCCGCCAAAAAAATCTTCCATTTTCCCCACCGCCAACTTTTCCGCCAAAAAAATCTTCCATTTTCTCCACCGCCAAATGACTAAGGCTTCCGTTTTATTTTCTCCCAACAGTAATGAGGCTAGGGTTAAAATTTTTCGGCGGATTATTTCAAACGATTCTGTCTATTTTCTTAATGTTTGATGCATTTAAAATAAAACATTTTTAATTAATCCATGTTTCAGATTCAATCTGAAGTACTTTTGAATTAAAATAACACAGAATAAAGGAAATTAAAAATGTATAATCTGCATAGCGTTACCCCAACTGGCGTAGAAAAATTCACGCATTTGCGTTAACGTAACTGGCGAAGAAAATTCACGCATGCGCACTGTGTTCTGATTGTTGCCATGGCAACCGTTATGAACGGATGATTTAAATTATTTTTAGGTTAGTTGCATGCTTTTGTAAGTAAATTGTATTTATGTTAGTTATATATTTTTTGTATATGCTTATAGTTTTAAGTACATCGTTTTTTAAGTAGTTTTTTTAAACCTGTTTTCAATGATTTAAATTATTTTTAGGTTAGTTGCATGCTTTTTTTTAATTAAATTGTATTTATGTTAGTTATATATATTTTTTGTATATGCTTATAGTTTTAAGTACATCGTTTTTTAAGTAGTTTTTTTAAACCTGTTTTAGACCGATTATTTTAAACGATTCATTTTATTTTCTTAGTGTTTGATGCATTTAAAATGAAACATTGTTAATGAACCGATCTCTTCATGATGAATCTGAGAAAATTTTGTTGACAAATTCTTGAGATATTACATAAATTAAGAAAGATATTCTTTAGTGCCCATAAAGTTTAAACGCTCAGTGACTCTATTATCAGTAACCATATTATAAAAAAAATGCTTGGTTTCAGTAAAAAATATTATTATATTAATTGCAGATTAATCATTTACACTTTAATTTAAAGCATACATTCTACGAGGGGTAACAGAAAATTAGAGAGAAACATATCACGTTATGACTAAAGGCCTTTATAATATTATGAGTGAATTATATGACTATCAAAATTTGAAGTTTTAAAATATTTTGCTGAAGAATCTATTAAAGTTGGAATTGCATAAAATATTTAATTATTAAAATTTTAACGAACATTAAGATTGGCGAACCGGCTGGTCGCCAAAGGCGTCTAGTATATATATATATATATATATATATATATATATATATATATATATATATATATATATATATATATATATATATATATATATATATATATATATATATATATATATATATATATATATATTTCTATTTCATAACGTCCATCTTTCATGTCTATCCGAATTCTCTCAAATTGAATTTTAAAATTTAGTACTCTCTAAGTGAAATTGAACTTATTTCTTTAATGTGATATTTAAGAGTTCCAATCTCGGTCTGCTTGAAATTCGATACTTTGCTCTAATTCGATTTATTGGGCTATTTAAATTATATTTGTTTTTAATGTACAAATTCATGTTAATAAGCTATATGAGGGATTTAGTTTTCCTTTAGCTCACCATAATCGGCTTTGATTGAAATTGGGTTAAATACAAATATACATCTTCCATTTCATAATATATAATGAAGCTTTAAAGCACTGAAAATGCGTAATGTCTACAGGAAATGTGAAATATTTTTTTTAATTCTGCTTTTTTCCTGGGCATGCGCAGAACTGTTCGAAAATCGATACTATCTCAGTATTCTTACATAAAGTAATAGTACTTATGTAGGAATTTAGAGGAAATATTTTTTTGAAGCTACATGTATTTATTCCTAAAGTCATGATAATATATTAAGCAATTGCAATGATTTCTGTTTTTATTGAATACTCTCTAAATTAAATTTGTATCATTTTGTATAATAAGTTTTTATCACACTCCGATACCTGAAAGTAAATCGTAATTTTCTTTGCTCTGTATCCGTTTAATGGACGGGCCACCTTGGCCTGGTGGTAAATCTCGGCTTCGGAACTCTAGGGTTTGAGTTTCGTGGCCCAATTCTGCCGAAGAACCGTCGTGTAAGCTAATCTGGTGCACGCTAAATCCACCCGGGCAAAATATCATCCCACTGGTGTGGTGTTGAAGTTTGGAGAGTGGGATCCCAGATCAGGTGTCATCCTTAGTTCAAAATTACGAGATCTGTCCCAAAATAGCCCTAATGCTTCTCTAATACAAGAAATTAATATAATTAAATTAAATTAAATTATACCATCTAATAGGCACTAAAGTACAATGTTAAGGGAAAGTGTACAATTAAAACATACCTTAGTTTCTCCCAACTTATTCTACCTGGTGCTATTTGATTATATTCGTAAAAATGTCAATTACTTTCATTCGTTATCTGGAAACTTTTTAAAATCAGATCCTGAAGTAGAAAAATCTAATATTATTATTACGACATTATATCAATCTCTAAGATCTTAAGAATATTTTAAACATGACATTTTTGGAAAATTCTCAGACAGAAACGATTAACTATGCTCAACTGAACATAAGAAATGAAAAATGAACGATTCCATCATTTAAAAGGTAAAAGTTATACATATTACATGCATAGCTATGTATATTTATGATGTAGATTGTGCAGTTATGTAGATATAGTTGAACCTTCTTTGCATGGATCAGTCATTTTTCACCAGAATTTATAACGATCTATGTTTCGGAGTGTGTCGAGTTCTCTGTTTGTAAATATATATTTTATGGTAAATATGATAAACTGGTGATTACGTGTGGCTATCGGTGATTATTCCTGAATTAATAAATAAATTTAGTGGTGATTGTATGTAATCACCGAATTAATCACATTAATAACATATACACTATTCTTAATGAAGTGGAATCTTCTTTCAAAATGTATATCATATAATTATCAAAATATTAGTGGGTATTATTTTTAGAAGAATAAACTCACGATTTTTAAATAATTGCAAAAAAAAAAAAAATCAAATACAATTATCGAACGTAGTCGTTTCATAAATAATTTATCTTAAATACATATATATGTAATGATATTTTAATTCTAATTTCAATTTAATTAATTTCCAAGATTTTATCTTAATTTAGGCCATAGTAACTACATTCTAAAAATACTCTCTTATTTCGTGATCAAATTCCAATTTCGGTTTAATTAATTCCTGTATAAAACTAATGCGCCATCAGTACTACGTATCAAATGAAAGTCATTATTTTGGTTGCAGCAGAGTGCAGGTTTAAATTCATAGACGAGACGTCGTAATTTTACTTTCGTTTTATTCTCTCTTTAATATTCAACTCGGGAAAGCAATTTATTTACAAGAAGACGTAGCGCGACACAAAAGCAGAAGTAAGAAAAAAGGGCGAAACAAATGATCACTAGTCTTATATAGCATAGGATTTCCTGCCACGCGCCAATTCAATTCAAGTGGTGACATTTGACAAGGGCAACGGAAGTAACATTTTCATTTGATGAGTAGTATTGATGGCGCATTAGTTTTACAGAGGAATAAATGAAACCGAAAGTGGAATTGGATCACGAAATAAGAGAATATTTTTAGAATGAAGTTACTATGGGCTAAATTAAAATAAAATCTTGGAAATTAATTAAATTGAAATTAGAATTAAAATATCATTATATATATATATATATATATATATATATATATATATATATATATATATATATATATATATATATATATATATAATTAAACTTTTACGGAATACTAAAAATCTATAATTTAAAAAAAATATTTGAATAAATTAATTAAGTAAAAATTTTTTAAAAAATAAAATATTTTGCAATGCGCTTATAAACACTAATTTATCATTTCATTTAAGTGTGTGTGTGTCAGATGGCGTGCTTCCTATACGAAAAGTAAATGCGCATAACTCTAAAAGTAAATGTGAAGCAGACAAGTTCTTAGATGGGCAATATATAAAAACTGTCCCATTTAAATATTTATAATGAACTCGTAGGAGAAAAATACCGAAATTCCAGGAAAAGTCTTTTTTAACATTCGAATTTGGTTATATTGTTTGGAAGAAATGAATGTGCCAAAATTTATTCCTCCGAATCATTATAAGGACAGATAAGAATAAATGGTAATTACGTTCGATGTGTCAGGCACACTTGCGACGACCATTAATATTGTTTTTGCAAATCGTTTTGAGAACAGCTAGGGGATTGACTATGTTGCCCCACAAGCCATTCCCTCTCCTCAACAGATTCCTTCCGGTCTGGAACATATATTGCTGGCTTATGGAGGTTTGCTTTTTGATTGAGGGAAATGCTTCAATAAAATATCCGAATCAGGTATTCGCATAAAATAGAGCATGAAAGAAATGATAGCTCTAGAATAAGGGCTATATTAAATTTTTCAAAATGCATGACAGTATTTTTTTGTTGTACTTTTTCATTAAAAAAAAGCCACAGCATATATCCTCAAAGATGATAGAGGCACTTATGAAATTAAACTAAGGGATTTATTTTAACATAAATGGATACCTGCTTGTAGCCATAATGAAAGTAATTAATATGCTTTTTAGGACATCACTCATAAAATAGGACACCACTTCTATAAATTCATTAATCGGATTTGTTATTGAAATAAGAGCTTAAGAGGGCCAAAAAATATAAATTTGAAAAAAAAAAGCAGATCGTCGTTTTTGCTGAAAAAAAGCCAGAAGAATTTAAATTTCGTTCCATCTGTTTTGATATTCCAAACATGGTTGTTATATTTTTTTTAATTCCATAATTAAATTAACATTTTAACACACTTTGAAGTGTTTCTACTTATACTTGGAAACCTCATTAGTAAATTGTACAATGAACAATCATAGTTTCATTAAAACATGAAAGATGAAATATAAATTTTTAAAAAATCAACTTTTGTTGTTGCTGAAAAAAAGGAGAGTTTTAATTTCTTTCTAAAATTTGTGTATTCCAGAGATGGCTATTATATTTTTTAAAATTTCAGTTTTTGCAATATTGAAATATTTTGATAGACTTTGAAGTGTTTCTATTTATGCTTGGCAACCCCATTAGTAAATTGTGCATATCAAAAATTATAGTTTCATCTATGTATGAAAAATGAAATATAAACTGAAAAAAAATAAACTATTGTTGTTTCTGAAAACCCAGGATAATTTAAATTTCTGTCCGACATTTTTGGGATTCCGAAAATGGCTACTATATTTTTTAAATTTCAATTTTTGCAATATTAAAATACTTTGATAGACATTGAAGTGTTTCTGCTTATACTTGTAAATCCCATTAGGAAACTGTACATATGAACAATCGTAACTTCATTCAAATATGAAAAATGAAGTCAAATATACTACAAATAGTGTCTAAAATAGTATTCCATAATTACCTATTGAGATTGGAAATAGGAAAGTAAGAAATATATGTATAATTAAAGAAGCAGGCACAGGGGGCCCAAGGAAAAAAATTAATATTCTTATTTGCAATAGAGAACATAATTTAAAGGAAAATCGTCAAAAGCTAGAACACAAAAGCAAGTTGTGAGTGGCTGAAAGAAATTGACACGGTCGTCATGTATAGGATATAGATATTATTGAATGAATAATGAATATTCAAATATTTTTAGTTAAACTGCAGGCATGCAAATAAAATAAGAGAAAAGGTGAAGACGGAAAATGTGCAAAGGCTGTTATGTATACATTACCTGCAAGATTTATAGTTGTTTTTTTTGATAACGAAATGCAAATTATATTAAATGATATGAGGAGAATTTCACCAATGAAGAATAGTAGGCATATTTGAAAAAGAACGCTGAACTGAAATATTTCTAATGAATTCAGAATTACCGAAAACATCATTAGATGGCTGCGAAAACGATTAATAACTCTGGAGAAGTTACATGAAAATTAGAATTCAAACCAATAAATCCAAACTACTACAAATGGAAAATAAGAATAAATAAGCCCGGTATATGTATAGAATTGTTATTATCAAATAGAAAGAATGGATAGAGACAATTACACATTCCAGAATATTTCACTGGACGGCGAATAGGGAATTCGAAGGTGTCCCTTTTTTTTAACCTGCAAACCGGGTGAGAATTAGAAACTCTTCTTTGAGATTTTCTAACGAAAAGATATTTACCTTACCGTGAAAGCTCCAATTGGAGTGACCAGCAGCGTGAAAGTACAAAGTGACTATAAAAGAATATTTCAAATTTGTAGGTCTGTTAAAAGAAAAGAGAAAAAAATACAATTTTGTTGTTCATCGGAAATCAAAAATAATAGTTGAACGCTTAAGTTGAAAACAATTGTAAGCATAATCTTCAGAAATATAGAAGAAATTTATAGTAGTACGATAACTCATCCCACAATTATTTCTGTATGCCTGGTATGAAGCTAAGAAGTATGCAAATATGCATGTATGTTGATATTTGATTGTTTTTTCTGGGACTGCATCAAACAGCCGGAGTTTGCTTTCCGGCTTCTAAATGACGTTGATAAACTTAAAACAAGCAAATTGATAGGCTTTTAAAGCTGCATCAGGGATGATGGAAAAGCAATGCATAAATTTTGGTATCGCCTTGAAATTGTTCGCAATTTTAAAGGGCTCTATATAATGCGCTCTTTTAAATTGTTATTCATAATTTCTGATGAGAATCAAGGTTACAGTTGGTTTGTTTTCCATTAATAGCAAATTTTTGATATTCATTAATAAATAATATATTAGCTATGTACGGAAAGGGAGGCTTATTTATCAGGATGTCAATATACTTGAGGTAATTCGGAATTGTCTCTTCTTCCATCGTCGTTCTTGAAACAGATCATTATAAAGGTAGAAGTATGAAGTTCTGGGCTAGCATGTTATTTGTAGAGAGTAATAAATTTAGCATTACAAAAAAAAAGAACAATAAATGAATAATGTGCCATAGGTGTACAATTTTTTTTACTCATTTTCATGGATGATATTGACAGTTGTCATAATACAGTATGTGTTAACAATCTACAGGGAAAGGAAAGCTATTCATCAAAAGGAATTGCCAACATACTCATCAGATTAATTCTATAGAAAATATAATGGAAGCACTTAATAGACGCACGACAGAGTGGAGTCAGTCACAGTTAGCAAAAAAATCCTTTGACTTATGCCAAAAAAGAAGTGGCAAAAATTCCCTAAATAACATAATCATTGCATTAAAACGATGTTTAATGATTGTCTGCATTAAACTGATGTTAAAATACTTCCGGAATTTTCAGAAAGAGAACTGCATTTAAATACTTGCGATTTTCTCAAATAACCACAAATTGATACACTTTATTTTTTTAGCTCTATGTTCAACGTTTATTAACACAAAATTATTATTTATCGCTTCAGATTTGTTCATTTTATAGTTATGCCTTTATTACTAAAACGCTTCTACATATTATATATTCTGGTGAAAGACTGCTGCCCGTTAATTTACACCAATATATTTGCATAAGAATACAAATTGAAGTCTGTTATACAATAAATACAATGAAGTGTTTATCAACTTCATATATAAAATTATTTTTTAACTTCCTAACATTTGTGTTTTATTTTCATTCGTCTCAGAATTTAAAGATCAAAACTTTGTAGTTACATAGTGCTATTGAATTTTTTTATGAAATTAAAACAAAACGAAATTTTATATCCTTTGAGATAATTCCTGATACTGGGAGTAATATTAATTTAATTTTTTTATTGGTGTTATCTGATAGACTGATTAAAAAGGACAAAATTACTGAAGGAAAATGATTTGAATATCAAAATGATTTTTTTTAAAATTAAGATAAATATCGGAAAGATATTATTAGAAAATAAGAAACGAAAAAATTATTAATGTAATATCTTAGAATTCATCAATTTTAATTAAACTTGAGTAGGATGTCACATCATTATCTCTTAAAAATATTATAATTTTAAAGTAACACCAGAATGCAGTTAAAAAATTATGCAATAAAAATAATTGAAATTTATAATTTAACATTTACTCGATGTGTATGGTGCGCTTTTCAATGAATGAGATTTAAAGAAATGGAAAAAAAGTTGTAGTAATTAATAAAAAAGTGAAATTGCATTTTTTAAAGAAATAAAGACGTAACTTAATATTACAAAATTGCTTTACATGGAAATCATAATATCCAGAGAAACCAAAAGAAAAAAAATAGAATTTTTATAAAATTGCAAAGTTTGGCGAATCTGTATCAATAGGAGTTAATTGCAGATGCTAAATTGTTAATTTTGTTTATTCGTTCTCTTCTCGTTAAAATCAATCCGTGGTCTTACTAAAATACAATTAAAATTTAAAAAAACAAGCATTCAATTTCCCAAAATTCTGGAAATTTCAAAGTGATAACAACTGCAAATTATTAGAATTTCTAAAACTATAATTTTAGATACTAATTCATGATAGTTATATTAAAAAGAATTCACTTGTTAGTTATGCTTCTATATTAAAATATTCTTCTATATTAAAATATTCTTCTATATATAAAATATTCTTCTATATTAAAATATTCTTCTATATTAAAATATTCTTCTATATATAAAATATTCTTCTATATTAAAATATTCTTCTATATTAAAATATTCTTCTATATATAAAATATTCTTCTATATTAAAATATTCTTCTATATATAAAATATTCTTCTATATTAAAATATTCTTCTATATTAAAATATTCTTCTATATATAAAATATTCTTCTATATTGAAATATTCTTCTATATATTCACCTGTTAGTTATTCTTCTATGGCCCTTCCATTCAAGTTGCATTCTGACAAAGGATATAAAGTAGTTTAGGTCATTTAGTGCTCAGATATTGCTTCCGTATAAGAAAAATTAGTTTGCAGCCAATTAAAAAGAAATAATACTTTAGGTAAAGCGGTATTTTAAAACAGACATCTGAAATATTTTCAAAATTTGCAATAATAATTAAAGTAATAGTACTGCAATTCAAATTAAACCGTTACACATATACAAATAAAGAAGTTATTCATTAGCAATATAAGTATACTGGATGAATTATTATTACTGCTTCAGTGCCAGATTGTATGCGTAATTCGAATAAGCATATAATGCTTGCATTCGTACATTATGCACGCGATATATGCTTACATTGTACAAGCATTAGTGGGAAGCAATAGGGGGCAATTAAACAGGTTTACTTTCCATTCACTATATTTTATTGTTGAACAATGATTGATTATACAAAGGAAGCATTGTTTAATAGTCTTCACCCTGTCACCTGAGGAACATGATTGATACGCTTTAAACTATTCGGTGTAGCTGCCATCAACGAGCTAAGTAAGGGCCGGCCTCGTTAAAACTTTTCACAGCTATTTCCCTCTTTCATGGCTTAATATTCGCCTTAATGTTCAGTTACACTCTCATGCTTAAGACTAAATGGTTGTTCCCAGCTTCCAACTACGAACAATTTCCTTCATGTTCAGTTTATAACTATTCCGTTTCGTGAAAGTATACTAAACTATGAAGTCTTAGTCAAGAAATGGGTCAAAATTTCAATGTGCGAGTGTGTTATAGTTCAGCATTGGGATATTACAAAACAGAGAATCTTGTAATGTCTTTAAAAACTTGATAACTATTTAAATTTACGATTAAAATCAGAATATAGTTTCCACTAGCAAAAAATTAAACATTTTAATATGAAATGACATACTATATCTAGGTATAGTATTAGAGAGAATTGGCCATGTTTAGAAAAAGAAATTATTATATTTCCCTTCTTGAAAATTTAAATAATAAGAAAATTGGTCTGTCAATAAGAATATTCAGTGCCAAAAAATAATAAATTATATTGGGGTTTTTAAATAATATCATTTAAAAAGAATTTCAAATAAAATACATAGTTTCGTATAACGTTTCACGGATTAGACATAGATTCTAGCTAAATATTTTGGGATATGGGCTGATTTTTTGGAAAATATATTAAAATAAAATAACCATATATAAGTTTATTTTGAGAAGTGAAGAGGAGAATGATGTTAGAAACTTCTTCAGATTGTTCAGAAATGCAAAACAGAACCAAAACTAATAATGCATAAAGCTTAAGCAACTAATGCAACTATAGGATTAAGAACGTTACCATGAAAGATGAAATTTACTAATACTTTTGACATAAAGAGAGTTATTTTTTATTCTTTTCAAATTATTTTTAAGTATTTTGATATAGTTACAATATTCGTAAAGTTCTGTAATTTTTCTTTGCGTTTTTTTTATGATATTGTTTCTTTAAAAAAATATTTACGAATATATTCTTCTTGTTAGAATATTATTTTTAATAACAAGACTTGAATGCTCATACAAAAGCAAAATGATTTTTTTTTTTGAAATGGGATTTTTAAAGCATATTTTAAAATCTCCAGTGTCATGAATTCGACTTCATACCATTATACTAATGTTATTGCCAAATAGGTAAAGAAATAATTTGCGGAGAATCATCTGTTAAGAATATAAAACTTTGTCTTTATTCAAAACATTTGAGTCGATGTCTTCATGCGCAAAATATATGCACACTTTGGAGAGAGAATAAATCGGCTACATCGGTATAAACAGTTCAGACAGGAATTGTTGCAATTCATGAACGAAAGAACGTTTTTAAAGACTTAACGACGGATGATGACACAAGGGCAAAACCGTAGATATTAGAGAAGAGGAGAAATGTTGGAATCTCCGTTTGAGAATATAACCAAAATTCTCGAACTCTGATTGTGCCTCAGTGTGTGATCTGAAGATTGTTCCAGAGGGCTCAAGGTGCGGGGAATATTTACCGACTACTAACTACTGTTCGCCAAGATTCATATTTGATAATATTTACGCGTCATTACATATATAATTGTCTCCGAGAAATGGAGCTAACACTTAATGGACTATCAGATGAGCAATATTTTGGATTCCCTTCACATCTATATATAAACGCACACGTTTAAGCAGGAATTTGGAACATCAGTACAAGAGTTTAGAACAGTTAACAAATGCAATGTACAGTTATGAATCTAGCTTTAGTCTGATCTCAGATTTACATCATTTACATGACGAGAGTATGAAACTGGCCAAATCCAAGGCCTTTGTGCCAAAAAACCAAACCAAACGTCACCATGGAAACAACGCAAAAATACTGTTTTCAGATTTTCCAAAAAATTAAAGTCTGGGTAAATATCAGATTGGATAATTGATAAAATCTTGCATACTTTTGGAAAGGGGATATGTGACTGTCTAAAGCGACAAAAATGAGATTCGTGGTTCTTATGTGTGTATGTTTTGAGATACTGTCCATTCTGACTTGTTACTCATAGAAAATAACGCTCCTTGCTACCGTAAGAACCTTATCGAAGACTTCATTGAAACGGAAAATACCCAATGCATGCGTTGACCTACTCGCTCACCTGATCTGAATCACATTCAGCAAGGTCCGAAGTATTATCGGGGGGGGGGGGGTCCCCTTTCCGCATCCACCTAACTCTATTCTTGAACTGGAAAGGGCTTTTCATAACGTTTAAAACTCTTTGAGTCCATCACTCATCCATAAAGATCATACCAAGGATGAAAAATGCCTAGCTGTTAAAGAAGATCACATGTCTTATTAAACTTCAGTATCGTGTTTTCATACCATTTGTTTTTCAGTGTCAACTCTTCTAATATACGATTTACTTGCAAACTAATTTTCTTTGAATAATGAAAGTGGATATTATCGTTTATTCGTATTTTTTTCTTATTTTATACACATTTTACACTCGAGCTTTCGGCTACTTCAACATAGATGTCTTTCGTTAATGACTCAATTATCCACTCTTATTAACTTCTGGACTCTAGTGCACTTGACATTGTTCTGGAAGGTAACCAAAGTTGAAGTAAAGGAAATCAATCGGAATTTATGGGAAATATTTCATGGCACGATGGCGATTATTTTCATTTTCTTAAGCACCTGCGTGGCAAATTATTTCCAATTTCTAATAAATAATTCCCATGACTATTCTATTCATTAGTCTTAAATTTGAGTTTAAAAAATAAGTTTTTGAAATACACTTTTTTTAATATTATTTAGTTAGTCAAAAATTTCTAACTGGTTTTGATTGGACGATTTGATTCTGAGATTTTAAAGAATTCCCCAAACCCCCCAGGACATAAAAATACATTTTTTTTTTATTTATACCTATCTGTCTGATGTTCTATCTATCTCTGAATACGATAAAATAAAAAGGCACCGAACTACACGATTGAAACTTGCTATATGATCTTTATACTGAATGCGTTTATTTCCATCGAATGTTAAGGAAAATATATTTGAGGGAAATTTGTGAGTCTGGTTGCCCGAGTACAAAAACTATAAAACGTGAAGAGCCAGATAGATACAATATATTATACAGAATTACCATCTAAAATATAGTCTAGTGGTTCGTATTTTTGCAGAAATTCAAACATAATAATCCAAACAATCAACGATTTAAACATAAAAATGTTTGTTTTGTGGTTGTTTTTTTTTAAAATTGCTATTCTGTATCAAATTTCAACTGGTTAAGAATAAAGATGTTAAATAGGGATATTCAGATTTCTTTATCATACTACGAAGCACAAAACTCTCATACGTGGAATCTCTGAAAATGGAAATTTGTTGACTTAAGGTGACCATTGTCTTGCCTAAAGTCTACAATTCCATTCCGAGAGAGTGAATGAATGTGAGAAAATTTCGTGGAGACTACTGTCTTTAAAGTCGTTTAAATTCTTGCATTACAATATATATATATATATATATATATATATATATATATATATATATATATATATATATATATATATATATATATATATATATATATATATATATATATATATATATATATATTCTTATTTAAAGTTATTGTTCTTGATTTCACTTGGCCCATCTTTCATGGTTATTTGAGGGCCGCGGTGGCCTGTTGGTAAGTTCTCTGCTTCGGAATTGAAGGATTTCGGACTCGAGATTCCACCGAAGAATCATCGTGTAAGCGGATCTAGGTTGCGTTAAATACATCGGTACCAAACGCCCTCCCTTTGGTGAGGTATAAAAATTTGGAGAGAGGTGCCAGCGCAGGTGTCGTTCTCGTCATTTTACCGTAGTTCAAAATACGATTCCGTCCCAAAATAGCCCTAGTTGTTGATTTGAAACGGGACGTTAATATAACTAAACTAAATTAAACTCATGGTTATTTGAACTGTCATGCTAAACCAAAGATTTACAAACTTACCACACCAGAAAACCAGAATAATTTTTACAGGCATAATTATTCTACCTTTTGATAATTGAATTATTTTTGATATTAAAAAAACTGTCAAGATTATGTCCATTCTGTCGACAATCGATTATGAATTCTTAAAAAGAAATTATTGTGCTCTAAATTGTGTATTTGTTAACCTAAATATAGTTAATTGGTTTTTGCCTTAAATTGTTCAAATTTTTTTTCTATCTTCATCTTGTAGGTATTAGGTTTTGTATTACCTCTTCAGATAATGTAATTTCATTTATAAAAGAATAATTCTCCGAGCTTATCTCTTACACACCTATAAAACACATTCTGCTCCATTAGAAATTCATTTATTATGCTGAATCGAAATAAAATTCTTTTATTTGAAGTAAATAAATTTATTCAAACTCAAAGAATTCTAAGAAAATCCATAAGAAACATAATACGCTATAGTTTCGCAAATTATTTCGATTTGTTTTCTTGTCGAAGTGGATTCCTTCGAATTCTCAGTTTCACTGGCTGCATTTTGAATAAACTATCAACTTGGGTATCTTTCAAAATCAATATTTTATTTAGACGGGAAGGAATTCAAATATTTTGAACCTGCAGAATTTCTTAAATTATATATCTTTTGAATGTGTGACATAAAAAGGTTCTTTTCAGAACTGGTGAAATAATATTTACATAATATATCATATGATGAAGGTGAGATTTGTATCGAATTATTTTAAAACAAGGGAATTAAGATGAAAATTCCTTTATTTATCAACAGCCCAAAATAATTGGTAAAATATTCACAAGAATATAAATATATCACATAATTAAAATATAAAGTTTGAAACCAACATTTTTATATATTTTCGCCATATTTAAAAATGGAAATAAAGATATATTTTTAAAACTATCTTTCACTTTCCTGTTAAAGAAAATTTAAGAATTCTTGTGTCAACAGCTATTTACGTATAAAGACCTGTGCAAATGTAGCTTACATTTTCAGCATATTTATACATAGAACTCATCATAAATTATTTATTAGTAGAAATTTTATAAGTATACTTTTATGCGAAAACTTAGAAGATTTGAAGTTTTAGAAATGAATAAGTAAATTAATCGCTTATTTGGAATTAACATTGTAAGTTTTTACATAGTTTATACTCTATTTTGCATATTAAAATATATTTTATCTATAAAATTTCCGTGAAATTATTTAGAGAATAGAGAGAGTAAATATTCAGATATTTCTTTGAATTTAAATTAGCTATTAAATATTGTCTAGACTTAAAATTATTCTTACAAATATATATATATATATATATATATATATATATATATATATATATATATATATATATATATATATATATATATATCTGGGCATCTATATTGATGTTTGAAAAATATATATATAGTTGATGCACTTTTATATACTATGAAGCTTATTGAGAGTACTGACAACAGAATAATTTTTTATTGTTTAAATGTAATGAATGAACGTTTAAGAAATTTTAACTCTTAAATGGGGAGTGCGGTATCTCAGATCGCTAAGGATGGAATTTCAGTCGCTCCTATTCTATTTTTAGCTCAGTTGATTGAATTGAGCCTTTAACTTCTTGTTTCATGACTTTAACTACACGTGCACTTTTTCAACCGGTTTCAGCGGATGCTTTTTTTAAATATTTAAGTTATTTCTTTGCGCGATGTCTGTGAGACCGCATCTTCCTTTTAATGTTCCAGTATTATACAAAGTTTAGCAGATGTTTCTGATGTTGAAGATTTTTTTACATGAAAGTTTGCATTCAAATGATTCTTATACGTATGTTCAAATTTTATTATTTTTTCTAGTGATAATGTATTTGAAAACATTTTAAAATGTATTAATATACCAAGAAAAATATCTACAGAATTTGCAGGCTGATTTTTATACTAGTACTTAACCTGCACATTTAAAATACTCTCGAAAACCGTGCTACGAATGTTCACACGTTTCTGCGTAGAAATGATGCCGATAAAAAGATTCTTACCCGTTGTCATTTATTTTTTCATATTATTGTTAAATTTTCCATTATATTGTTTTCTATATACCTTTGAATATTTGAAAAATAAATGTGATTTAAAAAGTAATCTGTTTTTTCAATAATATTATTTGCTATAATATGTAATTTGAGAAGAAAATGCATGTTCAAAACCAATTTCTTTTTCCAATGATAATATATTTTGAAAAATTTCTAAAACATAGTTATATATGAAGAAAAATATCTGCAGAATATATTGGCTGATTTTCATACTAAAACTTTCATTAGAAAATATAATTTGAGTGTAAAGAAAATGCGGTCTCGTAGACCACACTTCACCAATTAAGTCCTACATTTTCACCATCTCATTTAAGGGTTAATGTATGGAGATAATCATTGGTTTTATGGAGAAAAAAAGAGAAGAAAAATATTTTCATAAAAGTTAAGAAATTTTAACTTAGGTAATTATTCATTTCACTTGCAAATTCGTCTACTGTATGGTGAAGTAAAGAAATATTCTTAAACAAATACAGTTTACATCAGCTGAATGTTATGAAAATACTTTTCTACTTGCCAGAAATAGAATATTTATCACCTATTAAATAATATTTCATAGATATCGCAAAATATCTATTTCGGGGCATTTCATAGGAATCCTAAATTTCTGTGAAATATTCCATTGCTTTAAATGGTATTATGTTATTATAATTTTGTTTTTTTGTTTTTTAATTTATGAATGTTCAAAGTTTATAATGAAAACATAAATAAATTAATTCAATCATCATTCTTCTTGATTATTCAATTAGAAGCATTAGAGCCTTTTAAATTTAACATTACATTTCACTTAAGTAACATAATTACTAAATGTTATTTAAAATTGCACTAAATACTATGCTAAAATTTTCAAAATGTCGAAATATTATAAAGAGGTGAAGAGATAAAAGAAATGGAACTCGGGATGTCACTTTCAAGAAAAGAATTTAAGTTTATACAGTATGGATTAATCAAGACATAAAGATTTTGCTAATCTTGCAATTCATAAAAATCATGCTACTTAAGATATCACGCAACTGGTGCCTAATTATCCGCAATTTTGATTTAAAAATTTATTTTTAATACCATATACAGAAACTTTAATGTGTTCTGACGCATATTTATCAAGTGGGCATGACAGAAAAATTTTTCTGTCGAGAATATGACAGAAAAAAAAATATAGATTGCTATTTTTGATGAATGTGATAGGATGATCTGTATAAAGAGTTTTTAGTTTAAAATCTGTTTATATGTATGACTCTCATTTTTATCGATTTTGATTGTGACGCTAAGAAATAAACACGTATATATATATATATATATATATATATATATATATATATATATATATATATATATATATATATATATATATATATATATATATATATATTCTTTCTAATAAAGAATGAATTTGCTTTAATGAAGCCTCCATTCAAAATGGACGGCTTTTGATACAAAACATTCGCTGTGCAATATAAATTCGCAAATATGCGTCTTTTAGGAAGGTCTTCAATAATTCTTTGCGGGCAATGCTGCATTTATAATGTCAAAATACTTTGTATTGATTGAAGCAGAAAACGTAATTATTTTCTAAATATATGAATTAATTACTTTTATTTCTGTGATTTAAAATTTAAAAAATCTCAAATTCTCCTTAATGATATTTCCAAGTTTGCATGACTTAAAAAAAGTATTTAATTTCCAATTATATCAAATTAATGTAACTTCATCGCTTGTAGGACTTTCAAAAGGAAAGTGGATTTCCTGCATTTTATATAACAATCTCTAATTTTTATTTAGTCATACGAACAACCAAACTTTTATTTTATTTACAGTATTCTTTCAGTAAAGTTATCTTGCTCATGCAATAAGTTATATGTACATTTAATTAAGATATAATCAAAAATATATATATATTCTTTCTAATAAAGAATGAATTTGCTTTAATGAAGCCTCCATACAAAATGGACGGCTTTTGATACAAAACATTCGCTGTGCAATATAAATTCGCAAATATGCGTCTTTTAGGAAGGTCTTCAATAATTCTTTGCGGGCAATGCTGCATTTATAATGTCAAAATACTTTGTATTGATTGAAGCAGAAAACGTAATTATTTTCTAAATATATGAATTAATTACTTTTATTTCTGTGATTTAAAATTTAAAAAATCTCAAATTCTCCTTAATGATATTTCCAAGTTTGCATGACTTAAAAAAAGTATTTAATTTCCAATTATATCAAATTAATGTAACTTCATCGCTTGTAGGACTTTCAAAAGGAAAGTGGATTTCCTGCATTTTATATAACAATCTCTAATTTTTATTTAGTCATACGAACAACCAAACTTTTATTTTATTTACAGTATTCTTTCAGTAAAGTTATCTTGCTCATGCAATAAGTTATATGTACATTTAATTAAGATATAATCAAAAATATATATATATTCTTTCTAATAAAGAATGAATTTGCTTTAATGAAGCCTCCATACAAAATGGACGGCTTTTGATACAAAACATTCGCTGTGCAATATAAATTCGCAAATATGCGTCTTTTAGGAAGGTCTTCAATAATTCTTTGCGGGCAATGCTGCATTTATAATGTCAAAATACTTTGTATTGATTGAAGCAGAAAACGTAATTATTTTCTAAATATATGAATTAATTACTTTTATTTCTGTGATTTAAAATTTAAAAAATCTCAAATTCTCCTTAATGATATTTCCAAGTTTGCATGACTTAAAAAAAGTATTTAATTTCCAATTATATCAAATTAATGTAACTTCATCGCTT
Organism: Argiope bruennichi; assembly: GCF_947563725.1. Classification (NCBI taxonomy): domain Eukaryota; kingdom Metazoa; phylum Arthropoda; class Arachnida; order Araneae; family Araneidae; genus Argiope; species Argiope bruennichi. Next base: position 35,929,766 of record NC_079152.1, on the reverse strand, counting down.
GTAGGACTTTCAAAAGGAAAGTGGATTTCCTGCATTTTATATAACAATCTCTAATTTTTATTTAGTCATACGAACAACCAAACTTTTATTTTATTTACAGTATTCTTTCAGTAAAGTTATCTTGCTCATGCAATAAGTTATATGTACATTTAATTAAGATATAATCAAAAAATGTTCAGCTCAGTTCTATTTAAAGCATTTTCAATATGAAAATGAATTTTTATCGCATATTTGCATTCAACTTCTTAGAAGAAGAATTCTTCTAAGAAGTAAATTAATTAAGAACTAATTAAACTTAGAAAAGTATAGCTGAATAACTTTACTTTTATGCATGTCCTTTAATATTTTAAATTGAAATGGCATAATCGTTAGAATGTCTGTAAAAGATATTTATAATTCCATTCTTCATAATTAAGAAACTTTCATTTAATCAAACGTTTTTTCTAAAAAAATATAACAAACAATATATCAAACGCCGTTATAAATAATATCAAATTAAGTAGATAAAAATAAGCAAATAAAAATTAATGTAGTCATATAGAAGTAAAGTATTTTGAAAGAACTATATAGTGTTCTCACTTCTTAGATTGTATCGTGCTTTGATGATTATAAATATAAATAAAAGGAAAATAAATAAATAAATTGAAATGAAATCTACGATCGCCAATTTCAAGTTATCATGTGAGAACATTATTATTTTTAATTTAATTTCATTATTTGTCTGAATTAATTTAAGTCATTAACCAGTTTAAATCGGTTTGAAACAATCACGAGACTTCTCCATCGTACTATATATATATATATATATATATATATATATATATATATATATATATATAATTTTTTTAACTTTTCATATTGAATTTTTCTAGCTGGCAAACAAAGTTTTGGAGCTCAACCACTTTTGAGATGAAATAACAGCTATAATGTCATAGTTCTACGTCAACCTTTTAAAAACGCATCTGCTGTCATAGAAGCATACGTAATAATTAGGGATTGCAATACCGGACCAAAAGTTCAATCCCGGTATTCGGTATTTTTTAAATCTTAATACCGGGATACCGGTTTTAATACCGGTATTAGAATTTTTAGAAAAAGAAAGAAAAGACAGGTGTTTCTTTGTTTTATTTGCCAATTTTGTTAGAGAGTGTAAATATTACAAAAAATAATTTGTAACTTATGAATTATAACAACATATAATCACAAAAAAAGTAAAGAAACATCTTATTTATTTAAATCACAAAAAAGTGTAAATATCACTATTCAGTCTGGGGTACAAATTACAACTTTTTGATATGTGATCTTAAAAAACATAATGCATCAATTGAACTGTCATTAAGCCTTAAAAGTAATTTTGTGTAAAAATTACCAGCTGTCGAAAACGCTCTTTCGGCATCTACGCTAGTTGGTGGTACTGTTAGCAATGCGCAATATATTTTTTTCCATGTATTTACCTCTAAATCCCTCATCTTCAAATAAATTGATTTCTCGTCGGATGGTTTTGGATATAGCTGATTTCTGTATTGTATTTTGGTTCGTTGAAATTTTCTTATTTATCGCTAATTCTAATTTTTGTTCAAGAGACAATTCCTTTTCACTATCGACATTAATGTCATCATAATCTTCGATAACTGAACAGAATTCTTTTGAATGTGAATAGGTTTGTGGGTAGAAAATTTTAAGAAAATTTACTATAAATTTAATCAGATTTGAATTGGTTATTTTCTTTTCTTCTTTTTCATTTTCATTTTTAAATTCATTATAATTATGTAAATACCGTAAGACATTATCTATTTCGGTATGCCTTTCTTCTGTGCGATTTTTCAATGTAATATATAATTCTTCAGATAGTGATGTGTGCTGTTCTTTCAGTGACTGCAACATGAAATGTATTGTTGCATTAGCTGTTAATAAATTAGAATCTCTCCGACATAATGCCTCAATAGTCAGTTTTATTGGAAGTAGAGCTAATATAGTTCTGGATATTAAGTCGAATTCACTATTTGAAAAATTAATTTACAGGTTTAAGTCGATTATTGCTTTTTGGATTGGATTTCTCAGTTTCAAAAATCGTTCCATCATTAGGAGTAAACTATTCCAACGTGTTTTAGAATCTAATATTAACATATATTCTGTTTTATTTTTAGTTAGTATATATTTTAGTAAAATATACTTTTTATAGGGGAACGTTTAAATATCTTAACAATTTTTTCGAACTTTATAAATTATAGGAAGCAATTCTTGATAGGTTAATATTTCATCCTCATTGGCAATATCTTCTTCAACAATTACATTGTCATTATCTTCATTGTCAATATCACGCTCACTCTTACTCTCTTCAGTGTCAGAATCCGAAGTTTCTATATCCACAGTATTTGGATTCTTCTGTTCTTTATTTTTTTGGTATAATACATCTATTACTCCTAATTGAATTCCATGTGCATAGCACAACTGCTGATTTGCACCAATCAACTTTCCAACTTTTTTCATAATTGTTACTCCATCAGTCGTTAAGGATACAATATTTTCTTTCAGGGGTAATCCATGTTTCACTAATTTAGATTTAAGCAATTAATTAAGCCGTTAATTAGTTAATTAATTTCGCCCGTTATGGAGACATAAAAACAAAAACGTATACTATTTTGCTATGTTCGCGATCCCTGAACATATAGTGGATAAATTTTAAAAATTTCTAGTATACACCGAAAAACCGGTATTTAAACTTGTGAATACCGGTATTACAAAATTGTACAAATGGCTCAAAATACAGGTATTTGGTATCCCGGTATACCGGTATTGCAATCCCTAGTAATAATAAAGCAATACTGGTAAAAGCAGGTCAACCTTTTAAAAACGCATCTGATTTCAAAGAATCATGCATAATAATAATGCAATACTGGTAAAAGCACGTAAAAAATAGAAGCGATTAAAAGATGATGAGGAAAATTGTCATTTATGCTTTATTCATTACCTACACGATTTCGAGCTTCAAAACCTCCTTACCAAAACAAAATCATGCTCTCACATGATAAAAAAAAAACTTATATAAAAATGAATCGATAATCAATCATCATTGAAAATATGTTTTTTTCTTTCTTATGGAATACTTACTCATAGTTATTTGAAATAATCTTACATTATTCAATGATAACTACGGAAATATTAAGTAACTGATTTATCGAGTTTTATGAATGAAGCAATAAACGCTTTCATAATTTATTTTAGAATTCTTAAAATATTAATTGCTTTAATTTAATTTCTTATAATTAGAAAAAAATCGCTCTGTTTTGAAACTAACTGAAATTTGATTCAGCAAATAACATCCCTAATTTTATCAAGTTGAGCATGCATTTATTTATATAAAAACTAAGGACGATTTTTAATAAATGATCAAAATAAACACTTTTTCCTGGACTTGTTTTCTCTTTAAAAAAATTAATAAAAAAGAGGTCTTTGAAACTTTTTCCCGTCACTTCGATTTTTAAATAATCCTTAAAAAACATTTTTTATTTTATTTCTAATTACCTTCTTGTCGAAAGATATATATAGTATTCAGTTCTACTTCTAGCATTGTTAAAAGAAACTTTTTTTTCCTTCTGAGTACTTTCATTAATCTGCGAGAATCACCTAGAATTCTTTAATTTTAATTTCAATTAAAATCATTTTAAAAGAAGAAAGCTTGCAAAACATGCTACTGCATATAGGCAAAAAACTCCTTTTAATTATCTTAAAAGTATCATTCAATCTATTGGAGATAATAATTAAATTAATACTAAATCGCATTAACTAATGAAAAAGATTTTTTTGATTAAATTTTAAGCATAAAAAAAACTAAACTAAGCTAGGTTTTTCTTATACTTTCCTTTCAAGGAAACCACTCATTTACTTGAAAAATTATTCTTTAACTTAATTATTCTTTACTTAAAATTTACTCTTAATTCTTTTTTAATAAACACCTACGTCATATTTTGACTTAATTATTGTTTATCCAAACACTCAAATTTTTGAAGAATGGTTTAAAAACTTAATACATGCTTAGAATATTAAAATTATTTATTATAATATGCATGCCAAAAGTTGCTTTTTTTTAGATTTTGCTACTTGAGATTTCCTAATTTGCTAATTGAGATTTCCCCTAATAACTAATAGAGTAACTTGCTTTATAAGCTAATATCTTTTAATTACTCGAAGTTTTTTACAGTAATATGTGCATGACTATGTAATTAAAAAAAGTAGTTCAGTTTATAAACCATATTACTTTATTATTCATTCAGGAAACTGTTTCTATAATGAACAAAATTCAGCACATAAAAAAAAATGTAGGCATACCACTGAAAGAAAAAAAATATATAGATTTTCGCTGTCATTATTATTATTTTTTTTATTTATTTATCATCTTTTATGTTAAGCTTATTTTAGATTTTCAGTTCTTAACATGTATATATATAAAAAGAAAATTTATGAAATAGTATAATATTAATATTTTTCAGAATAACAAGATATAATAAATAATGGTGTAATGACATATAATTTAAAATGAAAGTCGTTTGAATGTAATATTAAAAATTTAATTTTGTAGTGATATTAAATTTTATATCACTACAAAATTGCCTCTAAATATATAATTTGCATTGTGTTTATTTTTATGATACTGAAATTTGTTGTCTTCTATTAATTTATGGTTCTTATTTACTGTTTTGATCTGGAAATAGAGAACGTTTCGGTTTTATAATATACTAGGTTCCAGATGAATATTTTTGAAAAATACTCAAAACAGTTATATTTTTAAATTTTTTTAATTCAAAAAATTTAAAACTATATATGAAACTAAAATATATCAGTTAAGTAGCAAATGTTTTATAAAAAATTGAAAAAAGGGACTTTTTTTGGCTTAAAATACTTGTAAAATAAAAATACTCTGCTTTAGAGGTTCATCAAAGGATTTACTTAAAATTGTGCATATTGCTTAAGAAATATATTGTCTAGTCCCTGAACTCAAAAAGAAGCTGCATTCCCTTCCAACTTTAATCATTGGGTTTTGAATAATAAATAACATGAGATGTTCAATTCTTTTCACCTTGTAAAGCACTAAAACAACTATAATGTATTTATAAATAAGTATATTGATTTTGCTCTATTTCAGGAGCTGCAGAATACACTGAGAAATTATTACGTTAAATTTGAACAAAAAAATATGTATCATATTTTATCAGATTTTCCATAAGAAAATTCTGTTATAAATTATAATTTGAGAAAATAGCATTTAAAGATGTAAAACAGAACGGTTTTATAAAGAGGTATGTTAAAAAATTAAGAATATTAATTAAAAATGTGATCATTTTGCAAAAAATTGACTTTTTAAGGTGCTTTATTTTTATGCGATACGGAGGGTACAATAATAAGTGAATAAAAGTTCTGAAATTTTTAACATCAAAATATGGCCTTACTCTCAGTTAAAATTGTGTTAATATTATTATTCAGTAAAATTTATATTTGAAGGGAATAGTGGAATAAATATATTTTTAATGGCTTTTTCTTGAAAGTAGTTATAATTATGTTCAAATGTCCTTGAAATTTCCCAAGTGTCTTAATTTTGCATAAAATTGAATATGAGGATTTTGTTTGTTAAAAGAAACAAGTAATATATAAAAAATGTTATGTCAATTCCTACTTATTTTCTTATATTATTTATATATATATATATATATATATATTATATTATTTATGATCGAGTGTCGGTTGCGTCAGTGATCTCGGAGCTTGGGGACAAACTTGGCTATCATTTGGCGACATGGCGACGGATTTGGCGACTTTGGCGACCAAAAAGAAATTACTGGACAAATTTAAATAATTAATTAATATTTGAAAAAATGTATTAACATCAAGTGCCATCCACTACAAGTTAAAAAAAATGTATTTGAGCTTGAGTGGATGAATAAAAAGTATTTTATTAACGTTTGAAAATTTGAAATATATATATATATATATATATATATATATTGGGAGAGTGTGAATTAATAGTATTAATTGAAAAATAGTTTCGTTTTTAGGTCTCGAGTTTGTCTTTTTTAAATATTTCAAACTCAATTTTAGTTCAGGAAAACACAATATTATGTGGAAAATTTAGTGACTATGCATAAAAATATTTCTAAAACATTGGAATTACAGAATTGCTTCTTAACTTAGGAACACTAAAGCTCAGTCGTTATTCGGACTTGATGAGCGGCAAAACTGACGTCGGGCGCCATATGTTCTTCCGTTGGTGTAGTGCGGAAGTAAAAGAGGTTGATAGCAGCTCAACTGTCGCCCTTATTATCTGACTGAGTTTCAAATTTATGAATTCTTTCAAAAAATAGCTCTCATATTGCTTCCAAATGGGGTGGTGATGTTGAAACATGTATATCGCAAGCTTCAATATAAAAACTGTATTCAAAATTATAAAATTTTTTATGCTAATATATCACTATGAAGCCTTAAAAATATGAGTAAGAACAACGTAAGAGACATTGGATTTTTAAGAATAAATTGTTGTTTATAGATTCCTTTAAAATCCAAAATGAAAATGTATTATAATATTATAATATTGGAACCTAATCTCAAAATATTTTTCTGTATTATAGATACTCGAAGAAACTGACCTTTCAAGATAAGAAATTTTTGTGTTTTTTTTAATCTTTCTTGGTAAAATATTAGTCTGGAAAACGAGAGAAAATAAGGCTCTCCTTTAACTATGATTCGAAAACAACAACAGAAATCTCACACAACTGTTCGAAAAAAAAAAAATAATAATCGTATTTAAGATGCAATGATTTAAAATATTTTTCTACCGCTATAAAATATAGTTAAAAGAATCAAATTAAGTGGGTAATTTATGTCTTATGAAGAAAAATGGTACAAATATATTGCTGAGCTATAAAGACAGAAAAATAAGATTTTTGAAAGACAAGCAACAATTTTCTTTTTAGAACAATAAATTATATGAATTTTTGAAAGACAAAAAAAGACCCATAATTTATGAAACGTTGTATAAATTGATAAAAAAAACCCTTTTATTTTATTTTTACCATTATAATATTTTTCGCAATATTTTGTCTCTCAAAACACATGGTCGCTATTATTCTTTAGAAGTTTTAAATCCCTTGTCCTAATATTTTTCATTGAAATATTTATAAAGAAGAAACAAATATTTATAATCTCTATTCAGAAATTTTAATATGTCTGTGTATCTTTCTGTGTTTAATATATCTCTCATATGGTAATATGCTTCAGATAGTTAATATTTATGCTAAATATGTTTTTTTAGCTAAAAAATTTTTCTTTTGTTTTATTCTAAATGATATTTATATCAAATATTTGAAAATAATATACTTGATGTTATTACGAAAGTAATTTTTAATCATTTAAAACTACCCTATAATTTATTATTCAGTTTTTTTAAACGATTAGAAATTACGTTTGAAATTCAGCCTGATGAAATGCCTTTTTATTTTTCTGATCGTAATATTAAAAATATAATAACAGAATCAAACTTATTTCTGTATATATAAGTTCAAATTAAAAAAAAGACATTTGCATATAATGTCTAGAAATGAAAGTAATTTAAATTTTTTTTAACCAATATATACCAAAACATTGGAAATTTGCGATTTTATAAACTGTAATTTTAACTGATGAAAAGTGGAAACAATCATGAAGAGAAAGTAAGAGCATGAGAATAGATGTTCAAAAAATCGTCATGGAGCATGTAAATGTAATTTGAAAGACAAAAAATCTTATCTCGAAATATAGATTTTTTTAATACAATGAAATGATTTTACTGAGCTCTCAAATTAAAATCATAACGATTGTATGTTCATGAACTATAATGGCTTCCTATGATGTCCGAAACAGTTGACTTGAAATCAGATAGACACGTTGACTGTGCCATTATATCTCCATCTGATACACTGAGCTATCGTTTGCGTAACAGTTGCTCTGTGTTTACGGCTGATTGGGCAGCAATTTTCTGTACTCTGCAAGAAATCTCACTTTCTACTCAGCTTAACTTCATCATTTATGCTGACAGTATGAGTGCTTTAGAAACAGTTTCTAACTATCCGAATCAGATGCACCCAATTGCCGTCCAGATTTTATTCACATTGAGGCTCCTACAGAATAGGTGTTACATATTTATTTTTTGCTACGTCCCAGGGAATGTAGGTATTTTCGACAGTTGATTTGTGGCCTGTTCACCTTACACGAGAGGTTGTATCAAGATGACTTGCCTCCATATAGAACATACTCTTTATGCACTCAAATATCTTCTTTTTGGCGAAGCAGCACCTACGTACCCCCTAAGTCTTGCGAATTTTACCATTATCACGTTTTAATTGAATGTCCATCTTTTAATTCCTCTCGTTTACACTTTGTTAAGTCATCGACATTAATTTACAAGACCTGCTGGGTAAGAAATTCCATTTAAACATTTTTAAATTTTCAAAAACCATTGGTTTTCATATTTATATTTAGCACTTTTCAACTGCTGTTCAAGTTTGACATTTTGCATCGATTCATTGTAACGCTTTTTTTCGCATCAGTATTTCATTTATAAATTCATTAACATTATACATTCTTGCACTTTTATTTTTCACATTTTTATCTTGATACCTTTTGCTTTTATATCTTAGCATATGTGTTTTTATAGATTGTTCTATTATTATACCAGCTACTTGTCACAGTATAGCCAAACATGGGTCTTGCGTCAAAAAAACCGAACAACCAAACAACTGATATCCGAAATAAAATTCCTAAATGAAATATATGATACACTTATGGGTTGGTCAAACATACGATTTGAGAATTTAAAACATAGAATTCTCCAATTAACGTAGAAATATCATAGTTATAAATTTCAAAATCAGGTATTTGAAAATATTACACCTAAATAAAATATCTTAATGGTTTAAGCTTATTTGTATAAAGAAATATGCATAATAATGTATAAAGTATTAGAGAAGAGAATCGTAAATAAAAATTAATAAAATTAAAAGTATTCATTCAAAAAATGCCTAAAAATTGTCACCTATACTAGAGGAATTCAATAAAAATTTATTCACCATAAAGGCCTTCAATAAAAATTTATTTAAACCATTAATTGACAATAAATTATTAGAGATATTTATTCAGCCTGAAACATAGAATTCCCCAATTAATACAAAAATAACGCAAGAATAAATTTGCGAAATAACGCATCTGAAATTTTATACATAAGTGAAATACCTTAATTATTTATAATAATTTGTATGAAGATATGTGCATAATAATGTATAAAGCATAAGAGAGGAGAATCATAAATAGAAATTAGCAAAATAAAAAGCACTCATTCAAAATATACCTTATAATTAAAAGTGATTAAACAAAAAATTACTTATTCTATTAATTGTCAAAAAACTTATAGATATATTCAAAGGATTTCCAACTTGATCGTTTTCTTTGTTGGCTTCAATTCTGTGAGAGAGTATTTTGGTGCCAACAAAAGAAAACTTAAAAACATAAACATATTTTTATTTAACTGTATAAATTATACATCTAAGCCTTCAAAATTCGACTGTAATTATAATCAAAAAGAAGAAGAACATATGTGTCATTTTAGAGAGACTCTAAACTCCATGACGTAAGTTTCACTTTTAAAATATTTTATACATTGTATCATATTGCAGAAATATATAGCGATTAAACATGTCTTTAGAGATTTTACATCAGTGCCCAAATAACATGAACAATAACTGTGAGTAATATTTCCTCTATGATTATAAAGAGAAATGTGTGTATCGGTGTATGTGTGGGCGTGCGTGTGTATTGTAATGTCCTGATCTAGATTGATCAAATAACGAAGCAGAATTTCCAGACAATTATTTATTTTACAGCCCTATATATACAAAGAACAACTTGTTCTAATCTTGGTTAAATAAATGGTTATTTACACTTGTAGATACAACAGTTAAAATCAAAGGTTTTTCCTGAAACTTAGTTCTTCCTCTCGTCAACACGACCATTCTAGGGGTAGTTTCTCCGACTCCGATCTCGCGGGCGTAGTCCAACAGTTCCTGCAATTCATTCTTCTCTTCTCAAAAACAAAAAAAAAAAAAAAATATCCGCGCTTTATTTCGGCGACAATCTCCGCCTCTTAATTTACATCGGTCATTTGAGCTCTCTTTCGGCCAATCGGGGTTCAGCCATATGCTCTCTCAGCGGCGCCAGTGGGTCGTGGGAAGGTCCTTTCACAAAGAGAAACATCTAACATCCAGATGTTCGGACACTCCTTTCTCTTTGAAGGTACTATCAATACCTCTGGGACGAGGAATTCCATATGTGGTCCTTCATAGTAGTCGCTAATGAACAGATGCGATACCACCCAGGTGAAAAGATCCACCATCTGGCTATCTCGAGGAGTTTAGTAAGTAACAGCGACGACACAATGAATCAGTACAACACAATGTCTTATCAGTACTGGGAAATGGGGAATATTACAACTCTCCCACCCTTGCAGAAAGGATTTTTTCTTGGTTTTAACGAGAAAAAATCCTGATTATCTCCAATAAACTTGTTCATACTACTGTTACAATATGTGTTAGATGGCTCATAGCCACAGATTATTTTTCAAAATGTATATCATGCTGCCCTCACCCCTAATATTTTTCTAATAAACAAATAATAATAAAAAAATGTTGTATAAAACTCTATATTTAGACGAATTTCAAACACTTTGAAACAATTCATTGAAATAAACATTTTAAAAGATGTTTGATTTTTTTTAATAACGCATAGATTTCTATAAGAGATTTCTATTTTTGTTTAGAGCAATATTTCCTATAATGTCTAAATGTAATGTAAGCAAACGAACATAGAACGTTTTACCCTAAAAGACGATTTTGTAGCCGTTGGGTATTTATATAGTCTTCGATAGCAATCCGTAAAACATTTTTTTTTTTCATTTTCACCTTTTATGAGAATTCTATTGCACTCCTGAATTGGTTTGACATTTCCTTCTACACTTCATTCGGAACAACTGTCTTACCAAGTTTTTCAATTTCACTTTTGTAAACAGAATCCTTCTTCTATGTTGTAGGGTCCTTGTCAAGAAAATTGGCGATGATAAAAATTCAAGAGAAAAACATTTTTTGTAAGCTTCGAACAAAAATTGACCAAAGATTTCTTACTTTACAAAAGAAGAAAATTCATGATTTGTGAAGGAAGGAAAAATTTTGGCGCAGAGTGTTCATCTTTAATTGATTTTTTCTTCCTCCAGTTCTTCGTCTTTGTCTACTTCCAGAAAAACTCCAGACATATTTGTCTCAACCGTGAAGGGTATAATTTCATCAAATAAAGAAGGCAGCGGCAGTTTCTGGAGTTATGTACTAAAGACGGTCTCAAAATTTTTTAACAGTAACCTTACTGATTTCTGGATTAGTATCGAATACTTTGTCATTTGAAGTATGAAATCTTGATAATATGCTTTAGTGTATAATCTCAGATAATTGAATGTTGTTCGAGTTATTCTAGAATAGGTAAATCTTGAGGACATAAATTACCTGGGCTATTAACCAGCTCTTGCTATACTGAATAATATCTCTTTCTACGGGATAGTGACAATAAAAATAACAAAGATCAATAGTCAACGAATATTATAGGGATCAATAGTCAATAAAGATCACAGAGATCAATAATCAGTAAAGATCACAGAGATCAGTAGTCAATAAAGAACACAGAGATCAGTAGTCAATAAAGATCACAGAGATCAATAATCAGTAACGATCACAGAGATCAACAGTCAACGAAGATTATAGAGATCAATAGTCAATAAAAATCACATAGATCAATAATCAGTAAAGATCACAGAGATCAATAGTCAATAAAGATCCCAGAGATCAATAGTCAACGAAGATTATAGAGATCAATAGTCAGTAAAGATCAGAGAGATCAATAGTCAATAAAGATAACAGAGATCAATAATCAGTAACGATCACATATATCAATAGTCAATGAAAATTATAGAGATCAATAGTCAATAAAGATCACGGAGATCAATAATCAGTAAAGATCACAGAGATCAGTAGTCAATAAAGATCATAAAGTTCCCCAACAGTTTTCGGTAATCATCTTGCTGTTGTTTTCTCGTGTTCAAGGTTGTGTTCAAGAAATCCAACGATAGTAGAAATAATTCCATCATATATTTCACTGCTTCCAGTTATGTAAATTCAATTTGTCAACACCTTTTGGACCAGAAATTGCATTCCTCAGTGAATCGAAATAGCCCCTCAAAGCTAATTCATAATTGTGATGATAATTATGATATGAAGACAAATAGGAATAGACGCAATAGGCAATAGGAATATATTGATGAAGACAAAGAGACGCAATAGATAACGATTTATTATTTTTCTTAGATTTTCATACTTGCAGTATTTATTCGGTCTACGTTGCTTGCTGTCGTATCACAGCAAAATTCTTGAATTCCATCGATTACATCCACTTTTCCACTTTGTAAAAGAGTCATGGTTTTCTCAGCTCCTAATTATGTTGGAACTTCAATAACAACTTTTTGCCTAAAACGTTTACTATTCCTATTAATCTACCTATTCTTCCAACAACTGCAAGTCGTGGTAGCAACTTTCCATCCCAGTACAGTATTAATTTTTGGCACTCGTTTAGGTTAAATCAATATAGAATTTCTATATGTCTCACTTCTATGATTTTTTTCAAAGCTTTAAAAAGAACAATTTATTACGAAGTTCTTCGTATTACCCTTACATGTCTTAATTGCAACCACCAATATGTAAACCGTATTTCTATCAGTGATTTTAAGTTTATACAAAATTTCAGGGGTACGGGATGTAAGAAACTGCAATGGACCTCGAATCTAAAACTGTTGCTTATTTTGTGGTAAATGCTGATGTTTGCCTACGTATGGCTGAAGAATTTTCACTTTCAAGAAGTTTATTTAAAATAATTTTATCATTTACAACTTTATTTCAATTAAAATAAAAGTAACCGGCCATCTAAATACTTCAGAGACCTATCAAGGCCACCTTCAATCAAAGATAAGCAGATGGGCTAATAACCTGCTTACCAACAGTAAACATTCAACATTCAACATTCAACTATTGCTAGTGAGCTCTTAAAAGGTCTCACTATTAAACTCACACGCTTCCAAATATACAAACCAATTGGAACATTGACACATAAGATTTAATAAATATAAATTAGACCATAAAAATATATCTAATGAATATAAATTGAAAATTATTCCATTATTAATGTTTGCCACTTATATTGAAGAGAGTATCTAAAAATTAACAAAGAAACCTCTTCAAATTTTTGTGTAAGTATCATCGGCACTAAAGACCGTTAGGTGAATAGATAGAACTAAAGTTAGAGACAGTGGATGACGAAACTTCGAAGCCCAAAAAGATTCCAAAAATAAATATATACAAGATAACAGTTTGAATATGCATGTGTGTGTATGTGTGTTATATCTTAATCTAATTTAAATCCTTATTAAATACCTAATTATATGTTAATTTAGCCCTTATCAAATATATTCTAAAATATTCTCTTGTTTCCTGATCCAATTCCCTCTTTTTTTATTTAATTAATTCTACACACACTCTATAAAACGACTAATATCGGCATTTTCTCACACTCTGAGTAAAGAGGTAAATATCCTTAATGCATTCTCTCAAAGAACCTAAGACTCTCTTTCCTAAATCTACACTTGTAAAGAAACTCCTATGGAAATCTTATATTAAAATCTGTAGAGGAAAAATTGTTTACCACATTCGCTCTTGTAAGCGATGTAGACTAAAACTTAGCTTATTATGCCTCTTGTGGTGAAATAAATCGAAGTTAAAATCTTCAAAAGCTCCTTTTTCCCGACCACGCATCTGCTAAAATATGTTTACATTTATATATCCCATGAGCTAAAATTATGCAACAACCTTTTTTTTTTTTGTTTTATTTGTTGAATGAAATAATATAAAGAGGTGGGATCTAATGTTTTTTATAAAACTGATAAATAAGCCTTCATATAGATTCTATCTTTATTTTCTTGTATCATGACTATTTGATAAACGAGACCTTGCAAGCAGCAAATGGGCAGATAAGCTCCATGAGGCTTTTCCTATTGTTTTTTATAATTCAAATAAAAATATATTTGTATGAATTGTTTTGAAAATGTATGCATTAATTCAAGAATTTCCCAAATGATAATAAATTCATTAAATGTTTATTCTTGCTTTCGTTCATGAACATTAGGGACAAGAAACATTTCATGTTTAAAACATTAGACATCTTCTTCCGTTTGTAACAGCATTTCCTCGTGTATTTTAAAAAGTACATTACTTGTACTATTAAACTCATTATTTAAAATTTTCTGAGATTCCAGCTCGCTTTTGTAAATGTATAAATTCAAAATTTCAATGATCTAGCTTATGAACATATGTTCTGATTTCTGTAGCTCGGAGAGGCATTTCATGCTGAATTCATTTATGGAATTACTTACAAATTAACACGTAAAACATTGAAGGAGTTAATTTGTATATTAGCAGCAGAGAGTTATAATTTTGAATAAGCCGAATTTTATTACTCGAAGAAGAGGTTTTCTGTCCCCAACTAGTATTACTTACATATTTTTGTATATTTGTTACAGATTTAAAAAATACGATTTAAAAAAATTCAGATGACTGCCTAAGATATAATCGCATCTTGGCTAAATAGAATTTCTGTTTCATATGTGCTCATGAATATACTTAAGATGCATAAGATTATGCACATACTACATATAATTTTTGTAAGAAAGCTCAAATAATCTGTCATCACACTCACTTTTAAGTTTATTAAAGTTTATGAACTTATTATTTCAAGAATTCATTACTAAATTAAACAACCCCAAATATAATTTAGAAATAAAACCAATTCTTGACTATACATTTGTAACAATTTAATTTATTGTAAAAACAAAGGTTTTCACAGCAAAAAGAGACGCTAAGTTTTAAATAAGTTCTTGTATAAAGTGAGAAAGTCCTTTATCCAATGCTTAAATTAGATTATTAGATGCAAGTAAAATTTTTCATTATAATTTATATCGCAAATAACCCCTTATTTGTTCTTCAAATAATTGTTTTTTAACTATGTTATTCTTTCCAGAAATAATTAATCTAAGATGTTCTTGAACAATTCATACAAAATGACGACGCTAAATTATTTTATTAAAATGTATGATTTTTATTAAGAATGGTATGTTATTTCTCTGCAAAGTATTTTCCTTCACTTATACGTTTTCTATAAAATTATTTAAATTGTATTGTTCGGTTCTTTATGATCCGATATTGTTTTGTCTAAACTGTATTTAATATCCTGCATCGTATATTACAAATTCTATCGAAAAAAATCCTTGCAAAGTATTCGCTATAATAATAAATCAAATGCCAAGAATGAAGTATCATAAATAATGTTTCTTATGTTTGAAAAATTTGTGAGAAAGGGTTACAAATTCGATTAAATCGATAATAACTAATTCGAATATATTAAAATTCTACAAATGAAGAACAATTAGCATTTTTCATGATGAATGAACTCTACAAGTAAAAAAAATAGAAAAATATTGAACTATTATGCATGTCCTTTAATAAGGAATTAAATCATTTTATTTATATGATAGTAATACTTCATTAGCTTTAAAGTCACATTTTTAAAATGGAAAAGAATCTGGATCCAAATCAGAAAATAAGTCAAGGTATGCGATCTGTAAATGATCTAAAACAGAAACTTAGATGTTGCAATGAAATATGTGAAAACTTCCCTTCCTCGAAAATGGGACAACTTATTCTAAAATGAAATATCACTCTTTGAACTGTCAGAAATATTAAAGAAATTTCTTGATCAAATGACATTCAAAGAGATACATAGATTAAACTTTTACTTTAGAAATGATAAGAACTGCTAAGAATTGCAATGAAAAAATTTTTATGGACACATAACATAATCAAAATTCCGTTAGTAGCAGACTCCATAAAAAAATATCCGAAAGTCATATTAGATTACAACACTAGTAAAGAAGTTACAAGTATTCTTGATTAGCTTTTGAAGAAAAGCAAAGAAAGTAAGCAAAAGACAAATTACTGGCCTATTATAATGTTTAGTAATAGTTTATCTCCCCTTATGGTGACAAGATTTTATTCTCTAAAAATCAATAAAAACCTAAAAATAAAAAAATGACAAAAAAAATATGTTTCTTAACAAAATTAGATAAGTTTAAATTTTACTACCAATTTAGAAGTATTTTTTATTAATTTACAAGTTCGAAGCCTGCATGATTCCAATTGTTTCTGTCAAACAATGATAACAAATAAAACATATTGTACAATAATTTTATAAAATATGCATGCAAGTTCATTTTATTATGTTTTTTCATCCAAATAGAAAACATAAAGAGGGTAAAATTTTTAAAAAATGCTCCATTTTTTAAAAATTTTAGATTTTTTTAAAATTTTTAAATTAATTTCATAACTATTTTGGAACTATTGCATTAGTTTACACTTATAATAATGTGTACTATTTTAAGATACTTCTTATTTATCACTAAATGTAATATTAATTTAAAACACGAGGAGCGTTGGTTCCTGGATTAATATTTAAAGCTCGAGTCACATTGACTTCATCCTTGCAAAGTTGTAATAATTCACAGCGAACTGCAGAGTTAATTTCGAAAATTCAGCTCCGAGCACTGAAAACTGATTCATGGAAAAGAAAAAAAAAGAATTGATACTAATATTGTTTATCTATATTTAAAATCTACTTCAAAAGAAATTCCGAAAACATTTATCGTTTTTTTATGCAGAATATACTTTGCTAATCGACGAACTGTGCAAAGGTATTTTACAACAATTCGTCACACGACTTCTCATTGCTGATATAATTCATACTGAGGGCTACAAATAATTATAATGTTAACGGATATTTTATTTTATAATCGTTATGTTTTTTAAGCAATATTACAGCACCGTCTTATTCATATCCAGGCCAAGTATTCAACTACTGCAAATTAAAACTAAAAAAAACATAATTAAGATTGATGATGATGTCGTGTCCGCGTTACCACGGAAAGGGAGTGCAGTAGCTTCTGAGGATAAAGACCCCTGAGCACCCGAGGGCAGAAGTCTGACTTCTAGCTCATGAAACTCACATACATTCGCTTGCACAGCCCCTTTTTACACTGGGGAACATTCACACGCCTCGCAGATAGAACACAGATGAAAAATAACCATGCCCGAACCGGGATTCGAACCCGGTACGCCTAGATCACGAGGAAGATGCGCTACCCCTATGCCTGAACGCCGACATAATTAAGATCAACTGCTACTATTAACTCATGAGCAGCAGATTGTGTTGCCTTCATTAATATGATTTTGTATTAAGATAATAATAAATATTCCATTTAAAAAAATCAAAAGAGTCTATGCAAGATATTTGAATCGAAATGCTAGCATGAACATAATGAATAATTTGAAATTTAGAAATAATTATTATATACACGACAAAGTTTTTAACCTAATGTTAAGAAACTCCAAATAATCCAAATTGAGGGTAATATGCTTAAAATACTTAAAATTTCCTATTCATGCAAAAAAAACATGTCAGGAACAACCTCTTGAAGGATTGCCACCAAATTTGCTACTTATCTTTATTTTAAATGCTAAGCTACTGTTTTTGGATACCATTTTTTTTTTCTTCTATTTAGCTCTTTATGTTTTGTAGAATCGTGCTCACTTGTACTCCGACTGGTGGACATATAGAATCCTTCTGAAGTTTAGTTTAGTTTAGTTATATTAACGTCCCGTTTGAAGCAACACTAGGGCTATTTTGGGACGGACCTCATAATTTTGAACCGCGGTCAGATGACGAGGACGACACCTGAGCTGACACAACCTTCTCCACACCACACCAGCGAGAGGACGTTTGGTCAGGACGGATTTAACGTGCAACAGACCTCCTTACACGACGGTTCTTCGGTGGAATCGGATCTCGAACCTGAAACCCTCCGGTTCCGAAGCCGAGACCTTACCATCAGGACACCGCGGCCTTAGAATCCTTCTGAAGGAATTCGTTCAAAATCTCTTAGTAATACACAAATTTAACCATAAATTACAGTAATTTACAAATTTAACCATATATAAATTTTGATCAATTTAGCTGTAAGCGGTTTTGGGATATTTTATTCAGAAGCAGAAAAGCAAAGTTAGATAATCACAGAAAAAGATGTATAGGCAATATATGATTGTCTGAAACGTGAAAACTTGTCAAAATCGAGTTCAAAATATTTTTCTATCGCTTATAAAATTTTTTCTTTGTATACTGCTTATATGAGAATCATTGCATAATATTTTTTTTTAATAATCAAAAATTAAACTCAATTTCTTCGATTAAAAGAAGACTTGAGTAAACGGAAAGTTTGCTGAATTACAAATTTAACCATATATAAATTTTTATCAATTTAGCTGTAAGCGGTTTTGGGATATTTTATTCAGAAGCAGAAAAGCAAAGATAGATAATCACAGAAAAAGATGTATAGGCAATATATGATTGTCTGAAACGTGAAAACTTGTCAAAATTGAGTTCAAAATATTTTTCTATCGCTTATAAAACTTTTTCTTTGTATACTGCTTATATGAGAATCATTGCATAATAAATATTTTTTTTTTAATAATCAAAAATTAAACTCCATTTCTTCGATTAAAAGAAGACTTGAGCAAACGAGAAGTTTGTTGAAATCTCTCCCCTTCCCCTTAAGAAAAATATCAAACTAATCAAACATTTAAAAGAAACGGATTGTTATCATCAATGTCAGTTGGAGGAAAAGTGTATCATTATAACAGGATCGAAGATACCATTTTTCGTCACATTTCCAAGTACAAAAACTGCAGTTGCAAATTTTGGAACCTGGCGTTTTTTTCTGTATTCAATTTACGATATCAGTCTTTTTTTTTAACTGCATAATATTTTAACCTGAGATTAATCAGCTTGCCAATTTACTGAAAATTGCTTTAATAGCAAACATTTGTAGACATTTTTTTTTTTTTTTTTTACTTTTCTGTATACGTAGTAAATGGAAAATATAGCAATCGTCAAAAGAAAACGAAAATTGCGAACGCGAGATTTTGACTAATTTCCATGTTTTAGACATCTTTGAGTTCGAAAAACACATTTTGAGAAAATTTCCATCAGTCTGTTTATCTGTCTGTCCATATAATTCAAAAACACTTTAAGTTAGACGGTCGATATTTGGTGTGCGTTTTTTAAAAGAAAATTGCAGATATCTATCAAGTTTTGAGTAAGATCTGTCGGTGGAAGTGCATCTGTCCAACTGTTTGAATATAAGTTAATATGATAACAACAAAATGGAGATAGATAGTTTGATAAGATTCGGTACTCGAATTTAACATCTATAAACACTTGCCACATTTTGTGTCAAAACCCAATGACGGGCTGAACATTTGTTGGTCTGTACTTTCAGAAACATTTAAACGCGATCATTTAAAAACGCAAGAACTAAAATATATGAAAGTTTGTATAGAATTTTTAATTACCTGTTTTGTTTTGTGCCAAATTTTTGTTTTCGTGAATTAGAGAACACGCGTCTAAAACACAATTTCGAATTTCGGAATCCTATTAACCGCATACCGGAGATTAATCAACAACAACAAAAAAAAGAAGAAAAAGAAAAGAACAGATACCCGCCAAGGTAACAAGATAAACTTAATAAAAATGCTAAATTCCTGCCAAGAGATAGTATTTTGTAACTATTGTATGAGAGTGCTATATGCGGTGTTCTCTGGCATGGCAAGTTTGTTCGAAAATATATGAGACAGTTTCAGGAACACCACTTCTTTTCTTTTCGTTTTGTTAGAAAATTCATGTAAGTTCGCCCTCATTTTTTTTTTATATTTGAGGTCTTATGTAAGGATTATCATTATCTCAGCATTTTGTTTCCCCAAAGCATTGATTCTGAATTAACATAAACAACAAGATGATAATTGCTCAGTCTTTTACCACGTAAAACTATTTTGGCATCATGGCTGATATGTGCGATGGTGCAAATTTGAACTGCGGTGTTTTGGGCGGTGAAACGGAAGATTTTTACTGATAAATTATGTGGTAGTTTTAGCAGTGTGACTATAAGCCGATAAAAGTACAGTTTACATGAGTTAAAACCTGTCATTTTAATGCTGCATGTAGATGAAAGTGTCCAACATGGTTCAAGATGTTGGTGCTAATCAACAGAACAGTATTATGGAATTGTTTATTGACCTTAAATGTGATATTTTTATCTTCTTTTGACATAAATACTAAAACGTATCTAAAAGTATTGCCAGACAGCCAGAATATCAGGATGCTAACTTGCATGATGTAATTGTGAAAGAAAATTCTAATCCTGCATTCAAAACATATGTTTCTGCGTCTCGAAGCATCTCAATTGCTGTAAAATGAGTCAAGTCCGACAAGAAATTGATAATCAATGGCGCCAGTAAGATATCGACGTTAAAAAGTGTGTGTAAGTTACCCAAAAGACAACTGCTATTATTGCAAGACAGTCCTGTCACTACTATCAATGAAGTGCTCCAATTTCTAAATCCTTTAAAACATGTTCTGCGAAGAAGAATTAAGACTAAATTCCAATTTTATGTTGTTGTTTTTCATACAGAAATTGTCGAGAAAGAATTTCATCTCCCATCGTATGCATCCATTTGGCCTGATATCTGCCTGGTGACGGTATTTTTTGATAGATTAAAAGATGATCAGATATATAACTCTAAAATCAACAGCAACCCTCCACCAAATATCTATCTACAAAAACAGATTTAAATAGACTGTCATTGTTTTATCAAAAAGTTTGTGGTTTAAGCACCAGAACTATGGATTTTTTTAGTTATGTAGCTTTAATGGACTATGACGCAATTTATATTACACACATGGCTTTCTGACGCTGCAATTTCTTTGAAGCTATTTGATGTTCGGTGGCTTGCTTTTCAAAAAGAAATATGTTTATCATCTAATTCCTCCAGCAGCGGTAGTGGTGTTCTTCTGGCTATCAAAAAATTCTATTTCGTGCAGTAAATTGGACGTTCCTGGTTTGGATCTTCAAATTATTTGGATTTCAATCAAGTTAAATCACAGAAAAGGATGTTTTTATGTATTGTTTACTTGCCACCTTCCTCACGTGTAGACACGTAAGTTGCATTTTCTGATTATTTTAAAGGATTTGGCTTTTGGGCGGATTTTAATTTACTTATATATGATGGTTTTTGTGATTCGAAACAATACAATTGTTTATGAAATGTCAAATTTTATAAATACTTTCAATTTGGATCAGTGTAATAATATTCTTAACTGTAATAATAAATATTTTGATTTGATTTTATCCAAATGCTGATTCAAGTGATGTTTCTGTCTAACACAGCGATAACCCTTTGGTATCTGAGGATAAATATCATCTTGTTCTGTCTTTTTCTATTGTTTATATATCTTTCTACTCCAATCCGAATATTTCTGGACTTGATTTTAAAAGTGCAGTGTTTTTAACTATGCAGCATTTGTTTCGTGAGATTGATTGTAATTTTTTTACTGGATTTTAATAACATAATCAATGATGCTTTTAGTTTTTAAATGATCTAGATTGCAATTTTTGTAGAACTGTTCCTTTTAGAAAAACTCTTAGTGGGAAATTTTCCTTCTGGTATTCAGTGGAAACTAGGAGACTAATAAAAAGGAAGACAAATATCTATAAATAAACTTAAAAGGGTGTTAAACCCGCTTCATTTGACGAATTTAAATCTTTACGATCACCCGTCAAGTATAATATCTAAAAACATTATGACGCGTAATAACGATTAGTAGAAAATAATTTAGTTTTGATTCCTAAAAAATATATGTTCTTATTTCAAGGATAAAAAAATCGATTCGTCGAATACCAAATACTACAATAATGTACGTTATGAAAATGATGACGATATCGCAAATTCTTTTGCTATTTATTTTTGTTCTGTTTTCAAACCTAACACGAATGTTATCGGCATTCCTAAATATGTAAGTAACAACAGTGATCTTATTAAAATCGAAACTGTAACTTATGATGTGATGTTGACTATTGGGGAATTAAAATCTTCTTTAACTGTAGGTGTTAATGCCATTTCAACCTTAACTATTAAGGGATGCGCGGAGCTTTTGATTTATTCACTGTTTATTTTGTTTAATTTGGCGTTGAGAACTAATGTATCTCCTCATATCTGGAAGAACACAAATTATTCCTGGTTTTAAAAAAGAAAATAAACATTATTGTAAACACTATATTCCTAATGTTATTTCAAGTGCTTTTTTTGTAATTTTTGAAACTATAATTCCTGAAAGACTTTTCCAGTAAGTAAAAAAGTTAATTTCTTTGTTTCAACACTGTTTTATCCGAAAACGTTCAACTAACATTAATTTATATTGCTTGTAAAATACGATTCCTCTTCATTTGAAGTTGGTACTTAATATGATGTAATTTACACTAACTTTTCAAAGGTCTTTGACTATATCGATTTTGAAATTCGTTTAATTAAGTTATATAATCATGGTTTTCAAGTGAACCTGGTGGATTGGCTCATGTCTTATTTATATAATAGGATTATCTATATTCATTTTAATAATACTGTTTCATGAGAGTTCTCGGGTACCTCCGCGGTTTCTCAGGGTTCAAATCTTGGACTTTTAGTTTTTGTTTATTTATTAACGATATTACTAGTGTTTTTAAGTATTTGGGTGCCTTTATTTGTTGAAGACTTGGTTATTTCATCCAATACATTCTAAAATTGATGCTGTCCTACTGCAAACATTTGTTGGTTCTCTTTTTAAATGGTGCACAGTTAATTATCTACACCTGTATATTGATAAATGTAGTATTATCAGTTATACAGGAAAAGTTCCTCCTTTAAATAATATTTATAAAATTAATGAACTTGTATTATTACGCTCATATTCAGCTACATATTTGAGTACTCTCTTCAGCACTAACTTAATTTTTCTCGAACATACTGATTCCTTGGTTTTCAAAGCCTATCCTAGGCTTGGAATTTTCAAATGCAAAACTATTGAATTTTCGAGTGCCCTGAAGGTTTTATATTATGCTCATATTAGATCTTGTCTGAAATATTGTAGATTATTTGGCATTGTACGTACCATCTGGAATAAATTTGGGATTCCACGCGCCGTACTAAAATTCAATTTATTGATCGTATTCAAACCAGTTTATTACGGTATTTGTTTTGCAAGAAAAATGGACTTTACTGTCAAAATAAATATTCTTGTTTATGTAATATGCTAAATTTGCTTGATTTGCGTTGTAGACAAGATATTTCTTGTGTTGTTTTCTTTTATAAGGTTATCAATGTTTCGATTGATTGTATTTATATTCTTATTTCTGTAAGAATTCTATATGTGCTTGTAAACACTATAAGAAACCATATCACTTTTCCAAATGTTTATTCTGAATTTGTCCATATTAAAAGGCTCTATTTCTATAAATTTTATAAAATCTTTAAAGGGTTTTCTTGGGAATATGACATTTATCATATTCGTTTTTAAAGCGACTTGTTCTCAGCTTTTATCTACTTGATTTTTTTTTCTTTTCTATTGACTGCTTTATTTTTTAAACATTATTTTTAACTATGCATATTGTGATATTTATCTGCCCTCACGATTTTGTCATCCTATTGTGGGTATTTGTATTTTAGTTTCTGATTATTGCTAGTTATTTGTATTTTTTTCATTTATAATTTAGAGTTTGTATATATTTATTATTTTTCTGCTCCTTTCTTTCAGGGGTGTTTAAATTTTTTTTAATAGTATCCTAATAGAATTTGTAAATGTAGTCGGTCTCTATAAGCATGCATATTTCAAATAAAGTTTTTGAAATAGCCAAGAAAATTATTCAAACAATGATGATCTATCAAAAAAGTCAATAAAAAATATTACGCGCCTTTCTTTATAAATTTTTTCTAACATACAATTTTTCCGCCACTCATTACTAATACATTCTTAACCGTTATCTTATTGCGTATCAGTGAAAAGAATTTTAAAATTCCATGGCTTAAGTATACGTGTCTGCATATTGGAAAATTAGGAACCTAAAAAGGCAAGCATCACTTTGAGAAGTTCTATACGGGCTGACGTAATATTCTTTTATCATGTTAAGATTCAGTAGATAATTTTAATATATGGTTAGTCATATACTTGCTTATACATCTGCATTTTATATCTGAATTTGAAAAATCTATATGAGAGACATTATAAAATAAAAGAAGGAAATTTATATTAGGTTTAGATTATTTATTTATACCATAGACTGTTGCCATAACATTGAAATAAATGTAATATCGCCATTATATGTTATTATTGCAATATTATTTTCTTAAAATACAATATCCATATGGTGTCATTAACATTCTGCATGCGGTCACTTAAAGAATTTGTTTCATAATAAGCGTATAAGAACATAATGAATGGCAACATGTGCTAGCAAAATAAGAGCTTCCAAAGCTCTTTTAAGTGTTACTTTACCAGCTACATAATTGTTAACTGCACTGATAATTCGATTCTAGATTTTTTTTTTCTTTATTAAAAGGTACTATGGTCTGTTGGTAGAATTTCGGTTTCTACCATGAAGAATTGCAGGTTGTGAGATTGGTATACGTTAAATGACAACAAGGAACAAGTATTATCCCAATAATGTGGAGTTGAATATTGGATTGTGGGTATGCTCATAGAAATTCTCCTTATTTCCAACAGTTAGAACTTTCTAGAAGCTTTTCGAAATAACTTTCGCTTGGCTTTGAAATGGAATTAATTTTACTAAACTAAAATTGTGTACTGTGATTTCTAGTGAACTTTGATATACGCATCAGTTTTCATAAAATTATTTCTAGATAAATCTTTCTCTTTAGCTTGTTAAATATTTATTTAATCATCTTATTGCAAAAACTAATCATTTTTAATCATATTTTAATATTAGTAACATATTGTTGACATTTCTTATCACGTTAAACATAACTTACATTAAATTCTCCATTTTCACTTTAGATATAAAATATACAACAAATGATCAAGTAAACTGGTAAATATTTTATGAACAGCGAACGAAGTGTTAGCAACGAACGAAGTAAACATGCAGACCTTTTAATAAAAGGGCCATAATCTTAAGAATTAAGAACGCGTGCATATTTACGAATAAGTTGCATCTCCTTGTGAAAGGCAAATAAAACCAGACTCCATCTTATTAAATCGGTACCAAGTGCAAATAATGCTCTACTTATTACTGGAAATCACATGCTTCGCCATCATTACAACTTAACTGGTGAAACTTTATAGCCTTTTAATCGGCGAGACAGTTGGCGAGTTTTGGTTGGCGCCAAACGTGTGTAGGAGATGCTCAGGCAACCCCCGAAGGGATGCTGGTGAGCCCATCTTCCTCTCAGATCCGAGTTTCTCCTCCGAGTGATGAGCGGGACTTTTCGGTTGCATTCGACAAAAATCGCCGAAGTTTGTCGAAGGAATATTTATTGACGGAAATATTACAGTGTTTAAAATTTTTTTATTGATTAAACAGCCAATGCGGAAAATGTTTTGAGACTGATGATTTAATTATTTTTAGAAAGTGGAAGATTTCTTTATTTGTTATTTTGAAGTTTTGCGAGTGCGGTGAAACTTCTCTGTAACCGTATTTCCAGTGGAACTCGCACTGTGAAAGTGTATTCTTCTCGTCACCGATAATTTTTGGAATTAATTTGTGAGAGTTGAAAAACTTTACGCGCATCGGAAGTGAAGTTTTCGACCAGCAGAAAGTGGTATGTATCTTTCCTTAAGGTTTTTTTCAATTGGATATATTTCATTGTGATTTTGTTTTTCTGCAACAAATGAATTTTTGATGGTTACAGCTAACTCTGTTTTTGTCTTTATGCATTAATACTTTTGAATAATCTGAACTAAAATCTCTTTATTTATGTGTTATAATTTGAAATGATTACAATAATTGTTCATGAGATATCTTATATAATTTAAATGTTGAAGAATGGGAAATAAATCATATAATTTAATAAATTTATTGAATTATATAAAATTTAAAAAACAAAATAAGAAATCTATTAAGAAACTGGCAAATTACAAAACTAGATATTAATGTACCAAATATTTAATATATATTTAATAGGCCAAAATTATATTTTAATGGTTCAAATTTTCAGATTAAGAAAATTCCTAAAAATAACATAAGTGATTATGAAAATAAACTTATTCAATTCATAATAAAACATAGGTAGTATTATTTTTTAAAAAAAGAGGATTTTGTTAACTTACGAGATTTTTTAGCATGTGTCAGAAAACTCTAAGAAAATTTTTGAAATTGCGTATTTGCTCATAATAATATTTATTTTAAAATTTGGATAATTTTCATTTATGCAATTATAGTTAAAAATATTTTCTAACGGACGAATAGTTTTAGAGGTACAGAATACAAGAAACCGCAAGGTGATGTTTAGAAGGAACATAAATGTAAAAGGTATAAAAATTTGACAATTATAAAGAAATAAGTTTTTAATTAATTTGGTAATAAATTTAAATTTGGTCAAATTGTTAATTATTATGTCTTTATATTATGATATTTTAGAAATTAAAATGGTGCTTTGTGTTAAATTCATTTCAATTGCATGGGTTTTGTTAAAACTTATATGCACTCATTATATATATATATATATATATATATATATATATATATATACTAATTGAATTTTTTTTTAAATTGATATTTATGGGTGTTTTTCTGAAGTATACTAAAATGTTTAAATACTTTTCCCATATGTTTTATATTCAGCTGAAAATTATATTGGTACTAGTAATTCAGAGAATGAACACTAAATTTTCGTACCTAAAAGTAAACTGAGCATGATTAAATAAAACTGACGCAATTGAAAAAAAATAATAAATTCTTAATATTTTGACATGTAATACCCATGGAAGTCAAATAGACATATTTAATATACATGAAAGTAAAATCGGCATAAATAAGACATGGAAGTAAAATCGGCATACATAATAGACATGGAAGTAAAATCGGCATACATAATAGACATGGAAGTAAAATCGGCATACATAATAGACATGGAAGTAAAATCGGCATACATAATAGACATGGAAGTAAAATCGGCATACATAATAGACATGGAAGTAAAATCGGCATACATAATAGACATGGAAGTAAAATCGGCATACATAATAGACATGGAAGTAAAATCGGCATATATAATAGATATGGAAGTAAAATCGTCACATATAATAGACATGGGAGTAAAATCGACATATATAATAGACATGGAAGTAAAATCGGCATATATAATAGATATGGAAATAAAACCGTCACATATAATAGACATGGGAGTAAAATCGACATATATAATAGACATGGAAGTAAAATCAACCTACATAATAGACATGGAAATCAAAGAGAAAAATGTTAAATGAGCAATCTGAAAAAAATGCATTGAACTTGCGTTATAGGCATGCTTTATTCTCTTGGTATAGCAATTGGTATGAGTCACATAAAGCATGTAGACGACTCTACTAATGGTAGAATGGTGGGAAATAAGACAAGGGCCGTTTTAACAGAGATGTTACTAATAAAATCTCGATTTCCAAATGCGTCATTGAACAGTCACGAAAGAGATTATATAAAATTGTAATAGTTACAAGAAATTCTATGTTATTATCACACCCGATGGGGGTGGGGTATTTTCTTTATTACCTTTCAAATGAAAGATATATACCGAATAAAAATATGTGAATTGGAAAAAAATAAAAAGAAACATGTAAATGATTGATATATATATATACATCAATCAGGTTGATTAGCGTTGGAAAAAATATATCGCTTACGAATGAAAGAAGATTTTATTTACTCTCCTTTTCAAGGTGTTAGTACATTTGGTGCGAATCCGAAAATAGTTTATTTTTCCGCCACTATATTCGAAATTGACCGTAACAGAAGTGGTGGCATACGGTCTTTGAAAATTTAATGTTAAATGGGTATACATAACCTTACTTCATAGAAAAATAACTGTAATTTACCAAACATTCTTATAGAATAATATACTACACGCGTACAAAGGTTTAGTGGTGCAATTAGAAATTGTTCGTAATAATGTTCTCTGTTATCCTAATGTATTTTCCCAGTTTCTTTGAATCTTTTCAGATCTTAATTCCAAAGAACATGTATGGAAATAATTTGATATTGTATATTACCCTAAATTTGCTGTTTACCGTTTAAGTTTTATTTTATATTTATGATTATATTGACAAAAATTTACTGAATTCTTTCCTACGAAATGTTATAGTCCTTTAATATCTTGGGACCAGTTTATATGTTATTTTAGTGTGATCAATTGACGATATTAGCACTAATCAGTGAAAGTGACTGATTTATTTCTCACAATAACTTTTTTAGTAAAAAAAATGCTTTTTTTATTATTTACAAACTCGTTTAATTTCATTAAATAATCGATTGATCACATAAACCATAATATATATACCTTAATAATGTTTTAAATAGCTCGGAATTTTCAAAAAAATCATAAAGAATTTTATCTTTACGAACCCGCAAATGAAACAAAATTTATGCATAAAACATTTAAAAGTTTCAGTTTCTGTTTTTAATAATAAATTAGAAAGATGAAAGTAACTATTCCTAATTTTTTTGATTATGCTAAATTGAAGATATGCCTTTACATCTAATTTTTTTTTGTGATGAAAATTTAAATAATCATCAAATGTATTATTCAAGTTCATGAAACATAAATACATATTATTATCCTCAAATATATTACCTAAATTTTTAGAAACCGTTTGAATCATTCTGTTGCAGTTTATATTTATCAACTTGCTACTTTTTTATTCTCGCTTTAACATTATTATTCAATATGATTTTAAAAATTAATAGAAACTATTTTATACTGATGTAAAACACAGTTAGTCAAAATCACACTTCCCGCTTTTTTTCACTAGTTTACATTTCTTTTAATTATACCAATTTATTCGGAAAGTGGTATAATCCGCAAAGACTACTTCTTCTTGCGTACAGCCAACCACCCCGCCGCAAAGACTTACTATAAGCTAAATGGAAACAGAAGCAGAATATTATATTGGAAACGCCTCAACTGAAGTGAACTATGAATGGCTCAATCAATCGTATTCGAAATTGAACAAATTATAAAATATTTAATTTCTTCACTTCACTTCTAAGCAATGGAATTTATTTTAGTATTAATCGTTTTTGTCAGCCTAACATGGTTGCATATATCCATTTAACTTTTCCAGATAAATTTTGGTTTAAATTATATTACTAAAAAAATAAACAAATATGAAATTATAATTTATAATATGCAATATCTTTTGAACATTCATCATAAATGAATATGTGTGTGTGTATTCTTAAAATGTTAAGGACAATTTTTCTATTTTGTGATATTAATAAAAATATATTAAGATTTAGTTTAAAAATTCTAATTAAATTTTAAAAAGTTGCGCGTGGGTGTGTATTCATAGAATTTTAAGAAAAATTATCCATTTTGGATATTAATAAAAATATACTAAGATTATTTAATTCAAAAATGCGTTGTTTAGTTGCAGTAATTACTATTTCAGATAATCAAATATAAAAGGCGTTCATAAGTTCGATGGGAAAACGTAATTTATATTAAAATATTATTTCTACTTTATTGTCCTTCATTTTAAAATAGTATATCATTTTCTGTTTCTTTATGTAAAACGAAACCTATAGTAATATCGATTTTAAATTGATGGCACCTTAATATTCTCGAAACATAATTTTGGTACAAAAGGAAATTAAATACAAAAAGGAATTCTTCCTCTAGGTTATTCACAAGCTATGAGATATTCAATTTCTTCGTTTTTAATTTAAGCGCTCGCTGTGTGGTTGACATTATAAGATTTTAGAAATGATTGTTTCAGAAACAATTTAGGAATTCAAAATCTGAACAGTGAGCGGATTTTCGAATGGCATTTTTATTTGGTATTTTGAACTATATCGTTTCAGTGCGTTAATTTTAAGTAATGTTTCCACCACTAAACAGCTATCCATATCCAGCCCTTTCCCGAGGAAGTAATCAAATATTTAATTTGTTTCGTTCGACAAATATTGGAGGGTTTCTACAACTATCATCATGCGTCAAACACATTTCTCAATATTTACGCACTCTGCATCTTCGGATACAAATTGTCATGAGCTCATTCGATCATTCAAAAGGTATTTTGCCCCGATTCCGTGCCGAATTAATGGAATCCGGTGTGTGCATTTGGGGGACAACTTTGAGTTAGAGCGAGTGCACTGAGTGAGATGTTTTACAGGAAATGGAATGATTGCTAGCCTTGTTGCGCATCTGTTTACTTCAGTAAAAGGATATCATGGTGGAAAGATTTACAGGTAATGAAAAGCAACATCTAATGACAAATTGGGAACTACAAGACATTAAAAGCTTGGAGTAATTAATTCTTGCATTTATTTACTATATGAATGCCACATCTTTAAGATGATGATCAGTTCAAACACTTCTAAACTGGGATCAAATGAATGTTATACGAATAGTTTGTAATATTGAATGAAGGCTATCCTTATAGTATAATGGTTTAATTACATGACATGAATTATATACAAATACATGAGAGTAAATGTTAATAATATTTAAATGAATGACTAGAAATTGGCAAAATTTTTCTACCTCAAAGCCATTGATCCTACTTTTGATTTGATTTGTTACATTCGAACACCATTTTTAATCTCCTTTAGAATTAGTGGTGGCAACCCTCCAAATTTTTTTTCCCATTATCATGCATTCCTCTGAATATTTGCAGATGAATGTCTAAGGATATTTCTCCCATATATCTATCTATATGTCCTCAAGTGCTATTGTTATGTCGTTTGTTATACACATATTTACATTTTACTTCAACTATTTTTAAACTTCCACAATTAAATTCTAATAAAATTAAAATGGACGAGTTTTAGTTTTGGATTTTCCAGAATCATAAAGCAAACAAGAAAACGTATATCTAACAATTTGTTAGGTTGATTCAATAATTGCATTGATGGTTGCTAGCTTCTGTTCGATTCTCAACCATGAAGCCTTATCGGCGGTTGGCAAATTTGTATATTTTTGAATTCACATATATTTTTCTGATATAAGAAATGATTATATATCGGATTTTTATTTTCAGATAAGGTTTGGGATAGGTATATTTAGCTTTAATATTTATTATCACTTAACATGGATTAACTTTTGAATTTCATATTCAGTTAGAAAAAATTGCAGGAATCACAATTCCCTTAATAAATTTATTTTTGGTACGGTTGGCACATGTGATTCAATAAGGTAATCTCTCAAGTGTTTCGAAAAAAAAATACATTATTTCGTTTGCATTTTTAGCTTAAAAAAGGCAGCAGTTTAATGCCGATACATTGGATCTGCATGTATTGCAATCCTTCAAAGAGGTTAAATAACCAACTCTTATCGGAGCACAACTGCAACAATAGTTTGCAAATATTCTATTATAGTTAACTTGCGCTTTTGACAATTCAGTCAGCTTGTGCGTTTTGACAGGTCAATCAATTCCAATTACTAATCCCCTACTCATTCCATTTAAATGTAAATAGAGCAAACTCAATGAATTCTACAATGGTTAAAATGTTGCCACTTGATCATTTTTCTTTCGATTTGTATTCCATTGAAAATCCTTCGAAATATGGTAAATACATAGTGTTGACGGTTATTAATTGGGACTGCTTCACTCTAGTATTGAAATAGTTCAATAATTTAAAGCGTAATTATGCTATTCTGTATTTAAATCGGAATACTATTAATTGTAAATGTTTCATCCTAGCATTGAAATAGTTTCACAATTTAAAAGGTAATTCTATTTGTCGGTATTCAAATTCATTCTTTACAATGATTACGAACATGAGTCTGTTTATATTAAAAATCAATGTAAGCCATTTTTCTCAGTCTTACATTCTGTTTGGCGACAATGGACCAGGAAAAAAATAGACATTAAATGAATAAAAGAAATAAACGACAGCAGCTAAAAAGATAAATACATTTATGGAAAACACGCATATTGTGAGAGATGAAGATTTTACAAAAATATTAATGGACCAGGAAGGAAATGCGAAAGGATTATATTATGGCGACTTCAAAGGAACAGTCTGTAATTTTGTCGAGAAAACTATATTTAGCACTGGTGCGAACAAATAGAAGGTGGGAGTGAATGAGGGATTTGGATGATCGAAAAAGCCCTGTAAAAATTCTACACAAACATATAAGCTTCTCATATTTTTAGAAGATCTTTTATAAAAATTTGGTTCAATTATTAAGCATTTTATTTATTTATGTGTTGTAGAATTTATTCATATTGTGTAAATCGATGGATGCTTATAGAACTCCTGTTTGCACGAGAAAACTGTCTAGAAACTTCGAAATATTTTGTAGGATATGCATTGAGACAACTTTCGAAAAAACTTGGACCTTGAAGTGTTTTCGAATTCCCTTCCGCAACTGAGTTGTCGCAGAACAGTTTTTCTATCTTTTTCCTGCCCTCTCTTTACAGCGTTTTCTTCGTTTTGTCAAACGCACGCTTCAAAGACTTTGCAAATTGAAATTCTCGCTTCTGTAAACCAACTGATGCTGTGTATTTAGAGAACAAATTTTCAATGTAGGAATTTTACTGAATTTTTTTTTTTTTTGAAAGGCTGTCTATAAGTACATTCGCATTGATTTTTTTTTTTTGTGCTTACACTCCAGTAATTATTTTTTATATACTATCAATTAATGTATTTGCTGAAGCTCTCAAATTATTTAAAAATCTGAACTATCTTATTTTTATTTAATCTATACTTATAATAAAGCTCAATGTGTGTGTGTGTGTGTGTGTGTGTGTGTGTGTGTGTGTGTGTGTGTGTGTGTTGGCTCTCTACAGGCCAGACCGTTTGACCTACAGCTACCAAATTTGGTACATGTATACCTTGGAGGTCGGGAATGTGCACCTGGGATTCCTTTTTTCGAATTTTTAATTAGAATTTTAATTATTAATTAAAAACTAACTTTCCCGTCAAAAAAATCTTCCATTTTCTCCAACGCCAAATGAATAAGGCTTCAGTTTTTTTTTCACCCAACAGTAATGAGGCTAGGGTTAATATTTTTCGGCGCATTATTTCAAACGATTCTGTTTGTTTTCTTAATGTTTGATGCATTTAAAATTAAACATTGTTAATTAAACCATGTTTCAGATTCATTCTGAAGTACTTTTGAATTAAAATAACACAGAATAAAGGAAATTAAAAATGTATATTCTGCATAGCGTTACCCCAACTGGCGAAGAAAAATTCACGCATTTGTGTTAACGTAACTGACGAAGAAAATTCACGCATGCGCACTCTGTTCTGATTGTTGCCATGACAACCGTTATCAACGGATGATTTAAATTATTTTTAGGTTAGTTGCATGCTTTTGTAAGTAAATTGTATTTAAGTTAGTTATATATTTTTTGTATCTGCTTATAGTTTTAAGTACATCGTTTTTTAAGTAGTTTTTTTAAACCTGTTTTCGACCGATTATTTTAAACGATTCATTTTATTTTCTTGAAGTTCGATGCATTTAAAATTAAACATTGTTAATGAATCGATCTGTTCATGATGAATCTGAGAATATTTTGTTGACAAATTCTTGAGATATTACATAACTTAAGAAAGATATTCTTTAGTGCCCATAAAGTTTAAACGCTCAGTGACTCTATTATCAGTAATCATATTATTAAAAAAAATGCTTTGTTTCAGTAAAAAATATTATTATTATATTAATTGCAGTTTAGTCATTTCCATTTTAATTTTAAGCATAAATTCTACCGAAACTAACAGAAAATTAGAGAGATACATATTATGTTATGTTAAAATATTTGATGAAGAAGATATTAAAGTAGGAATTACATAAAATATTTAATTATTA
Source organism: Argiope bruennichi (assembly GCF_947563725.1). NCBI lineage: Eukaryota > Metazoa > Arthropoda > Arachnida > Araneae > Araneidae > Argiope > Argiope bruennichi. Next base: position 35,895,639 of record NC_079152.1, on the reverse strand, counting down.
AAATTTTAACGAGCATTAAGATTAGCGAACCGGCTGGTCGCCAAAGGCGGCTAGTAATGAATAAAATCAGTTAATCTTATTATGGATCATTCGATAACCTTTAAAAATGGATGAAACATTTTCTTTGCGCGTCATTGCTGGCATTTCTACTTTTTGATGAAAACACTTCTGAAAATATATCAGTCAAATGTAAATATTGCATGAGATTTTTTCGGTTGGAACTATTTAATGCAGTTTTTGTGATAAAATTACTTTTATAGCCTGCATGCTTTTGCTACGTTTCTTGAGTGTATGTTTACTATTCAAATGAATTCATTTTTATAGCTTTATTCATAAACTATTTTTCTTATAAATACATAGTCGAGATTTTTTTCTCTTCATTTAGAATATATATATATATATATATATATATATATATATATATATATAAATGTGAAAATAGTGAATAATAAAACTTCGCAATTTTATAAATATTCTTTCAATACGTGTACTCAAAAAATACAAAGTTTGTTTGATGTTCTAATTATTTATATTGATTCAGAAAAAAAGTATTACGATTAATGTTTACCATTTACCTATAGATGCAAGCATAAATTAAAATTTTGCTTTTCAGAATTAAAAGCGATGAAGGGGCACACGCACACAATTCTGTATATTAGCATTAGAAATAAATATTTATATAAAACAGCAAATCAACAATAAGAAGTAGAAACAGTGTGCATTTATTTTCACAGCTTTTTATTAAATTGCAACAGTTTGAGTATTTTTTTTCTCTTTTCCGCTTTACTTTCGCTATTCACTTTATTTATTATTTTTGATTTACTTTTTTTGTTTTCATAATTTTATTTTTTCCATTTTTTTATGCTTCTTTTTTATGCTCTCTTTCTCTTTCTCTCTCTCAATATATATATATATATATATATATATATATATATATATATATATATATATATATATATATATATATATATATATATATATATATATATAATAACGATTTTAATTTAATAAGTCAAAAAATTTTTAACGTTTATTATGAGTTACAGAAAAATATACACTCTCCCCTCCTAAAATAAAGCATTGGTAATTCTTTTAAGTAATTAGATTACTTATATTAATTTTTTAATGTTAATTATATTATTTCATTCGATTAAAGTTTATTAAATTCTAGTGAAATGCATTAATTTTTTAAACCATTTTCATTTCTTTTATGTTTTGAAACATGCGCTTGATTTAATAAGAGAAAATCCTGTGTCATTTTTTTTTTATTCTTCAATATCCTTATACCATTCGTTTTTGAATTCTAGGAAATAGAATCTGATCGTAATAGATACATTGAGAGATTTACTAATAGAACATGGAAGATTTAATCCAAGAAATTTCTTTCAGTTTCAAAATTAATCAGTTATTGGAAAATGCATTTTGCATTTCAAATATTTACATAGTTGATAAATATAGGGGTGTAGCATTTCGGTGTATCTAACGAATGATGAAGATGAAAATGGATTTCTAAGACATTCATTCGGATCATTTTTTTCCATCTCTTCCTATTGATAAATATCTCATTGAGATTCATTTAACTGTTCAATAGCTAATCATTGAAATCATTTGTACGAAATGTCCTTTACTATGTTTGAGTTTGAATGGCTTTTCTTTAAATTTATAATTAGCAAATCTAATATAAACATATTTCGTGATTAGTTCTTAGACAAACATTCAAATGGCAACATTTACATTATATTCTGCATAATCAGGTGGTTCTTATATTGATATTATGATGTTTATATCTTTGCAGTCATAAATCATTTGGTGAAATTTTGGATAGTTGGACTTTTAATTAAAATAATTTGTTGATTGTGGATTTGTGAGCAGAAAAGATATGCAGAATTAATTAATGCATTTACATGATATTCATCAAACCAAAAAAGCTCAAAGGAAAAAAGGTTTTTGAAACTCTTTATAACATTATGTACATATATATGAGTTTTTAACACAGAGTAGAGTCGCGCAAAGTAATTATTTATTCAGGTTATAAGTGACGTTTTATATGTATATAATTTATGACACATAATTATTGACGGTATTATTACCGGAATATACTTTGAAAATAAATTCAAAAATATACAAATTTATAAAATAGTGAAACACCTGAAAATGTATTGTTCAAAAATGTTGTTGTAGTTGACTATTGTTATTTGTAAATATACCTTTAGTGATTTTTTTTTTACCATATAGAATTATCTTCACAATTAAAAAATCAAGTTTACTATTTAATGTAACGTTTGTATTTGAGATTTTTTTGGTCTTCTCGGCAGACATTTCTTTTGTATTGCATAATGAATATTGCATATTGCATATTCATGAAGCCTCAGGCAACATTTCGCTTTTTCAGAGTTATATATATCATCATCGTTATAAGAGAGATAGAAGAAAATATAGTTGGAGAAAATCGCCTGGTAAGTTTGCGGTGAAAGAAGTTTCGGATAATAAAAATGTATCTTTATTCTAGCACGGATAGCAAAGACATAGCCGAGGCTAACACAATAAACAGTGCATGTAGAAACACATAACATAAATAGATACAAAATAACTTACTATAAAGATGCAATAACACTTTGAAAGCATAGCTATGGAACTTACACTACGATCAACAATCCAAATAATTCATCTTTGTTTGAACGCTTTATTTTTTATAGTCTCCTTACAGGGTATAGAATTTTCTTAGAGAATTTCCAGTTCTCGGGTAATAAAGTAAAGGCCAGATTTCGTTTCATTGTTTGATACCTCCATTTTTGTTTAATTGTCAAATCACCAATGTTTAAATTCTCGTCTATTCGGTAACCATTTATTATCGCTGTAACCATTCATTTCGTGTCTATTCTGTAACCATTTATTATCGCTGTAAATCTCTCTTTCCAGCAAGGAGACTTTATATATAAGCGGTGTTTGAAATTCCTAAAAGTATCAAATTGATTCGCGTCAAATTCTTGTTAAAAGTCACGGATACTTTCATCGTGAATCCATGACTCAAGAATTTGACATGAGTCATCCACGATTCGTTAATTCAAACCCTGAATAAATCTCTACTTTTTCAAAAGAATTTAAAATTTCTTAAAGGTTTATATTCAATTGCATTTAAAAAATGATTTGATTGCATATTACAGCAAACGATATTTAAGAAAAGCATTTGAGAAACCTGATATTTGATGCGGGTCCGTAATGGAAAAGAATATTTTATGTTTTCCCCTTCTTTTAAGGACGTTAGTTTGAAATAACCTCTTTTATTTTGATTGCCCCTAGAATTAATAAATCTGATGTTAGCTCTTTTTTATTATAAATATGTTAATTGAATATGTCAAATTATATTTATTTTATGCAATGGATTATGATTAATTCGAAATATATTGATTCAAGTTGGTCGTTATTCAAAACTTTTACTGTTTTCCCTAATTTTTCTGTTAATGTAATGTTAAAAAACCATTCTAATAATCAAATTTATTTTGATTAATTTAAAATAAAGAATGAGTTCCTTTATTTTTGAAATTGCTGTGTTAGCTTAATACATCAGTATCTTTTGATCTGAATGATTGTGAATAAATATTTTTTTTAAAGATTTTGAATGCATTTGAAAAATTAACTTCCCAATTAAGTATTAATCAGAAAAGGAATAAAAATATTTTCTCACGAATAAAGAAATTTGAATATTAAAGATGTGAAGCTCATTTTGAAATTTTGTTAAACCATTGTTGTATAAAAGAAAGCAGTAATAGTTTTGCTACTATAAATAACCCTACTTATAAACTGAATTTAATTTCGTAATTATTAAAAAAATCAATTAATTTTCATCATCACTTTTTATGTTAAAATACTTATACTGCATTTATCAGTGATGTATTATTTATTGAAAGGTTAAATATTGCAATTAAACATATGCTGATAGTCTTGCTATAAAACATATGGTCATCTTTTTGCTTTATACAATTTTAGAAAAAGACTTCAGGTGTTTTTGAATAACTCGAAATTTTTTATGCAGCCATTAGTTTCGAATCAGCAAACATTCAATGTCTTTATCCTTACTCAAATGAATGAATTATATAGAAATTAAATAAAAAGTTTAGATGATCATTTAAAATGTTAGTTGATCGGAGGAAACATATTTTTCGCTGCACAAAGCGCTGACGGAAAATATATATATATATATATATATATATATCTTTCTTTCTACGTGCTTTTTATTTACGCACCTAAAAGCATTCAGAAAAATGCTCGAATATTCATGATACAGCCTTAAAAACTTTCCAAAAACGGAAATAACATTTCCTATGAAATAAGAGCGAAGCTTTTATCGATTTTGAAAAAATGTGCGTGGAAATAAAAGAAAACTCTTAGAAATCCTGACACAAGAAATAGGAATAAAAAAACCTTGAAATCTTGAATGAGTATCCGCTATATATTCTAAAAGGGTAAAGGCATTCGAACTGTCAGATACTGATTCATGCAGGGAGACTTCCTGTTCACTGGGTAACGGCGAAAACGCTAGAAAACTTCCTGAAAAAGAGGAACGCCCACTGCATAAAGATTGCCGCTCGTCCAGTATTCCGAGAAAGGGTTGCTGAATGTGAATTTTAACAAGTCAGAATGTTCCAACAAAAGTTTAAAAACCCTGAAAAAGATGACTGTTTTACTACTAAAATTACATTTATTTAAAATATTATTTTAATAAAATATGAAAAATTAATAAAAATTCATTAATGTCAGAAGGTGTGAAATCTATATATCTGAAGCCTGTTAATATTTTGCACATTCATTCCGTATACTCATTTCCTAAGAATGAAGAAACTGATTTATTAAAATATGTATCAAACTAAGCATATTAATAAATTCGATTTCAGTAGAGACCCTTTATTTTGAGGGGAAAACGTCTAATAGAAAGAAAAAAAGAACAATGTGGAGTATAGAAATCTTATTTATTTATCTGATTGTGACTCTTGCTCACCATTCAAAACGGTGCATCATTTCGACGTTTTATTTTTCAATTTTGATTATTAAAAACGTCTACAGAATCATAAAAAGATGTAGATTAATTTTTAGAAGAAATTCGACTTAAAACAATTATGTATATTTATTTTTCAGAGCAATAAAACAATGTTTATATTAGGTGAATAATTATGCATTGAATTACTTTTCCGAGTACACAGTAAATCTTAAAATTTTTTTACGGTCATTATATAGTGAATAACCCACTATATTATTAAAATGTCATAGTTTTTAATGACATCATTAACGTTATAATGAGGAAGTATAAAATATTTCTCCACAGTAAAATAATAAAAAAAAATAATTACCCCTTTGAATAATTTTGTTCTTTAATAAATCTGACTAAGAAAATACCTGAGTAACGTCATGTGAATTTCGACAATCGTATATTAAACATTAAACATAACTTTTTACTAACTAATATATAAAATTAAATTAAATAAGTTTAAATGCGATATTATCAAATTATAACTAATAGAACAAAATTTAGCATTGCGATGTTTGTAATAAATAAAATTAGAAATATTTTGTTTTGGGCATATTTTGTCTTATTAAGTTTGAATTTATATTTTTAAAAGATAGTGTGTCAATAATTATAATATACTTATATTTTGTATTATTGATTTTTTTCTGTTATATCACCAATAATTATGGACTTAAAAATACTGATTCATGATTTCTTAAGGCAAAATCAGGAAACATAAAAATGTTCAATTAGCCTGTTTCCCTTAATATATAATGGACCCTGCTAAATCTGAAGTAATTTGATAAAATGTTCATTGTTTTCATCATTATAAAGAAAAAAATAACGAGTTTTTATGGTAACTGTAATGTATTCTTTGAATATTGTTTCCTTCTTATTATTGTGAATATAATGATAAAATCTTATTTGTTGATGCCAAATTTGCCATTTATGATTTCAAACCAAAAATTCCTCTTAAATGATCAAAAACAGTATATTTTTATACTATACTTAAGCTTTAAGTTACCACCATACAGGAGTTAATTTGCTTTCAATGAGACACCGAAATACGACATTTCATACTTGCTTATTATGTAAAGTACAAAAGTTGGTAATATGACATAATTGATTAATATTTTTATGACTTATTAAATTGTTTCGAAAGGTTTAATTTTCACATACAGTTTCAAATATCACTTAAACCTTATAAAATCATTTTCCATTTTTGAATCTCTAGCATGATAATATTTATAGTCTAATATGATAATGTTAAATCTTGCATGATAATGCTTATAGTCTAAATATTATCTGTTAATAGCGATACTAATGAAGAACAAATTATTAAAAAAATTTTGCACGATACACATAGAACCTAGAGCTACTTAAAACTTCATAGCAGATAGGAAATAATTTCTAAAATTTGCTTAAATTGATTAAAAACAACAAGCAAAATATTAAAATTTTCTATAAGCAAGAAATACATATCGATTAGTTTGCAGCATATCATTGAAAAATAATTTATTTTATACGGAAATTTAAAAAATTAGATTCTCTCTCTCTCTCTTTTTTTTTTTTTTTTTTTGCAATTCCTCTTTTATTCAGCTCAGTTTCAATTTTTTCATCTTCTCTGATTTGGAATTCTCTAGTTTTGAAAAATATTTTTTAGAATAATTTACGATATTTCTTATTATTTTCGCAAATGCTTTTATATTTACGTGTGTAGCGATGACATCGAAAATATTTTTTTTTTAATTTCAATTATATATACAAATGTATAAAAAAATTTAAATCGTTCGAATGAATGGACCCATTCGGAGCGTATTTTGCTTATTAGAAGCATTGAAATTATGTATTAAACATATTTTATTAGATGTATTGAAATTATGCATTAAATGCATTTTATTACGTGTACTGAAGTTATACAATAAGCATATTTTATTAATTGTATAAAAATTATATATTAAATAAAAAGACAGTTGTAAGTTGGTTCCAATCTTAAGGTGACTTAAGATGTATTTTATAAGCTATATTTAAAGCTCGTTTTTGAAGTAAAGTAGTAAAAAATATTTGCATATTTATTAATTACCTGTAACCGAAAGATATTTATGAAACTAATTTTTTTAATATATTTTTATTTTGTAAATAATTTTATTAAGAAAATTATTCACTAACTTTAATTTTTATTTCTTAGAAAATAATATTTGTTTTAATTAGAAATGCAAATCATCGTTACGATAATCAATTTATTAAATCTAATGAATTGTCAAATATTTTATGAAATTAAAAATTTAGTGTTTGTAAACTAGGGATACAAAAATGAAATAATTTTGATTCGTTTTTTCAATCTACATTTAATAATTTTTACATTTCAAAAATTCTGATTAGAATTTCTAAATTGATGCATTAAAATTTTTACTCAAAAATTTGTCATTGAAACCAATTAAGAAGGAAAAATTAATTAAACGATAATTCGGTGCCGATTACGTTCCATTTTTCATTCTAATTTAGCTCCCATTTTTGAATTTCCGAACACAATTTTATCAATGCAAATGTTCATTGAAAAATTTCCTTTTCTGTAAATATTATATTTAATGCGTAAAGCAAACGATATTTATTTCAATCCACCATTTCATTTAAGAAGAAGACACAAATATATATGAGAAAATTTCGGAAAGTAGTAAACTGCTTATAATCAACGAATTCTAGTAGAAAAATTTCTTTTAAAAATTTCAGAAAGAATTTTTGCATGCAGATGGACTTAAAATAAATGTGTTTTTCTTTCGTTGTATTTTCAATTAATTCGAAGCACGACATAGATACAGATACAGTGCTTATCGTTTACAAATTTTAAAGGAAAACATAATATTTCTATTTTAAATCATATCTGCAACTATTAGTAGCTGAAAAAACACTATTAATTAAAGAAATTATTTTGTATTTTTAATAATTTTAACCGAAAAAAAATTCCAAATGAAATCTGAAAAATTAATTTTTTGAGTCATTTTACTGATATTAAGGATGCAGAATTTTAAATGTTATCAATAACGAATAAATGTTTAATAATCCATTTTTTACTTATTTTTTAAAATCATTTTTTTACAATTTCCTCTTCATTGACTTAGAATGATAAGAAAATCATTCCTCTAAGCATTCCTTACCTTAATAAGAAAATAAGAGACTGTAACTTATTATATTCAATTTTATCTG